>NC_079316.1:14467801-14767801 GCF_029931775.1 Euleptes europaea
ACTATAAATACCCCCCTCTGTTTATCACAAGCTGTTCTTCCCGGAAGAGAGGTTCCTCTCCAACTGCAGCATCGCCTGTTTCTGTCTCACAGTGACCTTTCCTTTCCAAACATGCCACCTGGGGCGGAAGGGGGGGGTGTCCTGCGGCAAGTTTCCATGTTTTAGGATAACTAAAAAGTTGGCTACGGAACGAATGTTAATTAGACACAAACTGAACAGCGTCTGCCGGTGCCCTTGTGAGCAGTCTTTATACAGTAAGTAGCCCAGTGGTAAATATCTCATACCCGATCAGACAAGCATGTATCTACCTCATACCAGCAAGGGGTTTTCGTGACAGAATGCAATGAGATCTCCTCACCGGAGGAATGAAATTAAGTATGTCATGTCTCAGCAGCCTAGAGACACTAAGGGTAAATGTACCAGCGCATCTCCTGCTGGTGGGATCATGGGATGCTTTTTTGGTATATATACACCCTAGTAATTTCTTGAGCTTTTACCTTCAAGGGAGTCTTTTCACACTTAGTCAACTGCCAAGGAAGCCCTCTAGATCAGCTACAGAATACCTCCGCGCATTACAGAAGGTTATGGAAAACATTCTAGGGGATACACTCAAGGTAAAGAGAGATAGTCCTATCTTAGATCTAACAGGGACTTCTTTCTTCTGAACACAACTTCCCAGCCCCCAGGAGCAGCATCCAGGGGGGATGTTTTGGGTTGCTGCGGGAGGAAAGGTGACCCCTACCCCCCCGTGGAACAGCATGGGAGAGAGAGATCTACAGCAGGAGGGAGGAATCAACAAAAGCTAGGATCAAACTAGCTTCAAACTAGCTCCAATCATGCCTGCTAATGTCATTTACATGCTATTGCCGTTGTGTGTGTGAATTCACTCTTCTCTATTTAAGGATAGATGGACTCACACTAGCTGTATCTGAAGAAGCTGTGATTCACAAATGCTCATACCCTGCCAGACATGTTGTTAAGGACTCTTGCTCTTTTCTACTGCTACAGTCAGGCTAACACAGCTCTCCATTGTGATCGAGGACCAAACTAGACATTATGGCATCCACGGGCCCAAACTTTGGAAGCTGCCACCACTTTAAAGCTAAACTTATGCCATTTAAAAATGCTGTCAGGGCCCAATCCTGATTGGCACTTGAAGAAGAAGAGTTGGTTTTTATATGCCGACTTTCTCTACCACTTAAGAAAGAATCAAACCAGCTTACAATCACCTTCCCTTCCCCTCCCCACAACAGACACCCTGTGAGGTAGGTGGGACTGAGAGAGTGTGACTAGCCCAAGGTCACCCAGCTAGCTTCATGTGGAGGAGTGGGGAAACCAACCAGGTTCACCAGATTAGCCTCTGCCGCTCATGTGGAGAAGTGGGGAATCAACCCCAGTTCTCCAGATCAGAGTCCACCGCTCCAAACCACTGCTCTTAACCACTACACCACACTGGCAGTTAAAACTGATTTACAACCAGTAAGTAAAAAGTAAAGGTAAAGGTCCCCTGTGCAAGCACCAGGTCATACCTGACCCATGGGGTGACATCACATCCCGATGTTTCCTAGGCAGACTTTGTTTACGGGGTGGTTTGCCAATGCCTTCCCCAGTCATCTTCCCTTTACCCCCAGCAAGCTGGGTACTCATGACTCAACCAGTAAGTAAGTAACCTTTAATCTGCCTTTCTCCAGTGACAGACTCAAGGTAGCTCCGTGTGACCTTTCACAAAAAGCCACTCAAAACATTGCGATCTCAGAAACCGCAGGGCAAATATTCAGTTGTATCTGACGAAGGGAGCTTTGACTCTCGAAAGCTCAGACCCCAAAATTCTTGTTGGTCTGCAAGGTGCTACTGGACTTGAATCTTAACTGTGGTACTGGAGACCAACATGGGTACCCCTCTGAAACTAAGTTTGGAATGTTTCCGTCTGATCAGGTTCTAGAGATGCTGAACCAGAATCCACCCTCATAAGATGCACACTGAGAAAAGTGGGAAGCAGAGACACACACACCTGGTCAGCCATGCATGCCTTCCCCAAAAGAAGCCTGCCTCCCGCTTTCTAGAAACACTGCTTAAGATCATTTCTCAGCGACTACCATTTTCCAGAAGACATCAGCCTGGTGAAACATCCAGGATGCAGGTGCCTCTCTGGTCCCCGACACCAGTTCCCTTTCCTCGGGATGCCCTTTTTACCTTGTTATCAGGTGGCACACGCGCCCCGAGCAAATACCTTGTGTTCTTCTTTCATCACCTGTTCGATGAGTTCGGACTTCACGGGCGGTTTAGAGTATTGCCCGGAGAGGAGGCCGTGTCCCAATTTAGCCCTGTAGTGGAAGAGGGAGGGGGTAGGGAGAGAAAAAAAGTACACGTGTTTCCCACCAGGGTTAGAAGCAGGGGCTGGAAAACAGGGTGGAATCTACCTACCAGTTCACACAAAGACACAAATAGGGCATGCCGCTTTCCCCAACACGCCTGTTTCCAGCCGAGCTCCCTAATCCTTAGCATACCGAGAGCCAGTGTGTTGCATTAGGATCTGGGAGACCTAGGTTCGAATCCCTACTCTGCCACGGAAACTTGCTGTGTGACCTTGGGCCGGTCACAAACACTTAGCCTAACCTACCTCACAGGGATGTTGGTAAGCTACCTTGGGTCCCTGCTGGAAAGATGGGGGATAAAAATGAACTAAATAAATACTTATTGTAGGAGAAGGACTGTTAAAGAATCATAGAATCAGAGAGCTGAAAGGGCCCACCAGGGTCATCAAGTCCAAGACAATACCTACACATCTGTATGACCACAATTAAAAAAATTAATTCATTAAAACATTTATGCTCCACCTTTCCTTGTGGTTCAAGGCAGCAGGACTACCAATAATTGGCCTACATCTAAAGCATCAGAATATTCAATATGCAGGGTGGTGGGGGGAGAGTCATACACAATATTATAAAAATATACTTATTACATATAAACAGGAGTACTCTGGGATAATCTAGACCAGACTTTCATAAGACTTTCAAATGCAATACATTTCAAGAAGCTCATTCTAAGCAGCCTTTGGCCTTCAGAGATTTGGGAACCCCGTGACACATTTTGATCTAATTTCATGAAAGGCTGCTAGACTGGGAAAGGAGACGAGGGATCAGCCAGTTTGAGAGAAAGCCACATATTTGAGCAGACATCATTCTTGACCAATCAGCTCATAGATCTTATAACAAGCTCAGAGTTACCATAGGGGAAGGGCCGTAGCTCAGTGGTAGAGCATCTGCTTGGCATGCAGAAGGTCCCAGGGTCAATCCCTGGCATCTCCAGTTAAAGGGACTAGGCAAGGAGGCGATGTGAAAGACCTCTGCCTGAGACCCTGGAGAGCCGCTGCTGGTCTGAATAGACAATACTAACTTTGATGGACCAAGGGTCTGATTCAGTATAAGGCAGCTTCATGTGTTCATGTGTTCATAGGCTATTTGATGGGAGCATCTACAGAAGTACTGTATCACATTCTGCTTTGCTATGCTATCTGTATGGCCCCCTTCCAACTATGATTCTATAAGCAATGTAGCTAGTCTTCCTTTGCTGTTCCTGACCCATCAGCACCATGTTTCAGTGGATGACTTGATTTTATATACAAACGCTGCTCTCTCGTTATTTTCTCTCTCTAAAAATATCACACCATATTCCTTCCTTCCTGGACAGGACCTTTATTCAGGGACATCCAGTAAGGTTCAAGTCTACTGCTTAGCTAGGTGGTTATCACAACACACAATAGTGACGTTATTGCAGTTACCAAGGTAATAAAATCAACAAACGTACATCTATCAGAATCACACGTGCACCTCTAGTTTGGATTATTTACCTTTACAGACAATGGCATCCAGGTAAAATTAAAATTTGTGAATACCTGCTGCTGCAAACTTTAATGAAAGATGGCTAAATAAGGTTACCAAGGCGTGCTACCATGGCTCAGTGGTAGAGCATCTGCTTGGCATGCTATTTTCCCTTTAATTCCCCCTGTTCTTAGACCAAAGTCTTGAACAATAAAATCATTAACCTTAAATAAGACTCATATCTAAAAACATCTCCCTTCGACGCTTCCCTGCAGCCTCTGAAAAACGAGCAACAAAATAAGTATATTGAGGGTCAGAGTCCTCTAAGAGTAACTGAACCTTGTGTTCTGAAGTTGCTCAAGGAAACACGAACCATTTATTAAAACATGGAAACGTGGACCTTTTATTAAGACATGGCATAATCCATTTTAACCTAAGTTAAGACACATAAGGACATTGCAAAAGGATTATGTACCAAGGAGTCCACCGACCGAAGAGGGCAGGGGACGTAGCTGGTCTGAAAAAGGGATCCTTAGCAGATGACCCAACAAAACCATTGAAAAAGGGCAATTAAATCTTGAGTGCATAAAGGTTCTACATAACTTTAGACTAACCAGAGAATCCAAATAGGAAGGAAGACAACCTTTAGATGAAATGCCTGGGCCAGCGGAGAACAAGTCCTCCAAGCATCGAAGTGAGTGTAACTCTTATCTCTAGCATAGATCACTTTGGCCATGTGTCTTTTACACTAATCTATAGAAAAAGAGGTCCTCCACCTTCAGGTAATGCTTGGCATGCAAAAAGGTCCCAGGTTCAGTCCCCATCATCTTTAATTAAAAGGATCATGTAGCAGGTGATGCTGACAGTCCTCTGCCTGAGACTCTGAGAAGTCACTGCCAGTCACAGTAGACAAATTCAGACCACTGGGCTTTTAAAGTAAGTCTCAATTTGAGGGAAGTTCAGGTGTTTATCGAGCTGCCAAAACAGCAGGTGATATAGAAGAATTTGAATCTGATTCATTTGTTCGTAGAAATCTAGTAAGAAGCGACACCACGTTTGATTAAAAAAAAAAAAAAAACCTGCCACTTACATCTGTGTGTTAAAATCTTGGGTTGGGTCCAGAGGGGAATAGTCAAATATCCTTGGAAGGTTTCCCACATACCTGTCCAGGGAAAAGAGGGAGGGTAAGAGGAGAAAAGTTCAGGGACTATCGTTTGTTTTACTTAGAAGAAGAAGAGTTTGGTTTTTATACCCCAATTTTCTCTACCTTTAAGGAGTCTCAAAGAGGCTTACAATCACCTTCCCTTCCCCTCAACAGACACCCTGTGAGGTAGGTGGGGCTGAGAGAGCTCTAAGAGAGCTGAGACTAGCCCAAGGTCACACAGCTGGCTTCATGTGGAGGAATGGGGAAACCAACCCGGTTCAACAGATTGGAGTCCGCTGCTCATTTGGAGGAATGAGGAATCAAACCCGGTTCCCCAGATTAGAGTCCACCACTCTTAACCACTACACCACGCTGGCTCTTAGGGGTCTTTTGCTGAGTGACAGACAGCTGGGAATCTCACTGATTGGGACTCCCAATACATGAGAGTTAATTCCCCCTCACAGAACTGATACAGCATTCTTCACTGGTCTGCTAGTACCAGAGCCAGTGTGGTGTAGCTGTTTGAGTGCCGGACCAGGATCTGGGAAACCAGGTTTGAATCCCAACTCTGCTGTGGAAGTTCTCTGGGTGGTCTTGGGCTAGTCACACGCTCTTAATCTAACCTACCTCACAAGGTCGTTGTGTGGATAACCATGGAGAAGGGGAGAATGTTGTAAGCTGCTTTGTGTTCCCACTGGGGAGAAAAGTGGGCTATAAATGAAATATATGAATACTAAAAGAGCTTATCCACAGCCAGTTGGGGAGAAAGCAGCTTCTCTGTGACAAGCAAACCAAAGCAGAAGCTGGTTCTCATATTTGTTTCAACGCTGAGTAAGTCTCTGTTGTTCTGATGTGATCAGGAAGAGATCAGATGATTGTTTTCATAGCTGAACTCTCTCCCCAAGTACGTGCCAGTTCAAACCCTCTGGCAATCAGCTTGACAACATATAATTTGGGGCGGATTCCGGCACATTCTGTCTTTCACGTCTTCCCACTGTGTGGCGTGGTCCTCCTGCATGCCAGCAATCAAAATTAAAAGCACAAAGCATCAGACTGTAATACTTTTAACAAGGAGGATTCTCCAATGGTGAGTGAGGCAGGCCCAGGCTCCCAGGGGAAGGTTATTGGGCACCTGCAGGCAGGTAACACATGCTGGGTTGGAGTGATCCACTACTCCTTGTCCGAAAGCAGTAGTTGGGGGTGCCTCTCTCTCCACCCCACCCCATTCAGGATAGAGCCCCTCAGATTCTGTTCTTCAGTTCAATTCGTAAAGCACCCACAGAGACAGCAGTGAAAAGGGCCTGGCATTCATCCTAAAATAATCTTTTATAATCTTTCCTCTCGTTCCAAAGATTCTCATGGAATTCACACCAGTACACATGGGAATCTCTACACTTATTCACCCACAAAGTTGATGGGAGGGTCCCTGAAAAAAATAGATCAAGCTTATGCAAGTGAGATCCAGTTGCATAAAGTTATAGAAACACTGCTTTCACGGATGCCTATTCAAGTCACTTCCTACAGTATGGGTTGGACCCTATGATTCCCTCCCACCAATCATCCTCCAACACAGAAAGACATTTTCCCATCGCAATGAATTATTCTGTGTCAGAGGAAATTTTTCCCCTTGAAGGAAGACTTAGCAGAAGAGACTCACAGGATCCGACCCTACATTATTTAATGGAAAATAGGGAGAAAGTAAACAAATATATGCTTGCGAACGCTTGTACCCTACAGCTGTACCAATCAAAGTGTGTCAGTTCTACGAGTTGGCTGTACAACCAAGGCTAAACCTGGAGTTGGCTGCCACATAATGTGTGAACCAGCACTTTGTACTACAATTCAAGTGTTTTAAAAGCTACGTATGTCCTAAGAGGTAGGAACTCAAATACTAAGTTGTCTACACACACCAGCTGCCAAACACAAGCTTTACTTATGCCAAGGCTTTGCAAAATTGTGGTCACTCCAAAGACCCGACCTGCCCCCCCCCCCCATGACTTACATTCTCTGAAATTCGGGGATGCTGAAAAGGGCCTGCATGAGGCTGCTGATGTAACAGCTGTTGCCCAGGTTTTTCATGCCGGTGTAGCCCGGGCCGAACATCGGCTTCAGCTTCATACCAGCTTCCTGGATCACTTCCCATTCGGAGACCCTGGGCTTTATCTCATTATCCCTCAGGCCGTTCTCTGTCTGAATGCAAGAAAAGCTTTTTTAAAAACTGATGTACAAATATGCATTTCAAAGCTTGGGCATTTAAAAAAGGGGGGATCTTGTTTCAAAGGAGGGAGGACATCTAAAAAAAAAATACACCTGTCTACATAAAAGGATAGACATTTCATTTTTGACTTGCTGATAAATGTGATTGTGTCTCCCCCTACTGAACCGTTCAAGAAACTTACCACTGGCCGTCTATGCTTGGTAATTAGAAGCACGTTCCAGGCTGAAGTGCCCCGCACATTTTGTTGATTTCTTCATGCTGAACCATCATTCCAGACCTCACTGCGAAGCCGGCGCATACCTGCTTTGTATTTCTTAAGAGCCTCTTTAAAGAGACCTTTGGTATTTGCTCCGCCCCCCGCCTCGAAGCATTAACTAAAGGAAACATGCAGAATCCCAGCCGAGGCTTAGCTATGCAAACGACTATTGCTAATGGCTATGCAAACGGAGGAACGAAGGCGCAGGCGAGTGGAATTTGTTTTACTTTCTCCTCTTGCATCGGGACCGTGAATAGTCATTTTAAAGGTTGGATTTTAAAAATCAGCATTGAGTGAGGAGCAGAATTGACCCTGCATAAATGCCCACTGAGTGCTGCTCATTCTGGGCAGCCTGCGGCACAGAAAAGTCACAGCTGTTTCCAAAAATATTTCAGTTTCCCTGCAGTGTTTTCACACCCATGGAGGGGAGGGGGCTGTGGAGCTCTGTGGTACAGCACATGCTCTGCATGAACAAGGTCCCAGATACACTTCCTGTAAATCTCCAATTAAAAGGGTCACACGTAGCCTGAGATCTTAAGAGAGCTGCTGCCAGCCAGAGCAGATAACACCAAGCAGATGGACCGCTAGCCTGACTCAGCGGACAGCAGCTGCATATGGTGTACTAAGGTTTGTGAGCCAAGCCCCATCCTGACTCAGGGTTAGCGATTAATGATACTTTATCATGCCATCTGATGTCTCAATAGGAGTCTATAAGGCAACTTGAGTGGCAGTGTATTTCTTTTATATATATATATATATATATATATATATATATATATATATATATATATATATATATATATATATACATATATAGTTTTCTTAATAAAAATGGACAGTCAACAGTAAATATATAAACTAAAAGCAAATAGTCACGTAATTATTTACAACCTTGCATCCGTAGCCCCTTCTCCAAAACTATATCTTATTATAAAATGGACATTTCCATTTTTTGAATGGTTCTTGTCCATAACAGGTCTACACTATTAACATCATTATTATTTTTTGGTAAGCTGTTAGCTTCACTAAAATATACACCTTTTTTATTTTGACAACCAATCATGTATCTTAGGGAAACTTTTCTGATTCCACTGCCTAGCAAAGACCATTCTAGCGACAGTTAACATATGAAATGCTACTCTCAGTTGGTCACAGAATTTCGAGAAGATAGTTCAACAATAATGTTTCTGGCTTAAATGGAATTAGTTTCCTCAATCCAATTGACATAATTTTTACAACCTGTTTCCAAAAGACTGATGCCCTTATGCAGCCCCACCACATATGAAAACAATCTGCTGGCACGAGCGAGCAGCAATGCATTTCTATGTGTTACAAGCAGCTGAGCAACTGTGAATAAGAGACAGCCACTTACCGCATGCATCTGCAGCATATCAATTCCAAAATGTGCCAAGTGTTTAGCTATGCGTGGGTCCAAAACTGGCTCTTCTTCATCAAAGGAATAGACGTCTGTGGAACGGAGAACCAAAGGGGCAATTCACCAAAGGCTACCAGTCAATATTACCACACAACACAAACATTCTCCAAAACTTTAACACCCACCTAACAGACTGAGGAGTAGTAACTTCCCTGTGCACATGCCAGCCTGGCTAACAAGTAAATTTAGTGACTCAATACAATATGTTCAGGTCCAAGTTTTCCCACGTTACCAGTGCTTTCACTAGCAGCAAGGGAGTACCTGTTCTACGATACCCGACAGACATTGAATCAATAATGAGAGTCTGTTCTCCATAGCTTCACCGCTGCCCACCGGGGATACAGTGAGTGAGGGGGGGATAGGTCCCACCATAACAGTGGTAGGCCTTTAAATTTCTCAGTGTTGCAAGATTAATCCTTGAAAATAATGTCGTCGTCCCCCCGTTGCTTCTATGTAGTATAGCAAGGGTATTAAAAAACAGCTTTTACAATTTTGGCATCAGTGATTTTCCTTGTGGGAATTCAGCACAGCCAATCTTCCCAGAAGTAGGAAGGGGGCTGCGTGGAGAGTGGAATGTGAAGTACCCAATATAAGAATATGGGACATGAAATTTTGTTACATCGAGATGGCCTGTTAGTCGATGGCAAACAAGGATTTTCTTGATAGCACTAGCAGTCCGCCAATCTAGTATTAACTAATCCCTCCCTATGAAAGGCACCTGAATCCACATAGAATCACAGAAACACGGACGGGAACTCCAGGGTCATCTGGTCCAACCCCCTGCACAATGCAGGAAATTCATACCCAGCGACCCCTGCTACATGCCCAGAAGATGGCGAGAGAAAAATCCAAGATCCCTGGCCAATCTGGCCTGAAGGAAAATTCCTTCCTGACCCCAATGTGGCGATTGATTGGCATTACCCTGGGCATGTAAGAAAGGGCCACGAGAGCCAAGCACTGACACAACCCTTCCTGCCCTCCCTCTCATGATCTGCCTAAGTTCACAGGTTCAGCATTGCTGGCAGATGGCCATCTAGCCTCTGTTTAAAAACCTCCAAAGAAGGAGAGCCCACCACCTCCCGAGGAAGCTCTTCCTCATTTGATTTAAATTCAACCTGTTGGTTCTGGTCCAACCTTATGGGGCAACAGAAAACAAGTCTGCACCGCTTCCGGTGGTGCCGTTGGAGAGAGCACTCCATTTCCCCAGGTTGTCCTGGGAGAAATCCAAGTTTGCGTTATTTTTGGGGTACATAGATACCCCAATCCGACCCTTGCAAGTGGGTTGGAAAGCAGGAACTCCCTGCAGCCCGCAAACGCGGTTTGACCTCCTAGGTACTCTGAGGGGGCTTTTTTAAGCCCCTCGGAGTCCTAGACGCCGGTCCTGCGAGGGCACTAGGGAAGGACATCGCCAAAACGCAACTTTGGCAGCAAGCTCTACCCTCCACCGCCTTAATACCAACATAAGGACTACATAAAGAAAAGAACCTCACCTCTTGACACCCAAGTGAGTACAAAAGAACTCTTCGTCTACTTACTAGAAATTTGAACAGACGGGAGGCTGATAAGAATATTTCTGGGACCCCCACCCCTCCATAATCCGAACTGAAAAAGTTTGATCTGAGTTAGTCATCGGGATTAGCGACAGGAGCCTTATCGGATCGATCAGCCTAAACCATAACAAAGAGTCGGAAGGATACCTTTTAGACTGACAAGAATTATCACCAATGAGAGGTCCGAAGGAAGGGGAGGGTGATTTCTCTTCCTGATTTTCCGGCGAATTCCTGCCACGTTTGCAGTAAGGGAGTGCCTGGAACGGAAGACTCTCTATAACACCCTCTCTATCATTGGAACTAAAACAACAGGAAGTAGCCGCGGGACTGAATATCCGTCGCACTCGAGTTACTTTCAAATCATTCCTGAAGGAATAACCATCGAGAAGAGGCGATAGAAGGTCTGCAGCACTAGTAACTTCCTGTTTACTTCCTGATTAATCCGATCTAGAGCGACCGAAAAAACTCACTGGTATTTTAAAACTTTAAAATGCAATTTTAAAGCCAATTTCGACTCTTTTCAACCCGAAAAAATTACTAGGCTGATCTTTGAACTATCATCTTTTAACCAGCATCTTAAAGGCCCTGTCGGTGGACATGTATTTTACCAGCTTTTTTTGAATGTAAATGTCTCGACCCCGCTCTGGCTCACTACATAGCCCTGCCTATACTAAACTAAGGGACTCTTTACAAACCTCGACCATGGAAAAAAAGTTACAGGATATGCTAACTAAACAAACTGAGGCAACAAATAAACAGTTTGAACAGATGTCTGCACAGATGGCACAGTTGACTTCTATGATGACAAATCTTGGTCAAGCATCCCAAGCTATTAATCAGAAGTTGGATGTGGTCACTGGAGACTTGAAAGAAGTAAAAACTCAAATGATTGTTATGAAGACAGATATGCAAGCGATGGATGTATCAATTAAGAAAGTGATGGATGAGCACAAGGACACAAAGAAAAAATTAACAAGCCAAGAAAAACAGATTGAAACAATACAAGCGGATCAGATGGCGGCAAAAAATCAAATGGCAATGATGGAGATGAGAGTGAAAGAGACCAACCTTCGTATACGCAATTTTCCAGATATGATGGGAGATAATAAAGAATCTGCAATACCAAATTTGGCCTACTTATTTCAGATAGATGAACAAGAATTAAAACAAGCCATTAATAGAATATACAGGATACCACTACCTGCTAGAATGAGAAGATCTAAGCCAAGAGATTTGATGATAGTGTTCTATGACACCAGAGTTAAAGACAAGATTATGAAGATTCATTATGAAAATCCAGTGTCAGCAGGAGACTCCTCTCTTATACTACTGAAGGATATTCCAAGGCATCTACTTTCACAGAGGAATAACTACAAAGACTTTGTGTCTATACTGAAAGCTAATGGCATCAAATATCGTTGGATTATGCCACAAGGTTTGGCTTTCACCTATAAGGAAGTGAAAACGACAATTCTATCCCAAGCAGATGTGGGGAAATTTTTGAGAAAATATAAAATGGACCTTAAAGAATTACCTGGAGAGAAGGAGGAAGAAGAAGAGGAAGAAGAAGAGGTACAGGGTGCAGAAGGTGGTACTAAATTATAGACTTTTTATTTTGCTAAAAAATACTACATTATGGCAAAAGCAATTTCTTGGAATGTAAATGGACTGAATGAGAAAACTAAAAGGGCCAGAATCTTCAAATATCTACAGAAATATAAATACTCCCTAATCTGCCTACAAGAAACCCATATAGCTTCAAAGCATAAAAAATACTTGGAGAAACAGATGCTTGGACAAGCATTTATTGCTTCTGCTAAAACTAAAACAAAGGGAGTGGTAATCTATGCCCACCCCAGTCTCTGTCCAGAACTAGTATATAAAGACAATGAAGGAAGAATTGTAATTATCAGAACTAAAATATTGGGACAAAGGACAATAGTGGTTGGAATCTATGCACCCAATGAAGGGAAAAAATCCTTCTATGAAAAATTACATGACCTGATAACCCAGTACGCACAAGACCAAATTTTATTGATGGGCGACTTCAATGGAATTATTCTCCCATCTCTGGACAAAAAATCAAAAGTAAAAGATATCAATGATGGATGCTTGCCTAAAACTTTCTTTGCCATGGCTTCAGAATTAGAATTACAAGACATTTGGAGAACAATGAATACAACAGCTAAAGAATACACCTTTTATTCAGCAAGACACGATTCACACTCCAGAATCGATATGATATGGGCCAGTAAATCAATTTTCACGCAACTACGTAAAATTCATATTTTACCTAGAACTTTTTCTGATCACAATCCTGTTACCTTTGATTGGAACAATAAACAAGCATTTAGATGGCGAATGAACGATAAACTTTTAAAAGACAACAAGATACAAAAGGAATTACAGGTTTTAATGAAAGACTTTTTTGAAATTAACCTTAATGGGGAAACTTCTTTAAATACAGTTTGGGACGCATTCAAAGCTGTTCTGAGAGGTTTTATGATACAGAAACACTCGGCCTGGAAGAAGACTCAATTGCAATTTACAAACAACATACTTTGGAATTTACAAAATTTGGAGCAGAAATTGGTAATGGTAACACAGGAAGAGGAGAGAAGAGAAATTCAAATACAGATTTCTGCATCTAAACACCAATTAAATTTGGTAATAATGGAGGAAATGAATAAAAATCTGAAACTTGCTAAACAAAAGTATTTTGAATATGCAAATAAACCAGGAAAATTTTTAGCAACACAACTGAAGGACTCATTTCAAAAGAAGATTATAACAAAAATCCAAACTGCTAAAGGACCAGTTTATTCAACTTCAGAAATTCAGAAAGAATTTGTTTCATTTTACTCTAAGTTATATCAGAAAGAAAATACTCCAAAACAGAAAACAGACAAATTTCTAAACTCAATACAGATGAAAGCTTTGTCAATGACCCAGAGAGAATGTATTGAAGCTCCAGTAACAAGGGAAGAAATACAAGAAGCAATACTGAGACAAAAAACGGATAAAACACCTGGACCAGATGGAATTACTGCACTATTTTATAGAACTTTTAGTGACAATTTAGTTGGATTTTTTGGTTCACTTTACAATGCAATTTTGGACGAGGGAACATCCCCGGAGACTTGGTCACACGCATTTATATCACTGATACCCAAAGAAGGAAGAGATCCAGAAAAAACATCTAATTACAGACCTATATCGCTCTTAAATGTGGATTACAAAATTTTTGCTTCGGTTTTGGCATGTAGGATAAAGCAATTTATTAAGGATCTTATACATGAGGACCAAGCAGGTTTTATACCAGGAAGGCAAATAAAAGACAATGTAAGAATTTTACTAGATTCACTGGAATATTATGACCATAATATTCAACAAACTGCGGCTTTTGTATTTTTGGATGCAGAAAAAGCCTTTGATATGGTCTCTTGGAACTTTTTGAAACGGATTTTGGATAAATTGAATTTTGGAGATCGTTTTCAGAAAGGTATATCGGCTATTTATACCTCCCAACAAGCTAAAATTTTGGTTAATGAATCAATGTCAGATAACTGCCAAATCACGAAAGGGACTAGACAGGGATGTCCCTTGTCTCCACTTTTATTTTTGTTGGTGTTGGAACCGCTATGTGTGAAACTAAGAAGTATGGAGGACATCCGCGGGCTAAGAATTAAAAAACATGAATTTAAGTTGAGAGCATTCGCGGATGACCTACTGCTAATTTTGGAAAACCCAACACAGTCAATGAATATACTTCAGGAGACTTTGGATGATTTTGGAAAAGTATCAGGCTTTAAAGTGAATCAAGAAAAAACAAAGATAATATTTAAAAATTTATCGGAAATACAACAACAGGAATTTATATCATATACTGGCTGGGAGAAAGCTAACAAAGTTAAATACCTGGGAATTTGGATCACTGCAAAGAATAAAGATCTGTTAACCAACAATTACCTCAAGTTATGGGGTAAGATTAAAACTGATATGATTATATGGTCAAACAAAAAAATGTCATTAATGGGACGTATCTCAACGATCCAAATGAATGTCTTACCGAGGATGCTCTTCTTATTCCAAAATTTACCAATAATATCACAAACAAAATATTTTGAAACTTGGAGGAAAGACATTTCAAACTTCATCTGGCAAGGAAAAAAACCAAGGACTGCTTATAAATACTTGGTGGATCTAAAAACTAGAGGAGGTTTAGCACTGCCTAACTTTCAACTCTATGCTGAAGCGGTAGCTTTAGTATGGCTAAAAGACTGGATGAATTTGTCAAATGTACGTTTGCTAGACTTGGAAGGTTATAATAACTTAAGTGGATGGCATGGTTATTTGTGGTATGATAAAATTAAACTACAAGCAACATTCCGTAATCATATAATCAGGTCCTCTCTACTTCGTATTTGGATGAGATATAAACACATTTTGGAACCAGAAACACCGATGTGGATATCGCCCCAAGAAATGCTAACTTTGCGCCCACTTAGACCAGACAAATTTATTACTTATCAAGATCTAACTAATTGGGAAGGAAAGAAATGCTCACTAAAAGACTTTCAACTGCTTAAGGATGATTTACAATGGCTTCAATATTACCAAATCAAATCAGTTTTTGTACAAGATGCAAAAAAAGGTTTCTCTAAAGAAAAATCTCCTTTTCAAAGGATTCTACTAGACAATAATACAAAGCTGATTTCTAAAATGTATAATCTCCTTTTAACAATATACTGTGAGCAGGACACGATTAAACCAACTATGATCGATTGGGCTCAAAATGTGGGACATGATATTGTTTTAAATAAATGGGAAAGATTATGGTCTAAAGATTTAAAAGGAATAAAAGCACAGTCAGTGCGAGAAAACATCTATAAAATGATGTATAGATGGTATCTAACACCCAAGAAAATTGCAAAGATTTATAAAACGATGTCCCCTATTTGTTGGAAATGTAACAAAGAAATTGGTTCCTTTTATCACATGTGGTGGACCTGTGACAAAGCCAAAGACTTCTGGGACATGATTTATAACGAACTGAGACTAATACTACAAAAGAATATATCCAAAACACCAGAAATGATGTTATTGAGTATGATTCCAGACGACTTAGCAACACAAAGAACCTTTTTGATATATGCCACAACAGCTGCGAGACTGCTTTATGCAGCGAAATGTAAAGGGCTAGAAACTCCAGAGAAAAAAGACTGGATTGTTAAAATGTTTGAAGTGGCAGAAATGGCAAAACTCACAGCTATTCTAAATGAAGAAAATGACGTTCGGTTTTTGGGGGAATGGGGGGCGTGGATGCATTATTGTGAATATGAGTTAAAATTGGGAAGAATGGAAGAATATTTTCTAATCTGATCCAGAGGATTATTTTTGATTTTTTTTTATATTGAATAAGCATAATTATATTTACTAACAGATTATGGTTTTTTATATATGGTATTGATATTTTATCAAGATTAGATTACCTATGACGGGAGGAACTTTTTATTAAGAGGCAGATAGAGGTGATGGGGAAGTCAAAAAATTTTCCATTTCTTTTTTTCTTTTTTCTTTTCTCTTTTTTATTATATGATATGGAATTATAACAACTTTAGGTTAGAATTGAAATTCGATATTGTTATAGATGTTGTTTAATGCAATGGAAAATTTCTATTATAAAACCCAATAAAATTTATATAAAAAAAAAAAGAAAACAAGTCTGCACCATCCTTTATAGGAAAGCCCTTCAAGTTCTTCTTGAATCTCTCAGTTATCTCCTCTCCAGGCTAAACATACCCAGCTCCTTCAACCTTTCCTCACAGGACTTGGTCTCCAGATTCCTCATTATCTTCGTTACCCTTCCCTGGACACATTCCAGCTTGTCTACATGCTTCTTAAATTGTGCTGCCCAAAACTGAACACAATACTATAGGTGAGGTCTAACCAGAGCAGAGTAAAGTGACTCCATCACTTCACGTGATCTGGACACTATGCTGGTCATGCTGCATACCTGTTCTCTCTAGTATCAGAGGAGCATGCCTATTATTTTGGGTGCGGTGGAACACGGGCAGGATGGTGCTGCTGCAGTCGTCTTGTTTGTGGCTTCCTAGAGGAACCTGGTTGGCCACTGTGTGAACGGACTGCTGGACTTGATGGGCTTTGGTCTGATCCAGCAGGGCCTTTCTTATGTTCTTATGACACTATTACTGTTGACACAGCCCAAAATCTATAGCCTAACATCTACCACTAACATGGTATTACAGTGTATGCAGATGACACATTTACAGACAGACTTTAATTCTGATTTTTTTTCTTATTTGACTTGCAAGAATCTAAGAGTCCACAAGATGGTGCCATTAGTTTTTTTGGGGGAACAGTACTACTTAAAGACTAGAAGTGCCCATTTGCTTGTTCATTTACAACTTGTTCCACCATAAACTGTTGTTACAAAACCTGCCATACAACAACTTCTTTATTTGATTTGTGTATTGCTCGGTAATAAGGCTCTGAACAGTTTACATTGAAATATACCCCCTGAAGTAACCATAAAGTATAACCCATACAAAACCCTTTCTCATAAAATAACCCATACATCGCACAGGCTGTGTTTAAACCCAGCAATTCTCCACATAAAATAATAATAATCAAAATTAAAATAACTGCCACGATGAAGCCTTCTTTGCCTGCTTTCCAAAAGCCAGCAAGGAGGAGGAGGAGGAGGAGAAGAAGAAGAGTTGGTTTTTATATGCCGACTTTCTCTACCACTTAAGGAAGAATCAGACTGGCTTACAATCACCTTTCCTTCCCCTCCCCACAACAGACACCCTGTGTGGTAGGTACGGCTGAGAGAGCTCTAAGAGAGCTGCGACTAGCCCAAGGTCACCCAGCTGGCTTCATGTGTCGGAGTGGAGAAACCAACCCTGTTCACCAGATTGGCATCCGTCGCTCATGTGGAGAAGTGGGGAATCAAACCCAGTTCTCCAGATTTAGAGTCCACCGCTCCAAACCACCGCTCTTAACCATTACACCATGCTGTGGTGAATCTACCTGGGCAGAGTGTTCGCTTAAGAGGTCCTAGATCTTCCAGAAGCTCACCATTCCCTCAGATGGCAAGGGCCCTTAACTGGAGAGGCACACCGGAGAAGGTGATCCCTCAGATAAATACAAACCGTGTAGGCCTTTGAAATTCAAAAACAGCACCTTGAATTTGTGAGAAAACCACCAACACAAGAGTTTCCAAGTGCACGCCCCCCCCAGCTCACTAGTCAAAATTTAGACTGCTGTATCCTGAACCAGTTGCTGTTTCGCAACAGACTTCAAGGGCAGCCCATATAGATAGTATTACAGAAGTCAAATCTCAGTAATTCCTTGCATGCTTCTGCTTTTCCTCAATATGGCAGTCTAACCCATCACTGGGATGTTTATGGATTTGGGTTGTGCCTGCTTGTTTATTTTTATGTTTCCCTCTCACAGGTTGCTGGGCTACAGTATTCCATGCATCAGACAAGCATCTCTGACCTCTGGCACTGTGGCTCAGCTCGCTCTTTTCGTGCCACAGACTGTGGCATGTAGCTGTTCGGTGCGCAGGCGGTTAAAACTGATCCCAACTTAGAACAGCGAGCTGAATTAGATTGCAAATAGGGTCTTAACAACACATTACCTTTTCCCCGTGGGTCTTCATGATCAAATGCGTCTTATGAGCTTTGTGGTTGGAATTCAGTTCCCATGTGTTCAGGGCCCAATTCTGATTGGGACCATAGGAAGAGATGCTTACGCCTCTTCCCCCCCCCACACACACACACGAACATACAATTTTTCTGACCTGAAACAGCCTGGAGGGGCTATTTGCTCCACTGAGGGCTCCACCATGTACTGATGGGGGTACACCTAGGTTTCCCCAATGTGACAAATGGTAGCACGGAAACCATTTCAGGTGGGGAAAATGAAGCAAGGGGAGAGGCAGAAGCCCTCTCTCCGTGCACACCACAGTCCTGATCGGAACTGGGCCCATGTGTGCCTAGGATTTAAGTTTCTGTCATGGAAATCACAGCAAACGTCTGATTGGACAGACATCTGATCATATTGGGGGAACACCTGGGGAAAAGGTAACATGTCGTTAGGACCTAGGAACGTGGACTACAGTGTAACAGAACTGGATGTGGGAAGTCCGGGCAAGATTTGTTTCATGGCCTTGAACACCACTTCTCAGACCCTGTGCCAAGTAGTTCCAGCATAAGAACCTGGAGTATTGTTGCATAGGATTGTGCTGCAAGTTTTGTTATTTATATATTTACGGCACGTAAAGGCTAACTTTCTCACTGAGACTCAAGGCAGATTACACAATGTAAGTCAAATTTGCTCTGACTTGGATAGCCCAGGCTAGCCTGATCTCGTCAAATCTTAGAAAGAAGTAGGGTCAGGCGTGGTTAGTATTTGAATGCGAGACCACCAAGGAAGTCCAGGGACACTACACAGAGGCAAGCAATGGCAAATCACCTCTGTTCATCTCTTGCCTTGAAAACCCTACAGGGTCACCACAAGTTTGTTGTCACTAGACAGCAAAAGAAAAAAGACGGATACAATTGACAGGATGGGACAGCCAGTGATGAAAGCAACAGGTTTCGGACTATAGAAATCTGAAAACAGTAGAAATCTAAAGCAAAGCTGAAACAAAGCATAAGCAATTGAATAGAACATACTAAATGATGTAGAAACTACATAGTCTAAGCACACTTACAGCAAGAGGCAGCAATACAGTAGCATAGGTCACAGTCCCTATCCCTTACAGTACAGTTCTATTACCTGTGCAAAAAGGTAAAAGTAGTCCCCTGTGCAAGCACCGGGTCATTCCTGAACCATGGGGTGATGTCACATCCCTATGTTTACTAGGCAGACTATCTTTACAGGGTGGTTTGCCATCGCCTCCCCCAGTCGTCTACACTTTACCCCCAGCAAGCTGGGTACTCATTTTACTGACCTCGGAAGGATGGAAGGCTGAATCAGCCTTGAGCCTGAAATCAACCTGAAATCAACTTCCTTCGGGATTGAACTCAGGTCGTGAGCAGAGCTTTCGACAGCAGTACTGCAGCTTACCACTCTGCCCCAGGGGGCTCCCTAAAAGGCCTCTCAAATAATGGTTTCGCACAGTTTGCGGAAAGCCAGGAGAGTTGCTGCGGTATTTGCCATCTACTAATTATATTGTTCTTGACGATGCTTACAAGACTTCTATCCTGCTTTTATTTGTTGGGGGGGGGGGGGGATACAGAATGACCAGTCTCAGGTCCCCAGTGCAAGAGAAAACTTAAGTTGAACAGGAATTTAAGATCTTTCTTTGCAGTTCATATATGACTTTTATTTGCTGTTTGGTTGAATGACAAAATACAAGTTTATTCATGATGAATTATCAGCCTACCTTGTAATCAAATAGCTGAACCTTAACATGTGAAATCAGCACAAGCGTTCCATTTCATCTGTGTATGGGATGCCTATGTTTCAACGCTTTGCATGTCAATGTGGAACTACACTGCTGCAATTCTTGGGTTAACAAAGTTTATTTATAAGGGTTACAGTCCCTTCCGCTGAGTGACTTGAGGCTGAAAAGGACCCTTGAGATTATGTAGCTAAGGACCAAGTGCCATCAAGTATCTTACAACTTATGGCGACCTTATGAATTAATGACCTCCCCAAAAGGTGCCAGTACTCATATATAAGGTTGTACTGATTTCCACCAATTCCTGCCCCCCCCCAAAAAAACCTGGGAATGCCCCCAAACAGGTGCTGGTACTCCATACCAGTGTCTACCGCAACAACAACAAAAGCCCTGATGTCCAGTATTCCCACTGCCAATGCTCACCAAGGGTGACCCTGTTGGCATTTATGGGTACGCTGTGTGCCCTTCTGTTGGCTTTCCACATCAAGGGAGCCTCTGTTTCCCAGGATGTGTCATTGTTCCCTCTACAAACAAGAGCTCGCATGCTTTCCCAGTTAAGTCACAATGCATCAGGGTACCTGGTGTTCCTATGTTTATCATATTGACAATTGACCTTGGACAGTGATCTTTATAAATATGGAAGTTTAAATGGGATGTTTTCCGCCTTCCATTTCAACTCAGAGAATTCTGACTATCACTGTTCTAAAATCTGAAACCACCCTTCAACAACAGTGCAAGTCGCCTCATAAGCTTTTCTGAGACTTACTGAGATTTTATGGATTGAAATCCTTCATCTACATAGATATTTTGGAGCAGGGGTGGGGCGGTGGGAATATTTTATGCTGAGGAGCAAGCATGATACAGCCAGTAAATAGAAAGATGGATGGCCTAATTTTAAAGCCCTCCTATTCAACAAACTAATCTGTGGCTCTGGTCAAACCACAATCTTTTAGCCACTGACTGCAAAGGATTTTGCAAATTAAAACGATGGTACAAAAGAGCAGTAGATACTTAATGTTGTATAAGGATGAATCCTGTATTCAAGCAAACAAACAGAATCTGCAGTTGCTAAAAAAAAAAAAAGGGAGGATAAAAATCATGTATTCCCTTTATCTTGAGGATATACGTTTTAACTGACTGAGCAAAGAGAAATATCAAGTAATGTTTTGATTAACAACTGAAAATTTACTCCAGTTCAGTGACGGGGGCTCAGCAAATACTTGACATTTCAAAAGGCCTGCCAGGGCACAGAAGACACCACTTTCCCCTTCCTCCATCGAAAAACATGGCCTCTCTTTTCTTTCTAGATATTATCAAAAGCAAGTCACACCATTTGCTTGTAACAATTCAGGACCACACGCAACCGAAACAGACAACCATCCAAAACTGCAAAGCGTATTAAAACCTGAATCTTTCACAGAACCGAGCACCAACTTGTTTCAGCTTGAATCTGGGTTTTTTCGGAACCGCTTTGGTAGATGAAAAATACAACATTAAAGATAGCAGAATGTCCCCTGTTGCAATAAAAGAATCAAATATACTACATGAGCCACTGTAGGGGGTGGGGGGATATGATGGAGAACACAGAGACACATTCATCCCCAGATACTAGCCTGGAAGTACAGAAGAAGCAAGTAATGCAGTGAGAGTAAGGTAATACATACAATAAACAGTGGAACAGACTACAGTCACGGTCCCATTAGAAAAACACCCTTCGTTCCGTTACATGGCAGACGTATTCCCTTTATAAATATGCCCTTCTGAACAATTCTGCTTTAGCCAGTTTGAAGAATGACAGAAGTGTAGGAGCCTTTCTGATCTCCACGACAGAGAAAATTAACCTTGTCTACTTAAAACACTTAATAATAATGGTATAAATTATGTGCCAAGACCCTGTTCCATTGTTATCCAACTAAAATCCATATTGTTGTGCTAAGTCCCAATGCAATATTGGTCTTCTTAACAACCTGATTGGGACAAAATATCATCACCACCTTTATTAAGCATTTATCATACCCTTAGTTATAAAACGGGATTACAAAAACCCAGTCTATAAAACATTAAAGTAACACTAGCAGTGGCATTATCTAGGGCAGGGGTGTCAAACTCATTTGTTACTCATTTTTTACAGATATGACATAAATGTCACTTGGTCAGGTCAAGCCATGCCTCGCCAGCCCAGATCGGGAATGGGGGGGTGGCTGCCTCGGCTGGCTTGCGGGCCAGATAAAAGCTCTCAAGGGGCTGGATCCGACCCACAGGCTGTATGTTTGCCACCCCTGATCTAGGGATACATGCAAGCTATTTGGTAACCTTGATGCAGCTAGCAAGTATCTGGCTACTTGATGAGTAATAAAGGGATTTCTATCAGATAAAAGAAACACCGCCAACTGCTGGTCTGAAAAGCTCTGAACGTTAGACAAAATAAGAACATTCCTCAGTCTCAAGTAAAACTTGCAGTAAAATAACACATGAATTAAATGTTCAGGTACCCCAGCCATACATGGACATCTATCGCTAAAGGGAATTCTCTTATATCTACCATATAAAATGGCTGATGGAAGAATATTAAGCCTGGCAAGCATGTGTGTGTAAAGTGCCGTCAAATTACAGCCAATTTATGGCGACCCCTTATGGGGTTTTCAAGGGAGGAGACTAACAGAGGTGGTTTGCCATTGCCTTCCTCTGCATAGCAACCCTGGGATTCCTTGGTGATCTCTCATCCAAATATTAACCAGGGCTGACCCTGCTGAGCTTCCGAGATCTGACAAGATCGGGCTACACCATGCTGCCTTCCCTCCCTTATGGCAAGCATAAATCGGGTGATTCCAAGTGAAGTGAGTAAGCAGCTACAGTGCCATAATCTGGGACGACACCACGAAACGTGGGAGAACAATGTCTGTCCGCTAAAGAAAATATTATACGGGTGACTCCAGATGCTTTGATCCACTGCCTAACAGACGGGAGCCCTCCTGCATTATGCCAAACATGCATCATTGTGGTTATATAAGCCTTGTTACCATCCCCTTTCTCTAGTAATTTTGTCCTCTTTCCTTCAGCCCACTGGGAATAACAATGGCGGAGGTCAGACTGCCCTTTTCAGCCGCAGCCAGAAGTTCCAATGATTTATTTGCTTCCTGACGCAGCATTAATTCCACGGTGAAAGTCTGAGAGATAAAAGGAGGCTGATCTTAGAGGACTGCCAGCTGATCCACAAGGCTCTTGGGAACAGCGTGACAAAATACTGTTAAGGTGAAAAGGCAGCTGGCCTTTTGTGCGAAATACGCAGCGCTGCTGAAAACGCGGCACGCCCAATCAGAACGCGAGTTCTGCCTAGCTGTGAATACAATTGTAGTGGGTTGGAAGGAAGGAGATGTCCCCATTTCGACTGGCCCGTCAAGAAAAGCCGGCACAAGTGAATGGGAATCCCTCTCCCCAAATATCAGAACTTGGGGACATCTGACGAACCTGATGGGCAGCAGATTCAGGATAGAAAAAGGAAATGCTTCTTTACACAGGGAGTGATTAAAATGTGGAGTTTGCTGCCAGAGGATATAGTGATGGACACAGGCATAGGTCCACAAGGGACAAACCAAACAATAGCAGGGGAGACAACACTAGAAGGGTCCAGCAGGGGACGCCAATTGATTTGAAACCATTGCTGCCCTCAACCATAGGCCTGGTGGAACATCTCCATCTTGCACACACTGTGGAACTGGACCAAGTCCCGCACGGCCTGGCTCTCATTAGACAAAGAGTGCCAACAGGCTGGGGCCAGGGCTGAAAAAGCCCTGGCTCTGGTCAAGGAAAGATGGCTATGTCTTGGGCCAGGGACTGCCAGTAAGTTAGTACCAGCTGAGTGCAGGGCTCTTTGGATGTGTGTATCAGGAGAGGCGGTCCCAAAGGCACAATGGCCCCAGACCATTTAGGGCAGGGGTGTCAAACATAATGTCAGGCCCGGCCTCTCAGCCTTAGCCTGACATCGCTCCTCACAGGCTCTTGTTCCGAGCAGGCCAGGGTTTGGCTCGGAGTCAAGGCCCTAGTCACGTGATCCTGGTTCTCATGCCTTTGTACAGTATCAGTATCCTGTGTTCTGTGCTCAGTATGGTATGTCTATCCTGTTTACCACAATCACCCCAGCTGCATAGCCATGTTATGTCTGCCTACCCTGAGAAAGTTTATCATGGATTGTAGCTGCCTGTGTACCTTTGCCTATCCATCTTTGAAGTCTGTCCTGCATTTTAACCATATACCCATGCCTTGATTCCTCATTAGTAGCCTTGTTTGCCCAGGAGGCAGCCAGCTTCTTACTTTGTCTAATTTTGCTCCTAATAAAGTCTAAACTGCTTCAGAGCCTTTGCCTGATGGGTTTTGCTTGAGGGATGCTAAGGACAAACACCTGAGTCTGACACATAAGGCCCGTGGGCCGGATCCAGCCCCTTGAGAGCTCTTGTCTGGCCCATGAGCCAGCGAGGCAGCCACCCCCCGCAGTCCCAATCTGGGCTGATGAGCCCACTGCACCTAGGGTTGCCAACCTCCAGGTACTATCTGGAGATCTCCTGCTATTACAACTGACCACCAGCCAACAGAGATCAGTTCCCCTGGAGAAAATGGCCACTTTGGCAATTGGACTCTATGGCATTGAAGTCCCTCCCCTCCCCAAATCTCGCCCTCCTCAGGCTCTTCCCCAAAACCCTCCCACCGGTGGCAAAGAGGGACCTGGCAATCCTACCCCCACTCCAGGCCGGTGAGACATGGCTTGGTCCAACCAAGTGACATTTATGTCATATCCAGCCCTTGTAACAAATGAGTTTGACACCCCCGGTTTAGGGCTTTAAAGGTCAATACCAAAACCTTGAACTTGCGTCGAGGTGGTGACATAATGCCAACTCGTCTACACTCAGCTCCTTTTGGAAAATAGGGCGCTCCCTCCAACCACCTGCTAAGAAGAAGGCTTGGCCATAGGAGTCCACCCTGCTTTGACTAACCTGCGCCGTCTGGAGTAATTGTTCCAAGCTTCACTGCTAATGGATAGCCCATCTCCTTATAGTGTTCCAGGGCGTGTCCATTTCCCCCGCAGCCGTCAAAGAACCACTTTCCACATAATACTGACCCATCCGTCAGGTTCAGCCAAAGGTTCTCCCTCAGGTCGCACTTCGAGCATTTCCAGCCGCTGCAAAAGAGAAGCCGCCGGAAGTCAATTGCCGGCACCTAGGAAAATCCGACACAAGATTCCCTGATGGGATTAAACCACAGAGCAAGTCTTGACAACTGCCCAAAGACCCACCACACTCTTCTTATGCTTTAGGAATCCTGCCCTGGGCAGGGTGAAGCCAGAGGAAACTCTGGTGGAGGTCCACAGCAGTCCTGATGTGCAAATCAGTCGTCTGACCTGGATATAGGGGCAAAAGACTAAATTGAACTAGTAGCTGGGGCTCGTGAACACGTGGAAAACCCACCTGCAGTTGTTAATTGCAGAATGACATGGATGTACAGGGCAACGAGAGCAGCAGAAACAAGCCATATTTTTTTTTAAAAAGCAGAAGATAACAGATACCTGCCCCAAGGAGCTTACAGATCTACATTTCAGCTTTTTTGGCATTATGGAAGATGACAAAAAAGAGAGAGAGGAGGAAAGCAGGGTGAAAAGGGGACAGATGTGAGTGACCTCCTATCTTGAGAGATGATCAAAGCAACTACACCAGCTTGCTGACAATTGAAATTATTCTGTTTACCTATAAAACCCTATAATGTACAGCAGTGCACTTTAGAACCATTTAATTAACTTTAGCATACTTTGCCTGAGTAATGGATTAATGCAGCATTAAATGGCTCCGGAGGAAACATTAAAGGCTGCCAAGAGGAGGCCCATTATGGCTGCTACGGAGATAGAAAAGAAAGGAGAGAAGGAGTTTGCTTAAGTGGAAGCTGCCTGCTATGCACCTGTGTCCTATAATGGGGGAGCCCCTCCAGGTCCTAGGCCGAAGGACATCAGCGTCCTTTAAATACCACCATGCACCCTGCCACCCTAAAAACTACAGAAGTTAGACACACACACAAAGGATCAGACAAACTGACAGCAGAACTGTGCCACATTTTCATCTTGCCCTTCCTCTGAGGAGCTCAGGGTGAAGTAAAGGTCCGCCTTATTCTCACAACAACCCTGTGAGGTGGGTTATATTGAGAGAGACCGACTGGCCCAATGAGCTTCACGGCTGAGTGGGAATTTGAACCTCGGTCCCTAAAGAATTTGGTCTAATCATCATCGTCTAACCGCTATACCACACTGGGACCCAATTAAGCTTGCCAGCTCTGGATTGGGAAATTCTTGGAGATTTGAGGAGGTGGACTCTTGGGAGGGCAGGGTCTGGGAAGAGACTTCATTGAGGTATGCCATGGAGTCCACCTTCCAAAGCAGCCATTTTCTCCAGGGGAACTGAACGATGTCACCTGGAGATGAGCTGTAAGCCCAGGAGATCTCCATCCACTACATGGAGGTTAGCGAATAGGGTCTAGCAACAGCTATAAACCTTGATAGCTAAATGGGACCACCCATCTTCAGCGGCAGTTTACTCTGAAATACCAGATGACGGGCAAGGGCAGCCTTTCGTTGCCTTCATGTCCAGCTTCTAAACTCCCCAGAGGCACTGGCTGGCCACTGCTCAAAACAGGACGCCAAATTAGACAAATCCTTGTCTGAACCAGAGAGGATGTCCCCATGTATAACCAGGACCAGGCTCACCTTGGTGGAATCCTGACTCCGTTGTCCATCTGTACAAGGCTGTTGGCATGTTTGGAAACTTGAGGCTCTTCCTCCCACGATTCGGGATCTTGCTTTCGATAAGGAGATTTTGAACTGAGGACCGCATCGCAAGCTATGGTAACCTGGAGGGTGAAAGGTAAATTACACCCCCCTCAAAAAAATGTTTAGCAAAATGGAACTAAAACAGAAAAAGCAACAACTTCTTCCCCTATGCCCTATCATGATTTGAAACCAAGAGTTTCAACGATATAACAACAAAAACCATCATCATTTAGGAAGGGAAGGCAGCACCACCAAGGACGGCTCTGCAGAGGAAGGCAATGGCCAACCACCTCTGCTTCTCAGTTGCCTTGAAAGTCCCTTGAAAGTCAACTGAGACTTGATGGTCCTTTACAAAGATAATAATCATTTACTCTTTGAGTTTTTTTTGATAATGCTTCTCATGCATTTTCTGAGCAATCCTTAGAACAGCGCCATAAGGTAGGTCACTATTACAGGCTGAGTATCCCTTATCCCCGTGTTGGCGAACCTATGGCACGTGTGCCGACTCCGGCACGCGTAGCCCTCTCTGCCGGCACGCACGGGTGGGCTCCAAAAGGCCTCCCGGGTCATCTGTGACCCTCCCTCTCTCTCAGCTGAGCTGCGGCCTCAGCTCAGCTGTTCCTCGCCCCTCCCTCTCTCAGCTGAGCTGCGGCCGCGGCTCAGCTGTTCCTCCTAGCCAAAGCCTTTCCGGCTCTGCCCCACCCATCTCCACCTCGGCGCCACTCCATTGTAAATCCGGCGGCGTGGGAGGTGACTCCGTGCCAGCGGCTCCGGCGCCGAGGCACGCAAAGGGAGAGGAGGAGGAGAAGGGGGGACGGCCAGAGCAGCTCCGACCAGCAGGGAGAGTCGCAAAAAAGTCGCCAGCCCCCTCCCCCCAGCCCCCCTCGCCGAGCGCTCCCTGACTAAGCACTACGAAGGGCAGGTTGTAACTTTTTTTCTGCAGGGGGGCGGCAGGGAAGAGCGCCAGCACAGCACCTTCCCCCCCCCCACCGTGCGTGCGTCGGCACATCAGCAGGGCTGAAGGCTTCCTGCCAAGCACGCGGCTGGCTTCTTCCTCTTCCCCCCCTCTTGCTCCGCAACAGCTGACAGGCGGCGGGGAGGCCAGCAGCAATGAGGCCGGACCTCCTCCTCCAGGCTCCAGCAGCAGCTCCTCCTCGCCGCCTTCCTCCTCCTCGTCCCGCTCAGGCGGCTCCCAAAAGTCCAGCTCCAGGCTGCCACCGCCATCGTCCTCCTCCTCAGGTGCCTCTCCCCCTGCCGTTTTCGCCCGCCGCCTCCTCCTTCTCAGGGTGCTCGCGGAGGGCCAGGCGGCCCCTCAACAGCCGCGTGTCCGCCAGAGAAAGGCCTGCGGTCTCCCGCCGTCCTCCCCCTCTCCCCCCTCTTCTTCCTTCCTTCCTCTCTTTCATCCTTTCTTCCCCAGTTCCTTCCTTCTTGTTCCTTTCCCAGTTCCTTCCTTCCTCTTTCTTTCTCTGTCCCTCCCCCCACTTTCTTCCTTCCTTTCATCCTTTCTTCCCCAGTTCCTTCCTTCTCTTTCCTTTCCCAGTTCTTTCCTTCCTTCCTCTTTCTTTCCTTCTGTCCCTCCCCCCACTCTTTCTTTTTTTCCCTTCCATCCTTCCTCCCTTCCATCCTTTCTTCCCCAGTTCCTTCCTTCTCTTTCCTTTCCCAGTTCCTTCCTCTTTCTATCTCTCTGTCCCTCCCCCACTCTTCCTTCCTTCCTTTTCCAGTTCCTTCCTTCCCCAGTTCCTTCCTTCTCTTTCCTTTCCCAGTTCCTTCATCTTTCTTTCTCTCTGTCCCTCCCCCCACTCTTTCTTCCTTCCTTCCATCCATCCTTCCTCCCTTTCATCCTTTCTTCCCCAGTTCCTTCCTTCCTCTTTCTTTCTCTGTCCCTCCCCCCACTTCCTTCCTTCCTTTCATCCTTTCTTCCCCAGTTCCTTCCTTCTCTTTCCTTTCCCAGTTCTTTCCTTCCTTCCTTTCTTTCTCCGTCCCTCCCCCTTCTTCCTTCCTTCCCCAGTTCCTTAATTCTCTTTCCTTTCCCAGTTCTTTCCTTTCTCCATCCCTCCCCCCTCCCTTCCTCTACTAGGGCTGCCAACCTCCAGGTGGTGGCTGGAGACTAAAACCTCAGTATTCAGGTTAAATTGCCGTGATGGCACTTTGCGATAAATAAATGGGTTTTGGGTTGCAGTTTGGGCACTCGGTCTCTAAAAGGTTCGCCATCACTGCCTTATCCTGACATCTGATATCCAGACTGATGCGAAAACTGAACCTTTCGAGCTAGCAGATCTTTGCCACCCGCCTCTCCTGACTTCCAAGAGGCTGGGTGGCACAGATCCAATTCACATCCGCGCCACCTGGCCTCTCTGAAGTCTGATGAGATAGTTACACCTTTGCTTTCTGATAGTTCAGTGTACACAAAGTTATTGGAAATATTGTTTAAAATTACATTCAGGCTACGGGTATAAAGTGTACATAAAACATAAAATAAATTTGGGTCCCATCTCCAAGTTATCTCATTATGTATATGCAAAAATTCCAGAATATTCCAAAAAACTGAAAGATATGAAGTACAGACGACTTCTGGTCCCAAGCAGTCCGGATAAGGGATACTCAACCTGTATCGCAATCTAGCGGACTGCAGGCAGGGGGTTAGGAAGGCCGCCTTCTCTCCACCCAAGACTAGGTGGTGACTTCCTGGCTGAGGTGACGTTTGAATGAAAGGCTTGCCTTACACACTTGGGGCACAAGCACAGGTTATGCAGCAGGTTGGCAATTAGGATTTCTTGTGGGCTTTAACTAACGAGTAGCCCCATGGGGTCGCTTTGAAAAGTTTAGGAAGCGGTACTGAGGGGGTGTTAACCCTCTTTCCCAGCAATTATGTAAACTGCCTCTCCCCAAGCAGCGATTAGCTCCATAGAAAGAATTTCACTGCCAATTCGGCAATTTCCAAAGCAGTCGCATAAGGGTATTAGTTGTTTAATGCAGGAAATCCTAATGACTGCTCTGCCGCTAACCAACTCTGCCGTCTACAACCACCTGTGTAATCACAACCAGGACTCAGAATTCTCCATCAATACTCCACAACTGTCATTCCATCTTTCAAAATGTTCACATGTTTCTTTTAACAATGGAAAGAGGCAAGACTGATGTAACAATGTCAAGACAGACAGTTAAAATACATCCAAGATTACAATCCACAGTAATTCTACTAGCATAGAATCAAGAGTGTTTATGCAATCCTTAAACTTGTTCTTCCATGTGGATTAACAGACAGTTAAGCCAGTATTCACTGGGCTGGTGTGCATTGCGTGTCTGTCCTTTCAGTGGTAGGGTAGGGCGGGAGCTCTCTTTTCCTGTTATGTTTGTTTTTACCCTTAAGAGGTCTCAGGTAGCAGAGCTGCAAATGATCCCTGTCTGGGACCTCGGACCTTGCATTCATGGCTCATTACCAATGCTGATTTCTCCATACCCATCTCTCCCCTGGACAACACAGACTCTTCTGCATACCACACCTAATCCCATCATGCCTGCTATTCACATTTACATACTGTTAACATTTACATACTAACGCTTGTTTGAATTCACTCTCCTCTACTTAAAGACAGATGGATTCACATTCTAGCTGTATCTGAAGAAGTGAGCTGTGGCTCACGAAAGCTCATACTCTACCAGAAAATATTTTTGTTAGTCTTTAAGGTGCCACTGGACTCTTGCCTTTTTCTACTACTGCAGACAGACTAACACGGCTACCCACTGTGAATTCTTTTCAAGTAGACATAACAGAAGAAGCTTGCCACTTGGGACGGGCATCGTCAGATTTTTCTGAAGCCTGGGTGGGCCCGATCTTACCAGATCTCGGAAGCTAAGCAGGGCCATCGCTGGTTAGTACTTGGATGAGAGACCAACAAGGAAGGCTAGGGTTGCTACACAGAGGCAGGCAATGGCCAACCACCTCTGCTAGTCTCTCGCCTTGAAAACCACATGAGAGGTCGCCATAAGTTAGCTACAACTTCATAGCGCTTTCTACCACCATTCTCAGATTTTAAAGGGGAAACACAGTGTTATTTTAAGGGCTCGTGTGGACAATGAACAGAGAAAAGGAATCCCTCAGCAGTGTAAAAAGATCATTGTACGAAATCAACTTACCATTCTAAACTACAGGTGAATTGAGGTTTAACCGTAGCATTTTTTAGACAACGGAATGCAGCCAATATATTCTAGCCATTGACACAGCAGCATGTGGCATACAAGTGTATCCCCCCCCCCCCGGGAGCCAATACAGTGAACTCTTGCAGCATCTAAAATGTAACATCCAGTGTGAAACCTAAGCAACACCATTTATTTCTTTGCAGGACAGCCCACACCCTCCATTAGCTGACTGTCACCCGCAATCACTCACCAGTGCTGGTAACTCTTCTATATTGGGCAAAGGGATCTCATAGTGATCGGGGAATATGACGAGTTTGGCTTCATCCTCGTATTCGTAATCGTCATTGTTTAAATCGCCGTTGGATTCTAGATCTGCACGAAAACATCAACAACAGAAAACTGAGAACTGAGAGGGGATGAGGAACTAAAGTATCACAGAAAGCACAGAGAAGGGAAAATTCAGGCACCTGGTTGTCCAGACAGCTGCCTTGAATTTTGAGTTTGGCATCAAAGAATTGGAAACATTTACTCAGCCACATAAAAGTATGGCATAGTAGTCTGTTCCGCTCTTTTTTGTATGTGTTGTTTTGCTCTTACTGCATTGTTTTCTACTTTCGCAATTCCATTTTTTGCATTGTTTGTGATGTGTTGTGCTATTTGGGGGGGGGTTCTTGTTGATTTTTAGTTTCACAGGGTTGCCATGTTGGTCTGAAGTCAAACAGCTAGGTTCGAGTCAAGTATCACAGAATCATAGTTGGAAGGAACCACCAGGGTCATCTAGTCCAATGCTTTGCACAATGCAGGAAATTCACAACCACTTGCCCCCTCGCACACCAAGTTACCCCTATTCCATACCCAGGAGATGGCAACAAGATTTTCAGGATGTGAGCTTTTGAGACTCAAAGCTCCCTTCATCAGATAGCCACAGCTGATGGTAAAATTCTTGGGTCCCAACAAGGGGTTTATAGTCCAAATGGTTCACTCAGAGGTAGTAAAAATGTTAAGGCAACTTTATTGTTCCATGGCCAAAGAATCCTTCCTAACTACAAAGTTACAAAGCATCCTTCTGAAACCCACCCCTCTGAACACATGTACTTAATGCTTCATTTTACATCACTGTTATATCGTCTCATCTTCCACCAACAGAGCACGGCAACACAATACATCCAATCGCCTACTGAAGCACACTTTAGTAAGTAATGGTCTACGACGCATGTCCAAAAATTGCTTTTATTCAAAGTGTGGCCTTGGCTACTGATAAGCAGCTATGCTCAGAAGGCTGGAACTGCTTCTAAGGTTTCTCGTTGTTCTAGGACTAGGATGTGGGGGACTCAGGTTCGAATCCTCACTCTGCTGTGTAAGTTTGCTGGGTGGCCTGGGGCCAGTCCCACACACTGTGCCTAAGCTACTTCACAGGGATTTTGTGCGGATAAAATGGAGGGGAGCAGAACAAAATATAAGCCATCCCGGGAAGAAAGGAAAGGAATAAATTCAGTCAATAAATAAATTAAACAACCTAATTAAAATGGGGGGGGGAGGTAAAACTCTGGGGCTAGAACTTCCAAGCTGAGCTGGGCAATACAGGGACAGACAGAAGAGAGATCTGAAGAGTATCCCCTCCAGAAAGAAGTTGGCTTCTTTTTGGCATGTGAGATTGGACAGTCCTCCAGAAGTTACTGTACTCGTATGACACAGAAGCTATTTTGATAGAGTGCTCTGTTTCCAACGCTGGTGAGCTCTTTCAAGATGCTTATACAGCATTTCGAGGATCTCCATTTCCCCCTTTAGGGGAGACTCCGGCCACCGTCAGCCAAGCCCGCTGACGAAAAGGTTCGAAAGAGCCAACACAATATATGCAGAAAATGGAAGACTGATGAGATACCGGGGAAAAAGGACTGGATACACAAGATGATGGAATTGATGGAGATGGCGAGTCTTACTGCTTATATTAATCAGACTGATAATGTACAATTTTTGGGGGAGTGGGAGATGTGGAGAATTTACTGTGAAAAATATTTCCTGATGGGTCATTTTAAAGGATACCCTTTGATTTAATCCCTCACATTTATTTGGTATACTGATAATATTAGGATGATTACAGGTATATTAACTAGATAAAATAAGATACTTATAAAATAACTGAGTAGAGGGGGATTATACTGTTAGCAAAAGTATATACAATTTAATTTTGGACAGAAGAGAGTGATGGGGAAGTCAATTTTTTATGTTATTTTTTAGATTAGAAAATTTTATAGATTTTATTTTATATTGTTAAAGTATTAATGGAAATTGATTTATGATGCATAAAATGAGAAAACAATAAAAAAATTAATTAAAAAAAGAAAAGAAAGCCAACACAAACAGCAGCAGCAACAAGACAGCGTGCTTCCCTTCTAAGGGACTGGAAGCCCTGTGAAATTCCATCACAATGATGATTAAAGACGTGCGGTCAGTAAAAGAGAGCACCAGAGGTCAGGAAAAGCACAGTCGAAAGAAGGGAGTGACGACAGGCCGAGCAAAAAAGAGAATCCCCTACAATCTAAGCATGAAGGGCGGACAGAGAAGCTGTTATTTTGGGGCAAGCAGTCAGTAGGGTAAATTTCCTTCGGACGCCACCCGGTCAAGTTCAACGAGCGTCACTCCAGCGAGGGACAACGGCAAACGCCTTGCCGCCGGCTGACGGAAAAGAGCAGCTGCAGCCACGCTGTCGGCGGACAAGGGAGCCGCGGAACTGACAGGCTGGCAGGGAAAGAAAAGAGAGGGCCTGCTTGACTCGACTTGCCCAGATCCGATTTAGAAGTGACCAACTGAAGGCGCTAATAATAGCGAACCAACTGGATCCCAAGCTGGACTCCTGGAAAAGGCGCTAAAAGCAAGATGTGCGTTGCACACAAAAAACACTCAGACCAACTGGCCTCGGCACAAGGGGGGTAGCAATGGCAGCTCCCCACATCTCCCCTTGTTCTTACTCCTCCGCCCTTCTAAGGGAAACCCGAAGGAGGAGTAGGAGTTGTTTTTTATACCCTATTTTTCTCTACCTTTAAGGAGAATCAAACCAGCTTACAATCGCCTTCCCTTCCTCTCCCCACATGTTAGTCTGTTGCAGCAAAATTAGACAGGAGTCCACCTTGTGTGCATGTGTGTATGTGGTCAAGTCACAGCTGACATGGTGAACCCCATAGGGTTTTCAAGGCCAGAGACGTTTGGAGATGGTTTGCCATTGCTTGCCTCTGCATCATGCCCCCGGTAGTCCTCAGAACCTAAGCAGGGTTAGCCCTGGTTAGTACTTGGATGGGAGACCACCTGGAATTATTTCCCCCACAAGTGGGTTCCATAAAAGGAATGTCACACATTTGAGCACCCCAAAAAAATACCTACATAATTCATTTATATATCCACCTCTGAGCCTGGCTGTATAGCACAGATCAAAAAAAAAATCCATTGCTACTACTGTTCTCTGGGTAAGCAGAAAAATGTTACTCTTTAAATTAATCAAAAAAGGAAAAGTCCCTCCCAAAAGAGGCTGATGAGGTCAGACAATGCTCCAAAAGGAGATGAAATTTTAAGAGCAGCGTAATGTCAGTTCAACGACTTGGGGGATGCGGTGTGGTTTCCAAGTGCCCCCCTCCGATTCCTCGTCCCTAGCTTGAGCTCATTATTATTATTATTACTGGTACTCCTCACACACATAAGATATTTGAGAACACAGGAAATGCCTATTCAAATGGCCGGAATGGGGGGGGGAGATTCTATTTGCAGCTCCAAGACAGGCTGGCAAATGAAGCAAGCTTATGAAGGGGGTCATAAATAACATATGTGTGTGAGGGCCATTATCTGCCTGTTTGGGAAAAAAATAAGCTTGCAAGGCAATTTGGACTTTACGGCATACCTTAACAGAATCTGCTACGTTGTTAACTATGGAACAGGTCATTTTTAAAGAGTCAGGGAGCTGAATCGTTATTTTAGAAGAAGAAGAAGAGTTGGTTTTTATATGCCGACTTTCTCTACCACTTAAGGAAGAATCAACCCGGCTTACAACCGCCTTCCCCTCCTTTCACCACAACAGGCACCCTGTGAGGTAGGTGGGGCTGAGAGAGTGTGACTAGCCCAAGGTCACCCAGCTGGCTTCGTGTGGAAGAGTGGGGAAACAAATCCAGTTCACCAGGTTAGCCTCCGCCGCTCATGTGGAGGAGTGGAGAATTAAACCCGGTTCTCCAAATCAGAGTCATTGCTCTTGACCACTACACCATGCTGGTATTACTGGGAGGGGCTCCTTCCCTTGTGACTCCATAGTGAGCAATGCGGTTTACAGATTGTTTTTTTGTTTGTTTTGCTGTCAGATCGCAGTTGACCTATGGCGACCCCGTAGGGTTGTCAAGGCAAGAGACGTTGGTAGGTGGTTTGCCATTGTCTGCCTCTACCATTAGGACCCTGGTATTCCATGGAGGCCTCCCACCCGAATACTAGCCAGGGTTATGTTGGAGCAAAAGGAGGGGGGAATCTAGGCAAAAATGTTCCTATTGACATTTAATTATGCACAATTCTCACAACGACTACGTGAAAGAAGAAATCACTAATCCCACTTCCCAGATGGTGGCAATGCGGCCGAGCGATTTGCCCATAGCTTCACAATTAATGCGTCACCCCGCTACACAATACGTTTTTCCCAGGGACATCCCTCACTTGAGTTAGCATGTTCTAGAAGCCTGTGCTTCCTGGGTGATCACAAGACTGATTTGGATTGAAACTACCTGCACATGGGCTAAGGGTGCTTAGACTTACCCCTGGAGTTTTCCTGATCTGAAATGGCCCCCGGAGGACTTTATCTGCAACACCGGGGAAAACGCATAGGTTCCCACAATGTGGAAAGCAGTGAGCCCCAGGCAAATTCATATCAACAAAACGAGGGGGGGGGGTCTTAAGCACTCTCTCGCAACACAGTGCAGAAGAAGAAGAGGTGGTTTTTATACCCTGCTTTTCTCTACCTTTAAGGAGTCTCAAAGCAGCTTACAATCACCTTCCCTCCCCCTCCCCACAACAGACACCTTGTGAGGTTGGTGGGGCTGAGAGAGTTCAGAGAGAACTGTGACTAGCCCAAGGCCACCCAGCAGGCTTCAAGTGGAGGAGTGGGGAAACCAACCCCGTTCACCAGATTAGAGTCCGCTACTCTTAACCACTACACCATGCTGGCTCTCTGATCTGAACTGGGCCTGTTTACAACCACGAGAGGCATGGACTTCAAGTACACATATGCCAACCCAAGGACTTTTTTTTGCCATCAAGTTGCAGCTGATTTATGGCGACCCTGAATGGTTTTCAAGGCAAGTAGCGTTCAGAGGTGGTTTGTCATTGCTTGCCTCTGAGTAACGACCCTGTTATTCCTTACCAGTCTCCCATCCAAATACTGACCAGGGCCAACGCTGCTTAGCTTCCAAGATCTGATGAGATCAGGCTAGCCTGGGCCATTCAGGTCAGGATCTAAGGACAAACCCAGGGAAAATGTAGTGTGTGGTTAGGCCTGGAGTTAGGATAAGAGCTCAAGATTTCTTAGCACTCAAGGTCCTCTTCACTATGACCACTCTGGCCTATGACAGATGCAGAAAACACCTTCAGATGTTGTGTCACCATCCATGTTCCCCAGCCATGTTTGAGTGCCACAGAATCAGGCATTTAGAACTGCCACGAAAATGCCTGAGGGGAAAAATCCCTGGCAGCCTACCCAAAGAGAGCCCCACTGCATGAACATAACCTCAGGAGCCAGCATGTGCAGGAATATCAAAAGCTTTTCCCTCAGCTCATGCACACCCATGAGCCGTGTCAATGTGCTCCCAATGTAACTCACCAGCCATCACACTATACTGTATCTCCAGCTGGGATATTTTCAGTGCAATCCTATTCAGAGTTACTCCAGTCTAAACCCACAGACTTTAGGGGAGGGGGCTGTAGCACAGTGGTAGAGCCTCTCCTTGGCATGCACAAGGTCCCAGGTTCAATCCCCGGCATCTCCAATTAAAGGGACTAGGCAATGTGAAAGACCTCTGCCTGAGACCCCTGGAGAGCCACTGCCACTAAGTAGTCAATACTGTCCTTGATGGACTGATGATTCGATTCAGTATAAGGCAGCTTCATGTGTGACTTCAACAGCCTCAGGCTGGAGTAACCCTGCACAGGGTTGCACCGTAACTACTAAAATCCACTCTTGTGCTTATGAGGGACAATGTTCCGTTATAAATCCCTTATAAATACATTTATTTTAAGAGAGTAACTGGTGTCACGTAACAGCAGCAGAGGAAATGCATTTTGTAAGAAGTTAAATGCAACCTCTTCCACCCCATAACTGAGTTTCCACGACAGTTTGAAAAAGTAACCCTATCTTCATTTCCGTTCTATCGCTACGACTGCTGCCAATCTGCATAAGGCAATGATTTAAAGTAGTTTCTAAAACAGATTTAATGTTCTTAATAGGTTTATAGCTCAAAGAGCATTAAAAGCAGGGAATGTGACAAATGTTCAAACCGGATTGACAGAATGCATTAGTACCTTTTAATTCAGGATTAAGAACCACCAAATCTAATCTCATACTGCCTTCGGTGCTAGTTAATTCATTACTGTTATATACACACTATGGTATTAACTATGTGGTTATCCTTTTTTTGCGAAGTCTTAACATATCACAAAACAGGATTCTCTAGCCAAGATCATGTAGGACTGGTATCTATACTTTTTGAGTGAGTATCATATTTTCTTAAAAAGCATCCATTCAATGCAAATGAGAAAATATTTCATCGGTACTATTTTTCAGGACTCCCAAAATTTTCCAGTTGTTCCACTGGAAAAACTTGAAACTATACCCTTGGATAAAAATTTCTGAATTGTTCTGGGTTTCCCCACCCTGAGCATTCACTTCTCTAGCAACAAACGAAGAAACAGAAGCAGATAATACACATCATGTCAAAGCCAGAGAATTCAAATATAAAATCATATGCCTACCAAACCAAATCCACATAATCAAGTAGCATGTACAAATCCATTCACATTTTAATGGATTTGTACATGCTGCTTGATTATGTGCATTTGGTTGATTTTTATCTATTAGGTACAAATCCATTCACATTCCCATCCTAAGCAGAATTACACCCTTCTAAGCCCACTCAGTGCATTTAGAAGGGTATGTAACTCCGCTTAGGATGCACTGTAGATCTACTAATGGTTTATATATTTTCAATTGGAGGCTAATATTTCCCCTTCTTCTCTTCCCAAAACGTAACTTGATACCATCCCGCAGAACTAGCTAACCGATTCAAGTCTGCAGGATATTTTACACAGGATTCAGACAAGAGGCCTTAAGATAAGGGCCTGAAACACCCCTTCTAGCCATTTTTTAAAAAATCAACCTGATTAAAAGCTCTGGAGCTTGAATGTAGTTTTCTGCTATTTTGGTCTGTCCTGAAAAAAATGTTTGCTCGGCTTTTGCTTTAGTTCAACATATTGACTTGGAATCGAAATCTGTACCATGTTTATTTTATCTACGCTTGCATAGCAGGATTGGAAGCTAAGCAGGGTCAGCGATGGTTACTGCTTGGATGGGAGACCACCTCGGAAGACTGGGGGTTGCTATGCAGAAGGCAGTGGTAAACAACCTCTGCTCATCTCTTGCCTTGAAAACCCTATGGTCTCGGGGTTGCCATGAGTCACTTGCCACTTGACAGCAGATAATTATTACTAAACTTGCTTGCTTCTCTATCACATACAGACACAGCTGCACATGCACACACAAATACTCTGCTAGATAATATTGTTCTTCAGATAGCTTTGGTTTTGGAAGCTGCTACCACCATTCAGCAGCGTAGGCCCACAAAAGCAAGCTGTACAGGACCAGACCAAGGATCCATCTCATCCCACAAATGAGATGCTCCTCGGATGCTCACGAGCACAGCTAGGTGGAGATGATCGTTCCCTACAGCTCTTCACCTCCAGTTGTTGGTAATCCTGAGTTTGTGACGGTTCCATTAATTATGATGGCTTCTCTTCCATGAATTTGTAACAGGCTGGAAATGAATGGGCAGTAGAACTTGAAGGAAGCAGGCATCAACGTTCACACCTCACATCTTAAGACACATTTCACCTGCTTTTTGCAAGATCCTCTTTTAGCTTTCCTCAGGCCTGTTTTTTCTGAGTTTATGTTGAATGTTGAGGAAAAGGTGAGGGAAGCAAGCAGGGTAGGGTATTATTTAGCCCACCACAGAGTTGTCTCAGGGTCACATTCCACAGATCAAAGTCCCTCAAAATGGGATACTAAGCTATTGTTCAGGCTCGGCGAGGGGAAACATTACATTTAGAGGCGATTACTCTAAAAGGGGCAGATTAAGCCCTTCGATACAGACTGTTGGAAACGCCAAGCGGACGCAGGTCTCCGTTATTTTCTCTGCAACTAACACAAAAATAGACAAGGGGAAGGGAAAAGACTATCCAGAAACAACAACCCTGAGCCAGTACATTATAATCCTAATGAGTCACCCCCTTTACATAAAAACAGCCACCGCCAACACACACAAAATCTCAAGCCTGCTGGAATCACCCATTTCAAACAGATGCGTTCAGAAGAAAATTAGAAGGGTTTCGTCGGACAACGGTTACAGAAAGATGACGGGAGTGGAGTCTGGGCCAGCTCACCCACTGCACTAATAAGGTGTTTCGTGCTTAACGGCTACCCTGGCAGGTCGTGCCAAGCGGACCGCTTGCCAGGCGTTCCCCGACACTGCGGTTGTCCTCGACCGGGGTGCTTCTTTTCAGGCCACATTTCTGCCCCCGTCAGCCATTTCGACAGGCCCAAAGAGTAAGCAGGAGGCCGGTTGACAGGCAACCCAATGCCTGTGCTGCTCAATCGAGGAGATTTGAACACGGTTCTGGCCCCACGTTGCTTCGGTTTATCCCGTCTTCCACACATTCCGTGTTCCGCCGTTAGTTTTTTTTGCGTCACATCTTTCCAAATTTTATTTCAGTGCTTTTGGGATCACGTTTGTGTGTGTTAAGTGCCATCAAGTTGCTTCCGACTCATGGCGACCCTATGAATCAATGTCCTCCAAAATGTCCTATCTTTGACAGCCTTGCTCAGGTCTTGCAAATTGAGGGCTGTGGCTTCCTTTATAGAGTCAATCCATCTCTTGCTGGGTCTTCCTCTTTTCCTGCTGCCCTCAACCTTTCCTAGCATGACTGTCTTTTCTAGTGACTCTTGCCTTCTCAAGAGTCACTGGAAAAGACAGTCATGCTAGGAAAAGTTGAGGGCAGTAGGAAAAGAGGAAGACCCAACAAGAGATGGATTGACTCTGGGATCACTTTTACCCCCATCTTTTTCTAGCAGTGGCATCTGAGCAGCATTTGTTCGCATGTGCAACACTACCCATGCTTTTGCTGGTTCCTCCTTTTTTCCACCCATTTTCTCCTGACTGGGCCATGACCCCTCCCTGTGCTCTCTTTTCCCCACCTTATTGATGAGGATTTTTTATTTAAAATATTTATAAGCCACTTTTCAACCTCAATAAGGTTTCCCCCTATTATAAATCGCTCTGAGATGTGCCTGTTCTTGGATATCCAGCACCCCCCCTTACTATTTTCATTTTTTGTAGGAAACTGATTTTGTATGGGTTGGGGGGGTTATCACTTTCAATTCTGGTGGGAACTGGGCTTGCCAGCCTCCAGGTGGGGCCTGGAGATCTCCTGCAATTACAACTCCAGACTACAGAGATCAGTTCTCCTGGGGAGGAGATTTTTCCCAAGGTCAAGACATCCTTGATCTTGAGATACCATTTCTAATCTAAAGTGTTTTTCAGATATGCTGCAACTAAGAACTTAGCAGCCACCAAGAACAATGAAATGAACTCCAGACTTATTTTGAGTGCTGTTTTATAATCAAACATTTCCAATAGACATTTTAATGGGATCTTATATCCTATAATGTTTTTATCTGAATTGATACTTTCTCACAGAATTGTAAAGTTTGGGGGCAATGCCACCAACAATGTAAAAAGGAACCAATGCCATCTCAGCACTTCCAACACAAGTTAGAATATGGGGGCTGCATGTAATGCCATTCTGGAGGTGTCAGATACTATCTACTACTACTACTACTTCATCTACATGTAATCTGATATGTTCATTCTTTAATGTTCAAAGAGGATGAATAAAGTGAATACTTATTCCATATCTGTGCCCATTCTTGCTCAGTAAGAGATATGTTCATCTCTTTTTCCCATTTCAAATTATACGTAGGATGTTTATTCCAAACTATGTCACCCATATTTTTATACAGCAGGGAAATGATACCTTTACTATTCCATTGCCTATCAGAAATCAATTTTTCAAAGAAAGTTAATGGTCGGGGTTTTTTTACTACCAGAGTTTGAAATTAATGTTGCACTAAGCCTTCATAGCCCATTTTACTGAACAGGAGCAGAACCCGGACATTTCAGAGGACAGGCCTCAAGGAAGAGAAGTATCCTCTGAAAAAGAGGAAACACAGGCCAGCCCCCCACCCAAGGACACCTGGCCATCGTAACTGCTACTTAACATCCTAGAAATCTGCAGCTTAACTCAAATTCATGCGTGAAATTTGGGCTCACTCTAGCCCACACTCCTCCGGACTTTAAAACTCCCTCGCCTGCAATCAGACCCAAATAAGGTTTTCTCCCATCCTTCCATTCCGACAGGCCTCACATCCTCTCAGATCTTTGCTTCCTAAAATTCAGAGGAGCCTAGCCAGTAAAAGGGATGCAACCCTAAACTTCACATGCTGAACCTGCAATCTTGCTCTCCATTATATGAGCATCGGTCTAACTGCTTGCAAAGAGACCCAGGAGCACAGAAAACAGTCAGCCTGGCCTCCCCAGCGAGGGCTGACAAATTCCTAAGGGAGAGTAGCAGATCTTTCGACAGAAACCTATTGAACTCACTGACGCATTCGGTCGCGTGAAAGAACAAAGGCCTTCTGGTCAGGAAACTGGAGGGCAGCTCAAGAGACAAGAATTTCAAGCTTCTTTTCTGACCTTGGGGGGCCTCCGACTCTGCGCTCCAGTGGTACAAAGTGAGGCTCCAGGAATGAATTTATTAATGCATACAGAATGCTATTGGAGCACAGATTGGTGCGGAAAGAAAGGGAGGACAGAACTCCAGAGAATTGCGATCCTTCTATGTGTTGCAAGCTTAAAATGTGCGAGGGGGGAAGCTTTACTAAAGTGCCGTTTTCTCCCATCGGGTGAATCGTTTAGATTTTTTACTCTGTTTCCAAAGAAAACACAAAAGTGGGTGAAAGTCAAAAACATGCACACACCCAGGTTAGTTAGAAGGAGGTTTGTGAAAGCGGCTCTTTTACAATACCTAAAAATAGCTTGGTGTTTCTCCTTTTTGGTGAAGCTCCACCAGATGCCCCTGTTACCTTCTGGAAAGAAAGAGAAAGGAGAGAGGGAGGGGGGGAGAAGAAGAGAAGGTTAAAAATCTAGCTTGTGTCACTACAAGAAAAAAAATTACTTGTGTGGGTGAAGCGACCCTCAGAAAAAGAGGGGATCGGCATAAAGCTAGCCTGAGGGCAGGTACCCAGGTATAAAATCTGTACCGTTGCTACCCTGTGGGTGACGTCAGCTCGGGACTGAATCTGGCCTCATCATATAACCTACCTCTGAACGTTGTTATAAAGGCAAAGTGTTAAGAGTAGTAACAGTAAAGTTATTATTAATGCCCTTGAGAGTGTAACCAGAGACTATATCTTGGCTATCTTAATATATAGGAGAATAGAAACTTAACTATAAGGGTAGCAGAAAGGATTTCCATAAATGCTACTTTGTACACCCTTGTATGACAAGCTGTACCCACCAAAATTCTCTCTCCTCCCTAAGTATTACAAGTAGTAGAAGAAGAGTTGGTTTTTATATGCCAACTTTCTCTACCGCTTAAGGAAGAATCAAACCGGCTTACAATCTGCTTCCCTTCCCCTCCCCACAACAGACACCCTGTGAGGTAGGTGGGGCTGAGAGAGCTGTGACTAGCCCAAGGTCACCCAGCTGGCTTCAAGTGGAGGTGTGGGGAAACAAAGAAAGCTGGTGCAAGCCAGTACAATGTACAGGGAAGAAAGTGACCAAAGCGATACCTCCCGTCTTCTGCTCTGAGTCGTCCCCCCACAAGAGAAAGATAGTACCAATTAGATAAAAGGAAGTATTTCTTCACACAATGCATAGTTCAATTGTGGAACTCCCTGCCCCAGGATGTGGATAGCTCTCTCCTCCATGAACATGTTCAATCCCCTCTTAAAGCCTTCCAAGTTGGCAGCCATCACCACATCCTGGGGCAGGGAGTTGCACAAATTCCCAGCCAGGGATGCTCTAATTTGCAGCTCAGCCTCTCGCTACACAAGTCAAATAAGCAGGCCCCTTTTTTAAACACAAAGAAAGAAATGTCCACTCAATCTTGTCGCATCTGTTCTGGTTCTGTCTTACTCCATCTCTGTGAAACTGCACCTGCCAAGCAATTCTACCCATACTTCTGTTCAAAGCAGCAGAGTTCGATTTGAGGCCAGGCACCCTGAAAAAGCCACTGTTTTGCAAACGCACACTTGAGCAGTTGCAAAACAACAACAATAAAGAATAAATGATACAAAGAAAACAAAAGAAAAAAATACATGGTTTACCTAGACCCTAGAGCACATCATTTTTGATCGTAAGATCTATAGTCATATTAGAGAAACTCTGATTACCTGCATAATTTCCCACCATCCCGGCAAAAATAGAAGGACTCTTCTCTCAGTTATGCTAGCAGATAAGATTCAAGAGATCACTTCCAAAGTTGACAAATTTGGATGAATAGCCTATAAGACTAGGAAAACTTGGGTAAGCCATATATACATTTTTTCTATAATTTTTATAAAGATAATATATAATTCTGTGAATTTACAATTTTAAATGTTTCTTTTCTCAAAAGTTATTTGACATACTGGAAGTTTGAATTATTAAATTGAGTCTATTTGTATTGGTCTTGGACTGTATAAGACAAATTTATTTATTTACATGGTTTGCCTGCTGCTGAGGCATTGGTTTGTGGGGTGGGGGAGGCAGTCGGGTGGGGGGAATCCAACAGAAGCGGCAAACTGCTTTTACACCACCGGAGAACACAACTAGTTTGCTTTTTGTGATTTTATGGTTCAGACATGCTCATAACACTGGGTATACAGTCCAGAATTTAGAGTCCAATACTCAGTTCAAAGCCATGTTTTGATTGAATGAACTATGGTTAATGCGATTGCCCGAATGTGAGCCCCTCTGCTAACTGTGGTTAATTAAACCTAATCCTAAGAATTTCAACTTTACAAATATATAAAGGTACTGTCTAGGTCTCTGAAAAATATTCCTGGAAACATACAGATATTGAAAAGGGCCCCATATTTATGGAACTACTTGTACCCTGCATGGTTAGCCAAGCCAGCCTCCTATCCTCGCAGCCCTGCTCTCTTACTCTTCCAGCTACCATACATGCCCCGGCCAAACATCAGACTTCAGGTTCTACTAAAACTGATTCAGAATAAATCAGGCTTTATCCAGATTCTGAAGTTATCATCAGCTAATAGTTGCTACCTTAATGCAGTGACCTCACACAAGGAATTCCAGCCATATACCCCCTCTGATACCAGCGCGGTGTCCTGGTTAAGAGCAGTGGACTCTGATCTGGAGAACAGGGTTTGATTCCCCACTCCTCCACATGAGCGGCGGAGGCTAATCTGGTGAACTGGATTTGTTTCCCCACTCCTCCACATGAAGCCAGCTGGGTGACCGTGGGCTAGTCACAGCTCTCTCAGCCCCACCTACCTTACAGGGTGTCTGTTGTGGGGAAGGGAAAAGGATTGTAAGCCAGTTTGATTCTTCCTGAAGTGGTAGACAAAGTCAGTATATAAAAACCAACTCTTCTTCTTCTTCCTGAGCAATTCACAGATTGCTGGATTTTCTGATAGAACAGTAACATTCTGTCACTATAGTTTATGTAATTACTCATCCCAAGGGGAAAAGGGGGATGGTTAAGAGCCTCTGTATTACTAAGGACTGACGACTCTCCTTCCATTTCAACTCTCAATTTACCACCTGAACATAAAAGCAAACAAGTATGCTGGCCTTGAATACCACAATCTCAAATATCCGGGTAGCTAGGGCTAGTGCAAACCACACATTTCTGGTCCAGATGTAACAACCAACTACAACTTACTTAATAAAAACCAATGTTACAAATAAACCAAAGTTATAACTAATAGAGTGTTTCCTCAGTGGAACAGACTTCCTTGGGAGGTGGTAAGCGCTCCTTCCCTGGAGGTTTTTAAGCAGAGGCTAGATGGCCATCTGTCAGCAAAGCTGATTCTATGACCTTAGAGGGAGGGCATCTTGGCCATCTTCTGGGCATGGAGCAGGGGTCACTGGGGTGTGTGTGTGGGAGGTAGTTGTGAATTTCCTGCATTGTGCAGGGGGTTGGACTAGATGACTCTGGTGGTCCCTTCCAGTGCTATGATTCTATGTATGATTGCACCTTGTCTGCAAGTGCAAATGTGAATGAGACACAAAAGAGATTGTGTCAAGCCCTTAAAAGAGGCAATCCCCATGGGTGCCTGATGGTACCCACCATTTTGTCTTGAGGATAAAGGGTCTTGGATAGGACAGCAAAAAAGGAGTTTCAGGTCAATGCCTACCAGCACACTAGAAATGTGCTAAGCTCATCTTGGACAGGCGGGTCACAGCTACGTGCCCTCTGCTTAGCCACAGACACAGACTCTCTTACATCTCTGGGCTTAGGACCCGTTCCATGTGGCTGCATGGAAACCCACAAACCCTCTCCCTTCTTTGGAAACCGAAATCAAACAGCATCTCTTCCCCAAAGGGGAAAAAAATGGGTAGAACTAAATTGACCAGGAGGGCATTTTTATAAAGTGAAAAGTCCTGTAGTCTACTTCCCTGTTTATTGTCTTTATTTTCATGTTATCACTGCATTGTGTTCTGCTTTTATAATTTCATTTTCTGCATCTGCTTACTATATATCCTGCAAGAAATATAAATCACAGTGAGCGTGGCTAAACTTAATAACACAAAGGCACTGTAATAATAACACAAGGCACTGATCCTGTGCAACCTGAACCTGATATTAGCAGTTTACTATTGGTAGTTAGTCCTTTTTAGTAAACACATACAAAACGCCGACTTTTTGTGTTATTAAGTTTAGCCACACTTGCTGTGATTTATATTTCTAGCATAGTTTACAGTCGAGTTCTGTCTTTTTTGTTTGGTTGTTACTATGTATCCTGCTTCATCCTTTCTTATTTGTTTATTTATTCGTCACTCTTATATCCCGGTCTTCCCAGCAAAGCCGGGCTCAGAGTGGCTTACAATAAAACATAGCTATATTAAACCATTAAAATACATTAAAACAATTGTATACCAATAAAATCCGGCCCCCAAAACAACAAATCACGGACTCTTGCATTGTCTTAAATTCTTGCAATCTTTAGTCGTGTTGTTTGCTGACTGTCTCATGCTCTGTGATTTAAAACAATGCACCTGTCACCCTCTAAATTGGCAAAAATTTATCAAGGGGCTGGAAGGGATTGTTGGGTATGTGGAGCAGCTAATGCACATTTTATACATTTATGGTGGGAATGCAGCAGAGCAGTAGAATACGGGAATATGATTGCTATGGTGATATCTCAAGGTATCCCCTAAGGTTTCCTTGTTGAATTAGGTGGATTTCCTTCTGAAAGAAGTCCATGAATTTGTACTTAAGGCAGAAACACCGGCAAGTTTAATACTTGCCCAAAATTTGAAGGAAAAAAAAACCAAAGAAGGAGGAGAGGTTGGAGAAGCTGTTCAACTGTGTACGCTCCCCTGTCAAGAGTGCATTCAACTGTGCAAGCTAACCTGTCCGTTACACGGCCACAAGTCCCAACAGTTTGAACAACTGAATGTTTTTCTGTCCAGAACGAGCAGTTAGCTCGAACTGGTATATTTTGATGTCTATGTATTTAGTAATTTGTGTTTTCAACCTTTGGGGTTTTTAAAAATTGTTTTAACAACATTTTAAAAATTCAACTGCATAATCCGCCTCGAGTCTCAGCAAGAGAAGCGGGCTATAAAATGACACAAATAAATAAAAACCCTCCCCACATTGCAGCCAGTTTGTGGCCGTGCCCACTATCCTTTCCTCAGGCTTCCAAAAGTGCCCACAATTGGGAACTCCGGTCTTAAACCCATAGAACTAGGCCATGACTTGGCATTCAGAACTAAGCTTCTGTGACAATACAAGGAAACACATCTTGACTTCAAGATGGCAAGCTGCTGCCCTCAGAGACTGACATGAGTTCAAGAGTTACCATCAGACAGAAAGTCAGTATTCTTTGGAACTAGAATAAGACATACAAAACAAATCAGATGCCATGTGGATTAACTTCACAAGAGTCCGCAACACTTCAAATCATGTACAATTAATCACAAACCAAATTGGAAACCCTGTAGCAGCTCATTTAGGCGCTCACCAGTTCACCACCATAAGCATTTCAGTTAATTCAAACGGATTGCCTTAATCTTTGAAACCTGAACAGACCCGTCTATTATTCTGCAGAGATTTATTCAACACAGATTTTCACCTCACAGCCTATTGTAAAAATTTGTACTTTCCAGTAGCCACAAAACAAAGATTAAACATATTTGTGAAAAATAAGCAAAATTTATCCAAGTCTGATAAAATGACTCAATTAAGTTTATTTTGTGTATGCCTGAGCAAAGAAAATTGGAACCTTTCCAATACAGAGTGTGTGTGAACATCTATTCAAGGGGTCTACTGGCAGAATGCTGATCATAACAGCTAGTCCAACGTTGATCTGTCAACATTAAGAGAGCAGTTAAGTTGGTCTCCGTGGCCTAACACTATACGTATTTGGGGCAGTTCCTATAAACAGATCTCATGCCAAATCTGTTGATTCATATCATCAGTCTTCTTGTGCAACCTGCTGGAAAGTTTTCCATGGAACAGGGAGAGCCAATGAGAACTCTCAAGCATCTTTGTAAATATTTATTCAGGGCTTAGCTACCAACCACTACGCTGCTCTCTAGCAACACCGTTTTTTCCAAACCTCTCCCCGTACTATTACACCTCTCTGCCAGAACCACCCAACGTACTCTCTGAAGGTACTAATCCTAGCCCTTTAAAGTCAGGAGTGGCTGCCATCAAAACCAGGCTCTGAGTTTCCAATAATGCAACAACATAGTGGATACCCTCAAGGTTTTTAGTGTCTGATGCAAGCTGTCATAGAACTGCCCTGGATTTTCTGGTAGGAACACAGTATGGTCCTATGGCAGCTGCATGTATATGCATTCTGCCAGCGTGGTGACAGTGGTTAAGCGTGGTGACAGCGTAGTGTAGTGGTTAAGAGCAATGGACTCCACCCATGTGAAGGAGTGGTTCTCCATTCCTCCACATGAGTGGCAGACTCTAATCTGGTGAACCGGGTTTGATTCCCCACTCCTCCACATGAAGCCTGCTGGGTGACCTTGGGCCAGTCACTGTTCTCTCAGAACTCCCTCAGCACCACCTACCTCAAAAGGTGTCTGTTGTGGGGAAGGGAAGGAGATGGTAAGCTGCTTTGAGACTCCTTAAAGGTAGAGAAAATTGGGGTATAAAAACCAACTCTTTCTTCTTCTATGTTGTATGGGCTTTAAATACCCAAGCATCCCTTTTAGGGCTGGTGAGGCAGAGATGGGTATACAACTCTTGTCACTCCTGAAAAAGTATTTAAAATAGCACAGCTACAGCAGAAGTAGTCATCTGGGGTGGCAGAACTTAGGAAGAAGGGAAGGAAGTGCAGGTACAACTCTGTCTTACACAAGAGCAACAATCGCAACATCAAGGTGAACAAGGAAATGGATTACCGGTAGTGGTAAAGTACAGAGTTGCTTGAAAGGTTTGGGGCTGTGCTTTACAAGGATGGGGCTGTTACCGCACTAGGTATTCCCAGCGATCTATTAAGAGTTTGGAAATGTTATAAAAATACTGTTAGCACTTTCTATGTATTCCCACCTATGTATTAAGAGTTTGAAACTGTTATAAAAAATACTGTTCGCACTTTGTTTGGCCCCTTTAGCTGTGAAGACGTCTTCCAGCCATTTTTTTAACTGTGGCATCCAAAAACCCTTTTAAAGCGATGTTTTTTTATAACATTTCCAAACTCTTGATACATCGCTGGGAATACCTAGTGCGGTAACAGCCCAAGTTTGCTGTGTGCATGGGCAGGGCCGCACAGCATTTCTAAATCTCTTTAAAACTGTGATGACATCCATGGATTGGACCTGTGGACGCTGTCATGTCTAGTTTAGCTCTATAGCATCTACCCTCAGGCCTCCTAGCCTGGCTTCAGCGACCTCCAGCGCACTGCCCTAATGATCCTGGATGCACCAGAGTTGCTCAATTTGGGGGCAAGAAAGAACTCCCGGAGTGAGTGAAGAATCGTGGTCCTGTGCTCTGAATAGTCAGCCACATAGAAATGAGAACGGTGGCAGGGGAACATTCACCCCCCGCGTACCGCTGCCTGAATTTTTCTTCCCATCCAAGTATTCAAGCCACAGAAGGACAAATGAACGCATCACTTATTTAGATCCGACCAAAGTAGGGAAGAATGATCACTACCAGGGCGTCTTAGTCCATCTGCCATTACCGTACTAGAGTCCATAGAGATTAATGCCCACAAACACCAGAAGTTCAGCGATCAACTCTTCTCTCTCTACTCTGCCAGGGAAGGAACAAGACACAGCTGTTGCAGCCTGCCAGGGATGGGAAAATAAATGACAACAGGTGAGCACGTCTATCTATATTGCCAAAAGGGAGAGGAGGCACAAGGACTCTGTGACGTTCTCCCATTTATTCAAAGCAGAATTATTTTTAACACAAAATCCATTTAGATTATTTGAAATATAAATCCCATTTAAATGCTTTCTTCATTTTTGGTATCTTAAAAGAATTTAGGACTGTTTAACTTGGAAAGAAGGCGGTTAAGAAGAGACATGAGAGAGGTCTATAAAATTATGCATGGTATGGAGAGAGTGGACAGGGAAAAGCTTTTCTCCCTCTCTCATAATACTAGAATGCGGAGTCATCTGCTGAAGCTTGAGGGTGAGAGATTCAAAACATAAAATGAAGTATTTCTTCACACAATGCCAAGTTTAACTGTGGAACTCCCTGCCCCAGGATGTAGTGATGGCTGCCAACTTGGAAGGCTTTAAGAGGGGAATGGACATGTTCATGGAGGAGAGGGCTATCCATGGCTACTAGTCCAAATGGATACTAGTCATGATGCATGCCTATTCTCTCCAGGATCAGAGGAGCATGCCTATTATATTAGGTGCCGTGGAACACAGGCAGGACAATGCTGCTGCAGTGCTCTTGTTTGTGGGCTTCCTAGAGGCACCTGGTTGGCCACTGTGTGAACAGACTGCTGATCTTGATGGACCTTGGTCTGATCCAGCATAATCCAGCATTATGTTCTTAATTGCTAACAAACTTGAATATGTGCAGGCTGGGAACGGACTAGAAAACCTAGATGGAAACCCTAAGAAGCGACCCTACAGCAACACGAAGGCAATATCTAACCTGTTGACCAGCTGAAGACCAAAGGCCTGGCTTGACCACATTTATCCCAGAAAGGCAGCCATGTTAGTCTATGGTAGCCAAATAAAACAGAAGTCCAATAGCACCTTGAAGACTAACAAAATTTATTTCAGCATGAGGTTTTGCCAGTCAGATCTCCCTTCTTCAGATGCATCAGTTTTATTTTGACAATATTTATGCCTAACTTGGCCAGTCCAGAGGTCTCATACTTTTAGCCTGTCAATAGTGTAAATAATAGGAGGCCCTATTCCCAGCTGGGCCTGAAAGCTGAGAATCTGTAGAGATCTTAGTTTCGATCCCCAGCACTTCAGTTAAAGGACCTCAGATAAAAGGGTTGGCAAAGACATTCTGCCCAAAACCCCAGAGACCTACTGCTGCTCAGAGTAGATCATGTTGCGCTACACAGATGAAGGACTCAACCCAGTACTACAAAGTGTCATATTCCATGTATGTTTCAAAGGCTGGACAGTCCTTTTTGGACCCCTGACAAGGTCACCATCAACAGATCTGCTGCCCTGGATGGGGCAGGGTCCCACAGAAAGCATAAGATCTTCTCTCCTCTGGTTCCCAGAGTGCATAACCGTGATCATCCAACATTAAAAGAAGAATTTGGCACCTGGAACAGAATGGAGCACATTAAAAAATCTTACTTGCTTGAGAGCCAGTGTGGTGTAGTGGTTAAGAGCGGTGGTTTGGAGCGGTGGACTCTGATCTGGAGAACCGGGTTTGATTCCCCCAGTCCTCCACATGAGCGGCGGAGGCTAATCTGGTGAACTGGATTTGTTCCCCCACGCCTACGCACAAGGCCAGCTGGGTGACCTTGGGCTAATCACAGCTCTCTTAGACCTTGGGCTAGACACAGCTCTCAGCTCCATCTACCTCACAGGGTGTCTGTTGTGGGGACGGGAAGGGAAGGTGATTGTAAGCCAGTTTGATTCTACCTTAAGTGGTAGAGAAAGTCTGCATATAAAAACAACCTCTTCTTCTTAAAACCAAGCTTCTGGCCCTTAGAAAGATGAAGAACACTGCGGGCCGGTTTCGAATGAAAGCATAAAATCCAACAACTTCAAGTATCCAGGAAGGGAGAGCTTGCATACATTCTTTAACGACATCAGCAGCCAATATCTCTTATGTCATTACACGGGGGTGGGGGGATCACAGCCTTCCTGCCAAGCCAACGACTTTACGAGCGCCAAAGGAGCCTTTTGGGGGAGATGTGGTATGTGACCTCTCACCATGGCCTGACATAGCCTCACCCAGATGAATTCAGCAAGTGCAGTTCATTGCAGGAAGACATAACCACAAGCCCACACAAAGGAAGACGCGACTCCTCACTTGGCCAAGGGTGCCTTTTATATTTTTAGCTGTCATGACTAACCATAGGCACTTAGGTACTCTTCCATGAATCTTTATTTTTTTTAAACACGTCAATGATCAAAAGGCTGCTAAATAAAATAAAATACTGAAAGAGTGCTATTGTATTAAGCATGTTTGTACTTTAAGTAAAAAGCAAAGTAAACAATAATATCATTAGGACTTCCGCTAGATACGCTGGACTGAGCGCCACGTTCTTCGGGGGCTCCCGAAGAACCCAAGAAACGTTCAAATGTGGGATGCATCCTGCACCCCTACTAGGATCCTAAATACTGGACCGGGGACCAGGAACTCTCCTGCAGCCTTGAAGAGCGGTTTGACCCCCCATTTTTCTGAGAGAGGACAACTCTCGGGGAACTGGGTGAGGTCCCGCAGGCATTGAGGGGAAAATACAACGTTGCGAACGTCTCTTTGGATTTAGGCTCAGTCCTCCTCTACCTATTACCACCTAAGCAACTACAAGGAAGCAAGAATACCTACTCTTCTAAAATCTGAGTAAGTTATAAAAACTCTTTCGTTTTACCTGGATTTGGAGGATCTGAAGAATTGGCAAATACATCTATCAAATCCGTGCCTCCCCACCTGATGTATAAATGACTCTTACAAAACAAAAAAACATCAGATAAACGGGCAGGAATTCTATCAATTTGATCAGTGGGTAGACATAACAAACAGGAGCTTTTGAAAGACGTTACAATTACCAATCAGATACTTCAACGTTGAAAGGGGAGGGAGAAAGAATCCCCCCATTCCTTAGTTGTCATCTTTCTGTCTTCATTGTTTAATGCCATCGCGAGACTGTAACAGACTGTGAGATCGTGAGACCGGAAGTGGGTTTCCCTTGTGTAACTGGCAAATCACTCCCAAGTTCCTGGAAGAGGAGGTAACGAAAGGTCCACGGTTCTACATCTTTATGGGTATATCCCGTTCTTTGCTGCACTCTATACTAGAGTGTTTTCAACTTGATGGTATTTAACATCAAAATACTACCCACAATACAGGAATCCTGTTGAATCACCTACAAATTTTTCTATTTTTGGGTTTATTTGCCCGGACTTTACCAACTAACTAAGAACATTTTTAAAAGTAGCAAGCATGGAACGTGCGATTAAACAGATGGACCAACTAGTTGCCATGACAAACACCATATATCAATCTATCAACCAAAAACTGGATTCTATTTTGGATGTACTTAAAGACATAAAGGACCAAGCTAATACAACGAAGTCAGATGTCATAGCAGTGGATTTTCCAAGTGAGAAGATGGCTCAAGATCAGGAAATTCCCACAAAGGAAAAGGAGAGCCAGGATAAACAACAAGACAGCGCATCCCTTCAACAGGAAACTGCAACAGACCAGCTGCTTACGAAGGATATGAACGTGAGAGACCTTGACTTTTATCTTTACAAACTGCCTGAAGAATTCTTTGATATTAGCTTGGAGGACTTGAAGGGTGGTAAGGCTAGAGCTACCGGGATTTCTTTCTATGAACTTGGAATTGAAGAAACTACAATGCAGATGTACTATGAGAATATGCTTGCAGAGGGAATTTTACCAAACATATCCAAGGATGCTCTCCGGTGTGTGGAGTCAATGAAGAAAAGTGGAAGACGCTGGAAATTCCGGACAAAGGGACTGGCTAAAAGAGTCTAGTTTTGTTTTCTGGAAATAGCCATGGGACTGGTTAAAGGCTTGATTTTGGCAATAATGGTAGAATTTACTATATTAATACATTATAAAGACAATTAACAATGAATAGGTGTAGGAAGACATGGAGGGTTTACGGAGGTATTGTTTTATGAAGAAGATGATAATCTTTACTTATTGATCTAATCCATTTATAATTAGTGAGATTTATTATCCTTCCTTTTTTCTGAGATAATATTAACCACCTTTTAATGATTACATTCAATATTATATTTTTAAAACTGAATGAGATTTAGTTCAATGAGTGTAATTAGAAATATTAGGATTAGAATCTTCAGGGGAATAACACTGTCCTTCAGACACTGTCCTTCAGTGTTATTCCTCTGAAGATGCCTGCCACAGCTGCTGGCGAAACGTCAGGAAAGAAAATACCAAGACCATGGTCACACAGCCCGGATAACCTACAAGAACTGAGGAACTCTGACCGCGAAAGGCTTTCGACAATAATATCATTAATTGGCTTTGCCTGTGTCTTCTAAAAATTTATATCTCCAGTACCTGGCACTACATTTTATGGTACACATGGCCCAGCTTGACGAAGTGACATTTATGGTACAAAACTGAAATACCCTTATGCTACAAAAACAGCACTTTGTGGAAGTGACATTTATGTCATATCTTGCTCTCGTAACATATGAGTTTGACACTCCGATCTAGACTAACTGTAGACACAGTATCTTGATGAAAATAAAAACAACCACTTTAGATATAAAGAGGAGGTCACTACATTGGTCTATAGTAAAAAAAAAAATTAAAGCCATGTAATGTATTTTGTTAAGACCAACCAAAACACCACCATAACAGTGTTGATTCTTTGGGGGATTGTTTAAAGTAATTCTAAACATCCAGCCTGCTGAAAAGCCCTGCAGAATTTGAAAGCCTGCAAGGTGATTTGTAATGCTTTGATTAGTCTTAATAAAAAGCATTACCTGGCTTGTGCTTGTTCACGGCAGAAACGTGCAATATTTTTAAAAGAACCTAGCACGAAATACAAGTATTGGCTTGGATTCAACAGCACAACTCTGCATACAGAAGAGTTTCTGCTCACGAAGCATGGTTTTCTCACACACATACGCACACATATCCTGATGCTGCTCGAAATGTCCCCCTGCAATGTTGCTTCTTGGGGTCAGAGGACACCCCCAGGAGCAGCAGCGGGGGGGGAGGAGGCTTTTTAGGCTGCAGTAAGAGGGGGAGAGGCAAGAAAGTCACAATCCACAAGTGGAAAACCTTCCATACGTGGAAATGCTTCAACAGATCTAAGCCACTGACTCCCTCTCCACACTCTGGCTCATGAAAGCTTATTCCACAATAAATTTGCAAATCTTTGAAGTGTCGTATAATAACAATAATTACGTGCTGTCAAATTGCAACCAACTCACGCCCAGTCTTCCTTGGGAGGAGCTGTGGCTCAGTAGTAGAGCATCTGCTTGGAATGCAGAAGGTCCCAGGTTCAATCCCTGGCATCTCCCATTGAAAAGACTAGGTAGGAGGTGATGTGAAAGACCTCTGCCTGAGATCCTGGAGAGCTGCTGACAGTCTGAGTAGATAATACAGACTTGTGATAGACCAGTGGTCTGATTCAGTATAAAGCAGCTTCATGTGTTCATGTGATGGCTATGAATTTGGGAGGGGCTGTGGCTCAGTGGTAGAGCCTCTGCTTCGCATGCAGAAGGTCCCAGGTTCAATCCCCGGCATCTCCAGTTAAAGGGACTAAGCAAGTTGGTGATGTGAAAGACCCCTGCCTGAGACCCTGGAGAGCCGCTGCTGGTCTGAGTAGACAATGCTTACTTTGATGGACCAAGGGTCTGATTCAGTAGAAGGCAGCTTCATGTGTTCAGGTGTAGTCTACAATCTAAGTACCGTATTTTTCGCTCCATAAGACGCACTTTTTTCCTTCTCAAAAGTGAGGGGAAATGTGGGTGCGTCTTATAGAGCGAATGTGCGCACAGAGCCGGCTGGGCGCGCTGGGAGGCAGCCGGGGAAAGCTGCCTCGCGCCGTTCCAGCGCGCCCAGCCCGCTCTGTGCGCCCGCCCAGCCCGCTCTGTGCGCTTGCTCGCCTCCCAGCTGGGAAGCGGAGGGGGGGCGGCTTGGCGCGCCCGCCCGCCTCCTCCCCGCCCGCTCTGAGCGCTTGGCGCGCCTCTCCCGCCCAGCTCCTCCCAGCTCGCTCTGAGCTCTTGGAGCGCCCGCCCGCCTCCTCCCCGCCCGCTCTGAGCGCTTGGCGCGCCCGCGCACCCGCTCCCTGCCCGCGTTTTTAGAGGAGGAAAACAAGATTTTTTCTTGTTTTCCTCCTCTAAAAACTAGGTGCGTCTTATGGAGCGGTGCGTCCTATGGAGCGAAAAATACGGTACTAACTGTGGGCAATTTTGCTGAGCTTCCAAGCTCTGATAAGATTGGGCTAGGCTGGGCTAGCAGGCTGCTTTCTGGTGCCAAAAGGCTAGTGTTTTGCCCTCCTAGCCATTTCTTGCAGGTATCCCATTGTCAAGAGAGAAGCCATCTTAGAGGAAAATTCCCTCATCCGTCAAATAGCCCTGCCTCTCCCCAATGTCACAACTTTGCAACTGCTTCACCTCCCCTTAAACCAGAACACACAACACCATACACAAACTGTATTTTGCCCTACACAAGCTTTAATGCCCACACAGGAGAAAATAAACTTATGAGGCTGCCTTCAGATGCCTTAGCTACAAAGGTACTCACCTCTCTCATGTGCCGCTTCAGATGCATGAACACGCACTGTCCCGTCTTCCGGTAATGCCTTTCCACATGTTCCCTTCCAAATCCCAGGAAAGTCTTCATGCACACATAGAGGCCTCCTTCGGAATACTGAAATGAAGCAGAAAACACAGAAACAATATAAAAAAAACCTGACAGAGCGCAAGACAAGCCTGAGACGGAGCAGGGTGGCCCTCTGTAATAGGAGAAGCAGCAGCATTGGCTTTTATATGCTGATTACCTTTTTAAAGGAGAATCAAACCGGCTTACAATCTTCTTCCTCTCCCCACACAGACACTTTAAGGTAGGTGCGGCTGAGAGAGCTCAGAGAGAACTGTGACTAGCCCAAGGTCACCTAGCTGGCTTCATGTGGAGGAGTGGGAAATCGAACCCGGTTCTCCACATTAGAATCCACTGCTCTTAACCACTATACCATGCTGGCTCTATAAAAGACTGCACTTAAGTTGAAATCCTAAAATAACTTTCCTTGGAGTAAGCCGCACTGAGTAGACTTGAGTAGGATTCTGAGTAGACCAGCTTAGGACTGCATTGTCAAAGGAGCACACTAAAAGCTTGAGATGTCATCAGAATGACATTGTGCCAAAGATGGCAAGTCTCAAGAAGGTTGATTAGACAAACTGAACAAATTCATCTTGGTGATCACATCTGAAAAGGCCACTGAAATCCATGTCAAGCTCCTTCTAATTCACTCTAAAGGACGCATCTTCAGTCCGGTGGTCAGGAGCTACAAGTAGGCCCCATCCTCAATTAAATGACCAACACTGTCTCCTTAATTACTCTTCTTTAACGAGAGTCGCTTCTGTGTGTGTGTGTGTTAACTGCCGTCAAGTCGCTTCCGACTCATGGCGACCCTATGAATGAAAGTCCTCCAAAATGTCCTATCTTTGACAGCCTTGCTCAGATCTTGCAAATTGAAGGCTGTAGCTTCCTTTTTTTATGTATAAATATTTTTTATTGATTTTAAATTATAAGTGGGATACAGAAGGAAAGAGGGGTATGGGAATAAACGTAGGAAAAATTACAAAATAAGTAAATGCATAAATATTGTACCGTTTTAGTATATTTAGCACTACCACCTTGTAGAGTAAAGGAAAAAATAAGGAAAAGAAAAATGATATTATTTACATATCATTATGTTAATATCTAACATTCACTACCCCTGTTTGCAACATCTTCCATATTTTTAATCTGGTGATGATTTAATTCGATAGTATCTTTTGTCTAGTGTTTTTCATAAATTCATAAAAGGGTCTCCACCTCTCGTGATTCTGTTCTCGTGTAGTGTCTTTCAGATGATCTGTCAAGTGAGCCATAGTGATATATTCCAGGAACTTATCCAACCATGCTTGAAGTGTTGGGATCTTGTTCGTTCTCCAAAGTGATGCCAGAACTACTATTGCCGCTGTTTCTGTGGCTTCCTTTATTGAGTCAATCCATCTCTTGTTGGGTCTTCCTCTTTTCCTGCTGCCCTCAACTTTTCCTAGCATGACTGTCTTTTCCAGTGACTCTTGTCGTCTCATGACGTGACCAAAATACGATAGCCTCAGTTTAGTCACTTTAGCTTCTAGGGTCAGTTCAGGCTTGACTTGATCTATAACCCACTGATTTGCTTTTTGGCAGTCCACGGAATCCGTAACGCTCTCCTCCAACACCACATTTCAAAGGAATCTCTTTTCTTCCTATCAGCTTTCTTCACTGTCCAGCTTTCACACCCATACATAGTAATAGGGAATACGATGGCATGAATTAATCTAGCCTTGGTGGCCAGTGACACATCCTTACACTTCAAAATCTTTTTTAGCTCCTTCATGGCTGCCCTTCCCAGTCTCAATCTCCTTCTGATTTCTTGGCTGCAGTCTCCCTTTTGGTTGATGGTGGAGCCAAGGAATAGAAAGTCTTGAACAATTCGAATTTCCTCATTGTCAACCTTAATGTTGTGTAATTCTCCTATAGTCATTACTTTTGTTTTCTTGATGTTCAGCTGTAGTCCTGTTTTGGCACTTTCTCTTTTAACTTTCAGCAGTAGCCGTTTCAAATCTTCACTATTTTCTGCCAATAATGTAGTGTCATCAGCATATCTCAAATTATTAATGTTCCTCCCTCCAATTTTCACTCCACCTTCATCGAAATCTAAGTTGCTTCTAAGTAATGAAAAATATCCTGAGGTATTAAAATGCACACATATGGAAATGTCAAGTCAGTTGATGGAGCCTTCCAGATCTTAGTGCCTCATATTCTCTCTCACTATAGCTTCAGAGGACTTCTAGGGCTGTACGAGCTACTCTAGGGCAGCTAACATGCTACCAGTAGCTCAAATCCTACCCAATGGAGACCCCCTGGACCAGTACATTCGCATGAACGAAAGCAGCAATGGACGAAACTGCAGTTAAGACCCACAAACAAAGGACGTAAGCAAGGGCCCTTACCGCTATGCCGTTCATAAGTTCCAGGCTAGCCTGATCCCATCAGATCTCAGAAGCTAAGCAGGGTCAGCCCTGGCTAAATATTTGGATGGGAGACTCCAAGGAATACCAGGGTCGTGACGTGGAGGCAGACAATGGCAGACCACCTCTCAACATCTCTTGCTTTGAATAACCCTATGAGTGTCGCTGTAAGTCAACTGTGACTTGACAGCAAAAGAAAAAAGAAATCAAACAGAACATTAACTTCAAATTCACTTGAAATTGGGTTTTTATCAAGCTGCTGAAACATTAGAGCAAGACAATCCAAGGCCTTCCTAATGATCCTGCAAAAAAATCCTCTCTGCACCAAGTACATTTATGAAGACCAACACAACACTTCCAAAATATCAGCTGACCCATTGCCCGAGGCCAACCTGCCTCACCAATTGTAGAAACACTCATGTTGTCCATTGAGTCATTCCCAAATGTTCTTGTATAAGGTCATTGATTTAAAATGTCACCTCTTATGGGTATCCAGAAACTTCTCTTGACATATAAATCACTCTATATGCATTGTTGCTTCCATATTTCAGGCACACGGTAGCCAGATTGCTGTGGGCTGTACACACAGGTGTTAATTTTACACTTTGCCCCCAGCAAGCTGGGTACTCATTTTACCATCCTTGGAAGGATGGAAGGCTGAGTCAACCTTGAGCTGGCAACCTGAAACCAACTCCCGTCGGGATCAAACTCAGGTTGTGAACAGAGCTTGGACTGCAGTACTGCAGCTTACCGCTCTGTGCCACGGGGCTCTTTTTATGCATCTTTATACAGGTAATATGATTCTTTTGGCATTTGACTGTGTTACTGTACTATTATCTTGAGTCTCGTGATATAATATAGACCACTGTAAAACCAGCCCACCTTAAAGGTCTGTTGCTAAGAATTGCTGTGATAACATATACAAACATACACTTTGAACACAAAGCACTACACAAATGCTAAGCATTCTAGCTTTCATTGGTCAACAGTCCAATTAACCACCAGCAAAATCCTAAATTAGAGACGCAATGCAAATGCAGACTACAGAAAGGAAACCCTTCTGGCTGCTCTGGTATCTTTTTCCAGATTGCCACACCTATACAAGTGCCTCTCAGCCAGGACGCAGGAAGTCCTCCAGTCAAATCCGCTAACTGGCTTCCTCACCAATGGAGAGAACTTCTGACACGTAGAAACTTGCAGAAGAAAATCCCAAGAGTCAGGATGGAGCAAAAAAATCCAATGTACCCGCCACAAGGAAAACTCACCCCTTGTGATACACAGCGGCTGGTACATCATTCCACACAATTAAGACCACTGAGCGATCCAAACAAAAGCCAGACATTACATAGAGAGATGCCTGTCAGAGCAAATAACTGTGAATGAATCAAGGCAAGCAGGCCTGTCTAGCATGTTAACCAAAGGAATTCAGGAAGCCTAGCTGTAAAATTTAAAGACCAATGTAGTAATATTCTTACATGCCATGAAGTGAGCCTTCTGAAAAAATATGAATCTGATTTTCCCCCGGAAAACTTTCTGGAAAATGACCTAAGCAGAGCATGTTCTGATTCGCCGTGTTGATTTTGACTTCTATTTAGCAAACACATTTTAAAAGTACACCATGTTAATTTTTTGTCCCAGGAGAGACAATTCAAATACTTGAACTGAAAGATTTGATTAGGAAAAAAGTAACCTAGTATAGCTTTAATCTTTTTAACAGCTTTACTATTCAATTGTACAAGTTTAAACAGTGCAGAGCCGGGATCAAAACTCTACCAGCCCAAGGTTCAAGAGAGGGAAGGGCCTCTCTTTACCCAAGAACAACCAGAGAAAATCATGCTGCCCGTTCTGAGAGCAGTTGCTTTATACCAAACAGTACAGACCATATTCAGCTGATACATTTCTTATGGTGTGATCCTAGCAAACAACAGACAAATAATTCTGGATTAAGCCAGCTCTGTAGCTGAGAGGAGCGAATGTCTTCTAGCTTTGCAACATTTGAAGGCGGTTACGGTGTGTATGCGTGCTTATGCTGACATTGCTTGAATTACAAGCAGGCAGAGAAAATGGAGGAAAGCAAAGCTTTCCGGGTGTATTTGCCCTCTGTTCATATACACAGGGGCATTCCAGAGTGCCATAGGTAAAATACCATTTAGGTGGGCACTTCAAAACATTATATTCAAAGCTTTATGTGGAAATAGGGTTCCCAACTGCCTGCCAATCAACCGGGCCGCCCGCTGACCAACTGATGGTCAGCGGGAGGAAGCAGGAAGGGGAGAGCGATCCCCCCGTGCATGCACTCCCGGCGCAATACTGTTACTTCTGGGTTTACCCTGAAAGTTTTGGCATCACGTGGGACATTCTAGCCATAATCTCTAAAAACTCTATAACAGTTTTCAGAGGTTATGGCTAAAGCATCCCACGCGATGCTGGCACATCTGGGGTAAACCCAGAAGTAACAGTATTGTGCTGGCACACGCGCACAAATCACTCTCCCCAGCCCCACACAAAAGAAACTCCCACAAAGGTAAAAGGGGACCTGACAATCCTATGTGGAAATACCTGTAAAAAATTAGACAACGTAACACATCTTTCCCTTACATTGATTCAATTTAGAGGCGACACTCAAATTTTAGCATACCCAAATAATTGTCAGTGGGTAGCCGTGTTAGTCTGTTTGCAGTAGTCAAAAAGGGCAAGAGTCCAGTAGCACCTTAAAGACTAACAAATTCTTGCCCAAATAATTGTGTATGTCTTGGATGTGGTTGACCACTCATGTGTTTCAACAAAATTTAACTCTCTTCCACTGAGTCACCTCATCATATTACTTGCTAGTTCCATATCAGATTTATCTCATTTCCACCATGTGAGAGGAGACATATAAATAAGAATTTTAGCACTGGTTTTAATTTGACCTGCACAGCCAATCATGTGAATTCATAACTTGATTTTCTGTTTGGATTATACATATCTGTGGTTTAACTCCCACCCTTTGTCACTTGATGAAGAAGGAGGTTTTTATATGCCGACTTTCTCTACCATTTAAGGAAGAATCAAACCAGCTTACAATCACCTTCCCTCCCCCTCCCCACAACAGACACCCTGGGCGGTAGGTGAGGCTGAGAGAGCTCTAGGAGACCTGTGACTAGCCCAAGGTCATCTGGCTGGCTTCATGTGCAGGAGTGGGGAAACCAACCTGGTTCACCAGATTAGCGTCCGCCGCTCCTGTGGAGGAGTGGGGAATCAAACCGGGTTCTCCAGATTGGAGTCCATCGCTCTGTATGGAAGTACCATGCATTTACTCAGGCTTGTTTTGGCTTTAAGATTGTAAGTGGTTTCACAGTGAGGCCCTCCCTCCTAAAGGAATCTATGCAAGCTTTGCTAAACTTGCAGCTGCAAGGATATTTAAGGGTGTGACCCTAATTGGTGGGGGAGGTTATAAAGCATTAGCTTTGCCCTGTTTTTTTGTGTTTTTTTTTTACTTTTCCCCCCTCCTGATGGCTATTTTTACTAGGAAGTTTTGAGGGTTTTTCTTTGCTGGTTGTAAATTAAGAGCATTTGGTTTTTGTTTAACTTTCTTTAAAATAAACCTTGATATTTTATGAAGCTGTGCTTATTGGTGAGTACAATTTACTCCAGAAACGAACCAGTGGCTGGAGAGACAACCCTTGAGGAAAGGGATGCTCTCATCCATATTATTAAATGAACTGCACCTTGCTCGCCTGGGATCTGATGGAGCCGTGGTCAGCATTCAAGGCCAGGGCGTGAGGTAGAGGGTTCATACATGCTCTTAACCACTACACCACGCTGATCAATAAAACATTCATGTACACGCTCTTACAAAATTACTAGGGATAATTACTTTAAAAGCATTAATTACAGCTCTGAAACTGGCGAGTTTGCCTAACATATTGGCAACGGCACACATCCGTTATTAATTTCATGAAACATCTCTTGAGAAACGGAAAATGATGCACAGAAAATAAAGCACTAGAAAATGTTCCACCTCACATCTGTTTATATATTGGGGTGGGGGGCAAATGAACCTCTGGTTTCCAAAATTTTGTCACATTCTGAGCTGAAAAAAGAGAGGGAGGGAAATTTGTAAGCAAATAGGTGACGCTCTGCCACATACCTGGTTATATTGTATGTACTTCATTGATACTCCGCTTTTATAATTTTATTTATTTATACCCCCCACTTCCCTCGATCAAAGTAGCTTACGTTGTTCTCTTCTCCTCCATTCAGCCTCACAACAACCCTGTGAGGGAGGTTAGCCGGAGAGGGTGTGACTGGCCCAAGGTGACCCAGCAAGCTTCCATGGCAGAGGGTAGATTCGAACCTGGATTCTCCCAGATCCTAGTCCAACAATGTAACCGCTACACTAAGAGCAGCCCCTTGGCTCCAGCGATGCTATTGAGGCAAAACCTGCCCATGACCCGCCTAACAGGAACATCCTGGGGAAAGTATAGACTGAGTATGCAGAGAGGGAGGGGTTGTGGCTCAGTGGCAGAGCATCTGCTTGGCATGCAGAAGGTCCCAGGTTCAATCCCCGGCATCTCCAGTTAAGGGACTGGGTAGGTGGGTGATGTGAAAGACCCCTGCCTGAGACCCTGGAGAGCCGCTGCCGGTCTGAGTAGCCAATACTGACTTTGATGGACCGAGGGTCTGATTCAGGAGAAGGCAGCTTCATGCGTCCATGCGCATCAGGCATCCCACAGGAGTCCCCACACCCACCATCTCTTCTACATATAGGGAACCTGGCACCACAACAGGCGCTTCGTTTGTGTATAAATATAGCCCTAACCCAAAGCCCAGGGAAAGGACGGGATTATCACAAATCCAATCCCTTTTAAGTGAACGGAAACAAAACAGAGGAAGATGTCCCCACACAAAAAAGTCCCCTGGGCTCTAAGTAATGGAGGCCCACGCTGAAGCCCATTTTCCTCCAGTATTTAACTCCATAACCTTTGTTTTAGCGTTTTTCTTTGCCCTTTCTAATCAGCGCGGCTCCCTGCTCAGAGAGGGGCGACACTTGAGATCTGAAGGGTGTGTGTGACAAAAATAGCCCGTCTCCGACCAGATATGACAAACACCGGGCAGCTGAGTCACTTTTGAATCCCATACAGATTCCTGATCAAATTTAAAAACAAACTGGGGGTCGGGGGGGGGGGGGAGAGAGAGAGAAAGGACAATTGCCAGTCAAAAAGCCAGAGTTGCCCTGAAGGAGGCAATTGACGCAAACCATTCACAACAGGCCCAACTAAATGTTTATCTCCTAAAGCTCTGGAAGGAAGGGGTTTTCAGTGTAATTGTCGGCTTCCCCGGGTCCGTTGCACACTTTCCTCTTTTCATTATTACATGTATACAGCACCTTTCCATCAAGCGACTGAGGGGGAAGCCTAAAATTTGCAATCACTATTCACACTCAGGTAGGGAAAGACGATCAACGGGAAAAAAGAGATGGAACAAACTGCAACGTAATAAGCAAAACCCCTCTTTTACCCCACTTTTCTCCCTCTCCCATAATACTCGAACGCAGGGTCATCTGCTGAAGCTGGAGGGGGAGAGATTCAAAACAGATAACAGGAAGTATTTCTTCACACATTTCTTCTTCACACATCGTCTTCTTCACAAGGGTGAGATTCAAAGCAGATAAAAGGACATTTTTCTTCACACAACACCTAGTTAAATTGCGGAACTCCCTGCCCCAGGATGTGGTGATGGCTGCCAACTTGGAAGGCTTTAAGAGAGGAGTGGACAGGTTCATGGAGGAGAGGGCTATCCATGGCTACAAGTCGAAATGAATACTAGTCATGATGCATACCTATTCTTTCCAGGATCAGAGGAGCACACCTATTATATTAGGAACACAGGCATGATAATGCTGCTTCAGTCATCTTGTTTATGGACTTCCTTGTGGTACCTGGTTGGCCACTGTGTGAACAGACTGCTGGACTCGATGGGCCTTGGTCTGATCCAGCAGGGCCGTTCTAATGTTCTTCTGAAAAGCTCAGGATGACATACTTTGTTCTTTCCCTTTTTATATTATTTACTCCATTTGTACCTTGCTTTTTTCCCGGTGGGGACCCAAGTGGTTTATACCATTCTCATGTCCTCCATTTTATCCTCACAACAATTCTGGAAGGCAGGTTAGGGCAAGTGTATACATGTCTGATACGGAGTCAAAATCACCCACTGAGTGTGGATTTTAACCTAGATCGCCCCAGTCATTGTATAATCGCCACAGTAGTTTGATTTTAATCAACATGATTTAAATCATCAAGGAGGATAAAAAGGCTAATTAAAACTGCTGATTTGCTATCAACATTTTCCACTGATTATTGAGATCAGGGGTGTTAAACTCAATTGTTACGAGGGCCGGATATGGCATAAATGTCACCTGCTCAGGCCGGGCCATGCCTTGCCAGTCCAGATCGAGAGTGGGGGTGTATGGCTGCCGCGCAGGCTGGAGAAGAGCTCTCAAGAGGCCGGATCCGGCCCGTGGGCATTACGTTTGACACCCCTGATTTAGATTATCAATCTGCACTGTGGCACCCACGGGCGCCATGGCGTCCACCAATGGCTTCCTGGCATCCACTCGCTTCCTCTGCAAAGCACTTCTTCTCCAAAGCAAAGTGCCAATTCTGGCTTTCTTCCATTGCACTGAAGGAGGGAGTGTTTCAGAAGACCCCAGAAGATACCACCTCTGGGTCTGCAGGAAGCGTCCACTTGAAAATAGCTGCTCCCCTCTTAAGAGGATGCTTGGCTTCAAACCTCTCAACATTTTGGAACTGCCCCTGTGGCAGCCAATTTGTGACTGGTTCCTCCTACGATGGCCGCCATTTGGGGTGGGGGGCACCCACTACTCTTTCTCAACCTTCCAGAAGAGCCCACAAAGCTCAACAAGGTTGCAGACCTCTGACTGAGATGCTTCCTAAATAAAACTGCATACTAATTGGTTGCTATAACCATAGAGCACAGCGATTTAAAAACTGAACTGAGATTAAATATTAACACGTTTACTATTTAAGAAAATTATATTTAACACATTGGTTATTTTTAGGTTAACAACACATATGTCTTCAAATAGGGGCATTTTCATGACCTGCAACCATGACAGGTTTTCACAGGGAATCTCTGTCTGAAATCAGAACTGCAAAGTGCTTCCAGAATTATTCTCTGATTTAGCCTCCCATCACCTTTGGCATATCCTCCTCTTTCCAGCCCACAAAAAAAAAAGGTAAATATTCACAACTTGAGGCAAAGTGTGGTGGTAGATCAATAATTCTATGGGATTTGAAAGGTAAAAATGTCAATGTGTGGTAGACAGAGACCCAAGTTTTTAGAATACTGCGCCAGTTACATAAATCAGATACACCTAAAAGAGGTGGAGTAAAAGATCACCCAGATAGTTCAGTGAACAAGGCTTGGGGTGATTTACTGGTCCCAGGACCCGAACATAAAGCTATAATATAAGGGCATGAATAAATGTCAGCTATGACGAATTACAAGCTTGTTTTCCCCACAGTTCTTTTTTTTCCCAAGCAGCCTTTCAAAAATTTAAAAAGAGGCCATAAATTCCATTTAGCGAGGTTATATGTTCAGGTTAAATTCAGATTTTAAACCAGGTTACTTTTAAAGAGATAAAAAAAATTGTAGCTGAAACATAATAAAGGTTTAAAAATTCAATTTAGATTTTCAAATATCACTGGGGGGTGGGGTTATCCCCCCTGCTAACCGCTACATCACAGTGCCTTCAAATTCAGGTACCAACTCCTATTTAATGGGTCTAACACTGGCTGCTATATGCAGTAGAGAGCAGGGAATACAAGAAACATTCTGTTGTGAAGTTTATTCTAGAAGAAGAAGAGTTGGTTTTTTATATGCCAACTTTCTCTACCACTTAAGGCAGAATCAAACCGGCTTACAATCACCTTCCCTTCTTCTCCCCACAACAGACACCCTGTGAGGTAGGTGGGGCTGAGAGAGTGTGACTAGCCCAAGGTCACCCAGCTGGCTTCGTGTGTAGGAGTGTGGAAACCAACCCGGTTCACCAGATTAGCGTCCACTGCTCATGTGGAGGAGTGGGGAATCGAACCTGGTTCTCCAGATCAGAGTCCACCTCTCCAAATGGCCACACCATACTGGCTCTCCTCATTCTAGACCAGCGGTTCCCAAACCATGCTCCATGGAGCACTTAGTGCTCCACAAAAAATCTCCTAGTAGTGAAGAGATTGGAAAGAAAAATACTACTGTCATTCGGTTTAGTATGTAGATGCTAGATCCGTGACAAATTACTCTCCTGAAAAATGCTCCATGACCCAAAAAGTTTGGGAACTGCTGTTCTAGACCGTACACTCAAGATTAACCATACAATAAGTGAAGAACGTTCTCATTTCTCTACCAGATTAGCGTCCACTGCTCATGTGGAGGAGTGGGGAATCGAACCTGGTTCTCCAGATCAGAGTCCACCTCTCCAAATGGCCACACCATACTGGCTCTCCTCATTCTAGACCAGCGGTTCCCAAACCATGCTCCATGGAGCACTTAGTGCTCCGCAAAAAATCTCCTAGTAGTGAAGAGATTGGAAAGAAAAATACTACTGTCATTCGGTTTAGTATGTAGATGCTAGATCCGTGACGAATTACTCTCCTGAAAAATGCTCCATGACCCAAAAAGTTTGGGAACTGCTGTTCTAGACCGTACACTCAAGATTAACCATACAATAAGTGAAGAACGTTCTCATTTCTCTACACTACCTATGTCTCTACCCTACTGAGTATTGTTCAGTCCTTTCCCTGTTTTACCCTCACAACAACCCTATGAGTAGGTTAGGAGGACAGTGTGTGACTGGCCCAAGGTCACCCAGCGAGCTTCCATGGGGATTCCAACATGGGTCGCTCAGATCTCGTTCCAACATTTTAAACACTGCACCACGCTTTAGCCAGATGGGATCGATACTGACAGAGATGGTTTTGAGACGGATGGCCCCAAGTCATCCCAAATCTGACTGGGGTTGGGGGAGGATTTTGATGCAGTAAGCTCATGTTGCAAACTGTCCACCAGTGTGGTATATTAATTAAAGTGTCAGACTAGGACCAGGGGAGATCCAGGATTGAATCCACACTGAGAAAGCCAGTGTGGTGTAGTGGTTAAGAGCGGTGGTTTGGAGCGGTGGACTCTGATCTGGTGAGCCGGGTTTGATTCCCCACTCCTCCACATGAAGCCAGCTGGGTGACCTTGGGCTAGTCACACTCTCTCAGCCCCACAGGTGTCTGTTGTGGGGAAGGGAAGGGAAGGTGATTGTAAGCCGGTTTGATTCTTCCTTAAGTGTTAGAGAAAGTCGGCATATAAAAAACAACTTTGCCTTCTGCCATGGAAGCTTGCTGGGTGACTTCGGGCTGTCACACACACTCAGCCTAATCTACCTCGCAAGGTTGCTGTTGTGAGAATAAAATGCAGGTTAGGAGAACAACATTGTAAGCCACTGACTCCTCACTGGGGGGTGGGAAGCAGGGTATAAATATTAACGTAAGTAAACATTACAGACACAGAAAGCCAGTTCTCTCAAATCTGGCCACTTAATCATGTTCTCGCCCTGACCTGGATGGCCAGGGCTAGCCTGATCTCATCAGATCTCAGAAGCAAAGCAGGGTCAGCCCTGGTTAGTATTTGGATGGGAGACCACCAAGGAATACCAGGGTTGCTGTGCAGAGGAAGGCACTGGCAAACCACCTCTGTTAATCTCTTGCCCTGAAAACCCCCCAAAAAGGGGTCGCCATAAGTCGGCTGCGACTTGACGGCACTTCACACACACACAATCAGGTTCTCACTTTAATTCCGATTTCTGGAAAAAAATGTCTAGCACCCACTGGGTCTCCATCAACTCCCTATGAAGCATGTGTGTGTGTGAGACAGAACTATAAACAGTGATTCAGAATTATTCTTACTAGCTACCCCCCAAATGGTGCACCTCTTTTATTTGTCCCATGTAAATGATTGGTGGCCATTCACTCGTATGGGAAAAAGGAAAGCACTGTAACCCCACATGAAGCTGCCTTATACTGAATCAGACCGTTGGTCCATCAAAGTCAGCACTGTCTACTCAGACCGGCAGCGGCTCTCCAGGGTCTCTGGCAGAGACCTTTCACATCACCTACTTGCCTAGTCTTCTTAACTGGAGATGCCGGGGATTGAACCTGGGACCTCCTGCGTGCCAAGCAGAGGCTCTATGACCGAGCCACAGCCCCTCCCCAACCCCAATTGAGGCAACCTGCTCTCTATCCTTGACATTTCGCTGCACTGATAAGGGTCCGAGGGGTGTAACATGTCTCCGCACATCCTTGCAATTCACAAGCCCTCCCTCCGCACACACATCCTGCCATCACCCTAGAGCAGTGGACCAGATCCAAGACACACTGAATTGTGCCTGACATTAAAGTCACATGATAGGAAGAAGGGAGTCAAGAATAGGGCTGACAATGGGGCCACAGCTGCCCTGAATAATGCTGAAAAAATTAGCATTATTCGGGATATGCTTTTTTGGCTCCCTTTAATTGCAGCCAATTTTTGCTTTTTTTTTTTTTAATACGGAAAAGGTATTTTAATGGTTTTTTTTTTTTCAGTTCAGCTTTAGCCAAATGCACACTCCAGTCAAGAGTTACGACCTCACCAGCTGAAGGCTACAACTGTGGGCAGCTGACCAAGATACCCGGGGACTAGAAACCCAAGCCAAGCACTAGGAGGAACCGGACCAGAATCGGAGCCATGAAGGAATTTTCTTCACCAGTGAGTGACCTCAACCTGCCAACCCCTTAGGCCAGGGGTCCGCAACCTTTTTAAGCCTGCGGGCACCTTAGTAAATCTGACACAGCGTAGTGGGTGGAGCCACAAAAGGGCTGCCACCGGAGGAGGAGCCAGTCAAACAACAGCTGCTATGGCTTACTTCCAGCCATGCTGTGAAGATCCTTGTGCTGCAGTGGCTGAAGCAACGTTTTAAACCATCTGCACAGCCAATCAAATCTCCAATGGCCAATCAGAAGCCTTGCTGGGCAAAAGACCAACCTGGCTCCAACCACTCTAAAAAAAAACACACACACGTGGTAAGTGCCAGGAAAGGCACTGACAAGCACTATGGTGTCCACGAGCACCATGTTGGGGGGCCCTGCCCTAGGCAGACAGACAGAAGCTGTGGCATCCTTGCTCTGCCTATGTGGGGCGGCAACAGATCCTTCCAAAAGCAACATCAACAACAAAAAAGCCAAACCAACCACTGGCTCTACAGCCCTGGTTCCCAACCAGGGCCCCGCGAGAACTAAATTAAGGTCCGCAAAACAAAGTCATAAACCCATAATAAATTAATATTTTCAATTAAACGTTCTTTATTATAAAATATATATATTCAAATATTATTCTAAGTTTAATGTTTAACTAATAGTTATGATTAAAGTTTATTTTTAATTCTCGGAATTTTTATTTTGGGGTCCCTGCACCGAACAAAAAAGTCCTAGTGGTCCCTGGTCAAAAAAAGGTTGGGAACCACTGCTCTACAGGAACTCGCAGCTCTGCAGATGGTACTCTGCCACCCAGCCGAAGGTCAACTTAAGAACATAAGAAGGGCCATGCTGGATCAGACCAAGGCCCATCAAGTCCAGCAGTCTGTTCCCACAGTGGCCAACCAGGTGCCTCTAGGAAGCCCCCAAACAAGATAACTGCAGCAGCATTGTCCCGCTTGTGTTCCACAGCACCTAACAGAACAGGCACGCTCCTCTGATCCTGGAGAGAATAGGTATGCATCATGACCAGTATGCATTTTGACTAGCAGCCATGGATAGTCCTGTCCTCCATGAACATGTCCACTCGCCTCATAAAGCCTTAAGAAGATAAGAACGGCCATGCTGGATCAGACCAAGGCCCATCAAATCCAGCAGTCTGTTCACACAGTGGCCAACCAGGGGCCTCTAGGAAGCCCACAAACAAGACGACTACAGCGACATTGTCCTGCCTGTGGCTCACAGCACCTAATATAATAGGCATGCTCTTCTGAAACTAGAGAGAATAGGTATGCATCATGACTAGTATCCATTTTGACTAGTAGCCATGGATAGCCCTATCCTCCATGAACATGTCCACTTCTCTCTTAAAGCCTTCCAAGTTGGCAGCCATCACCACATCCCAGGGCAGGGAATTCCACAATTTAACTATGCGTTGAGTGAAAAAATACTTCCTCTTATCTGTTTTGAATCTCTCAGACTCCACCTTCAGCAGATGACCCTGCATTCTGGTATTATGAGAGAGGTAGTAAAGCTTCTCCCTGTCCACTCTCTCCATACCATGCATAATTTTATAGACCTGTCATGTCTCCCCTTAACCGACTTCTTTCCAAGCTAAACAGCCCTAAGCGTTTTAACCGCTCCTCATAGGGCATTTGCTCTAGTCCCCTGATCATTTTGGTCCAAACTCATGCATCGATGACCACTGCCCTACAGCTTCTCCAGGTTACTGGACTAAAGTTTATTTTTCAAAAACAAGAGCAACATGAACCAGATGTCTGAACAGTAGCCTATAACCTCAGTAGAATGCTTCGGGGACCACTTGGAACTCTGCCCTGGAATAACAAAGGTTTTTTTGTTAGTCCACACAGGGCGATCATACCACCTTCGATACGCTACCAACTTCTTCTTCCACGCTCCCAGATGCCAGCCCGGATCAGAATCACCAGCCCAGGAACAAGCTCCACTTGCCAAAGCGGAAAAAAGAATCTTGTTCACTACTCTGAACCACAGCTGACTGTCACATGTAACAAATCAGAAAACCTACAACCTTCCTTTGGTGACATGCTGATTTTCTGCAAGCAAGGGAGGTGCGCTTGTCTTACATAGGAAGAAATTTTTATCTGTGACCCTCCTGCAGCAATCTGAAGCAGTACAGTCTTAGACGGCTCCGGCGTTTGATTTTTCTGGATGAAAAGTTGTTCAAAACTGTGTCAACTGGACACTAGGGGTTACCGCACTTTGTATTCCCAGCGATGTATTAAGAGTTGAAAATGTTATAAAAAACATCGCTTTAAAAGGGTTTTTGGATACCACGGCTTATAAATGGTTGGAAGACGTCTTCACAGCTAAAGGGGCCAAAGAGCAAAGAGTATTTTTTATAACGTTTTCAAACTCTTAATACATCGCTGGGAATACAAGTACCGTAACCCCCACTGTTCTGCATTAAGTTAACTGGTGTGCATGTCATAAGAACATAAGAAAAGCCCTGCTGGATCAGACCAAGGCCCATCATGTCCAGCAGTCTGCTCACACAGTGGCCAACCAGGTGCCTCTAGGAAGCCCACAAACAAGACGACTGCAGCAGCACCATCCTGCCTTTGAATGCTAGCAGTCCCGGCGAAACATCTCAACTTGCGTTCTATGAAATCGATGTCAACATCACACTTCAGATTGTGCGGGCAGCAGAGGTTGTGCGCGGCCCACAATTGCCTCCGTCTGCCATGCCTAGAGGCAGGGGAACACTTCAGTTGGATAAGAGCATCCTGTCCCGTACATATATGCACAGTTGGGGGGGGGGGGAATTAGGACCCTGAATTTGTGATTCCCTAACGCAAAACATCCATTTTAAAATAAATTTTAACCAGTCTTTTTTACATGCCATCAAGATGAGTAGAGAACAGTAAAAATATTTTCCATTCCCCCTTGTAAGTACAGAATTTAAAACTAACAAGAGACTGAACGTGTGTAAATAAGCGAAGAACCAGGGGGTGATTAAATTTTATCACAGATTTATGACAGTGGAGAATAGACTCCAGGATCTCAGGTTTGTGGGCGGTTATTCATCAGAATTACATTTGGCCTATGAAAGACGTTCTTTCACTGTAGAAACGAGACAACCAGAGCAGTACAAAACGCTCTGCCAAGGCACAGCCGGCAGGCCAGAAGGTTAGCAAGACAACCCAGAGAACGAGTGGGAAATCTGTGTCTAATCAATTATTTCAAAAGCCCTGAGGGGCAGCGAACATAAGGGACCCACAAAACCAGACGGCAACCCGGCTGTGATTCAACTGTGAGTGACCAGTTGTGAATCAGCCATACAGAACAGAACAAGCCAGGAAGCACAAGGATTTCGGGAAACCGGTTTACAAAAGAGAAATACTCATGTACCCTTTTGCAGTCTTTGATTCCACCAGCACCGGACAGTAGAGACCGACTCAAGCTAATTTTTAAAAAGGCCACTTGTACTTTGCAATGTGATGAACCTAGAGGGGGTGGGGAGATCAGGATATCCCAGCTGGCAATTGCACATTCCCTCCCCACACCCCCAGGCTGCTAAATTCAGCAGCTTCTTAAAAGGCGCACACACACCCTCTCCAAACAGCCTGGAAGCAATACGGTGACAAAGAGTTTATATCCCAGTTAGGGAAGAGTATCAGAGCAGTTTCGACAGCGAGAATCTTTCTGACACAGAAAGGAAATCACACACGTGGATTGTGTTGGGTGCCGCGCCCGTGTGCCGCACACAGCAAAACGTACAGATTTTAAGCCGCTGGGGGTACCACCTATACCCAAATTGAGCCTCTCCATTGGAGAATTTTGTTATGTTTGAAGCGGCAATGGTGAACAAGAAAAGCAGTTTGCCAGGATAAGGAGGAGAGGGTCTCGCACAATTTGCTAGGGCAGGTGAGAAGGGAATTCAAACTGAGAATAGGGCCAAGTAAATAGTCTTCATGAAAGTCTACATAAACTGTATAACACTCAAGGCTTGACAAATCCCAGGTGCCAACTTGCCATGGTGTAGGGTGGCCAATCTCCAGGTACTAGAGAACACTATTTGTGGACGTAAATGAGATTCTCTGATATGAATTGATAAATTATATGCCATTGTGTTATAGTGAGGTCTAATGTACGTTTATATTTGCTAAAATTTAACATTGAATTGTAGTCATTGTATGCCCATCTGTGTTGGATTTTTTGGTTATATATATAACACAGAGGTGTCATATTTTTGTTAACCTCCGGGTACTAGCTGGAGATCTCTTGCTATTACAACTGATCTCCAGCCGATAGAGATCAGTTTGCCTGGAGAAAGTGGCTGCGTTGGCAATTGGACTCTGTGGCATTGAAGTCCCTCCCCTCCCTAAACCCCGTCCTCCTCAGGCTCCACCCCAAAAACCTCCCGCCAGTGGCAAAGAGAGACCTGGCAACCCTACCATGGTGCCTAGAAATTTAATCGTGGCTCCTCGTGTTAGAAAATATGGTCCTTGATACACAAAACCCAAAGACTGAATAATGAGCCCGGCTCCTGGATTTTGGGGCTGGCTCCCAGATGCAAAGAAAATTTTTCAAGGTCTGGGTGATGCCTGAGGATAAGCGAACACATGAAGCAACCTTATACCAAGTCTGATCCTTGGTCTATCAAGGTTAGTACTGTATACTCTGATTGGCAATGGCTCTCCAGACTCTCAGGTCAAGGCCTGATACCTTTTATTTGAATATGCTGGGGATTGAACATGGTGCCTCTCAGCCTCACCTACCTCACAGGGTGTCTGTTGTGGGGAGGGGAAGGGAAGGTGATTGTAAGCCAGCTTGATTCTTCCTTAAGTGGTAGAGAAAGTCGGCATATAAAAACCAACTCTTCTTCTGTGCGCTGATGAGGAGGACCCAAAAGATCTGGGATGCAGCCAGCCTACCAAGAAACGAGCCTAGCTCTTATCTACCAGCCATAGTGGCAAAAAGGGAGCCTCCATGTTCAAAGGCAGTAAACGTCTGAATACCTGTGCCAGAAGGAAGCATCAGGGGAAGGCCTCTATGCCCTGTTGACAAACCTCTAGAGGAACAGGGTGGCCGCTTTGTGAGAGCAGATGCTGGACAAGGAGGAGGAAGAGGAGAAGTTCGTTTTTAAATGCCGACTTTCTCCACCACTTAAAGCAGAATCAAACCAGCTTACAATCACCTTCCCTTCCCCTCCCCACAACAGACACCCTGTGAGGTAGGTGGGGCTGAGAGAGCTCTAAGAGAGCTGTGACTAGCCCAAGGTCACCCAGCTGGCTTCATGTGTAGGAGTGGGGAAACCAACCCAGTTCACCAGATTAGCCTCCGTCGCTCACGTGGAGCAGTGGGGAATCAAACCTGGTTCTCCAGCGTATCTGAAGAAGCATATCTGAAGAAGTGAGCTGTGGCTCACGGAAGCTCACACCCTGCCAGGAATTTTGTCAGCCTTTAAGGTGCTACTGGACCCCTTGCCCTTTCCTACTCCTACAGAAAGCCTAACAAGGCGACCCATCCTGATCTATCTTATAACTCAGCAATTTGATTTGTTTAAATGAATACCCTCTGGGTAGCATGGAGGCAAGTTAGTTGGGGGGTGGGGTTCTTAAACCAGCGTGGTGTAGTGGTTAAAAGCAGTGGTTTGGAGCGGTGGACTCTGATCTGGAGAGTCGGGTTTGATTCCCCACTCCTCCACATGAGCGGCGGACGCTAATCTGGTGAACCAGGTTGGTTTCCCCACTCCTACACATAAAGCCTGCTGGGTGACCTTGGGCTACTCACTCTCTCTCAGCCCCACCTACCTCACAGGGTGTCTGTTGTGGGGAGGGGAACCAGTTAGATACTCCTTAAAGGTAGAGAAAACCGTGATATAAAAACAGAGTCTTAGAATCATAGAGTTGGAAGGAACCACCAGGGTCACCTAGTCCAACCCCCTGCACAAGGCACAATTACCTCCTCCCCCCCCAAATCCCCAGTGACCCCTACTACATGCCCAGAAGATGGCCAAGATGCCTTCTTATTCTCTTTCTTCTTCCCCTACTTAGCCAAAGATGGTTTTAGGGGCCTCATACTGTAGTGCTAGTCACAGCTCTCTCAGCCCCACCCACCTCACAGGGTGTCTGTTGTGGGGAAGAGAAGGTGATTGGAAGGCGGTTTGATTCTTCCTTAAGTGGTAGAGAAAGTCAGCATATAAAAGCCAGCTCTTCTCCTTCTTCCTTAGACTATGGGGGTCCAGAGGGGGCATCGCATGGGCGGCGGCTTGCGAGGGACCTAAGAGGGACCCCCACTTGGGTAGAGCTAGGCTGGGGAGGGGCTGGCTGGGGTGTGAAGACTGGGGGGACCTTACAGGGACCCCCACTTGGGAAGGGAAGGGCTGGGGGCTGGCCGGCTGGGGTGTGAAGGCTCGGGGGCGACCCAAGAGGGACCCTCACTTGGGTAGGATCCCTGGGGCAGGGGAGGGGACTGGCCGGCTGGGGTGTGAAGGTTCGGGGGCGACCTAAAAGGGACCCCCCCTTGGGTAGAGCTAGGCTGGGGAGGGGGCTATCCAGCTGTGGTGTGAAGGCTGAGGGTGACCTAACAGGGACCCCCACTTGGGTACAGTTAACCTGGGGAGGGGGCTGGCCGGCTGGGGTGTGAAGACTGGGGGCGACCTAACAGGGACCCCCACTTGGGTAGGGCTGGGCTGGGGGCCGGCCGGCTGGAGTGTAAAGGCTGGGGGCGATGAAAGAGGGACCCCCACTTGGGTAGAGCTGAGCTGGGGAGGGGGCCAGCCGGCTGGGGTGGTGGTGAAGGCTGGGGGCGACCTAACAGGGACCCCAGCTTGGGTAGGGCTGGGCTGGGGAGGGGGCTGGCCGGCTGGGGTGTGAAGGATGGGGGCGACGAAAGAGGGACCCCACTTGGGTAGAGTTAAGCTGGGGAGGGGGCTGGCTGGGGTGTGAAGGCTGGGGGCGACCTAACAGGGACCCCCACTTGGGTAGAGCTGAGCTGGGGAGGGGGCAGGCCAGCTGGAGTGGTGGTGAACGCTGGGGGCGACCTAACAGGGACCCCCACTTGGGCTGGGCTGGGGAGGGGGCTGGCCGGCTGGGGTGTGAAGGCTGGGGGCGACGAAAGAGGGACCCCCACTTGGGTAGAGTTAAGCTGGGGAGGGGGCTGGCTGGAGTGTGAAGGCTGGGGGGACCTTACAGGGACCCCCACTTGGGAAGGGAAGGGCTGGGGGCTGGCCGGCTGGGGTGTGAAGGCTCGGGGGCGACCCAAGAGGGACCCTCACTTGGGTAGGATCCCTGGGGCAGGGGAGGGGACTGGCCGGCTGGGGTGTGAAGGTTCGGGGGCGACCTAAAAGGGACCCCCCCTTGGGTAGAGCTAGGCTGGGGAGGGGGCTATCCAGCTGGGGTGTGAAGGCTGAGAGTGACCTAACAGGGACCCCCATTTGGGTACAGTTAACCTGGGGAGGGGGCTGGCCGGCTGGGGTGTGAAGACTGGGGGCGACCTAACAGGGACCCCCACTTGGGTAGGGCTGGGCTGGGGGCCGGCCGGCTGGAGTGTAAAGGCTGGGGGCGATGAAAGAGGGACCCCCACTTGGGTAGAGTTAAGCTGGGGAGGGGGCTGGCTGGAGTGTGAAGGCTGGGGGGACCTTACAGGGACCCCCACTTGGGTAGGGCTGGGCTGGGGGCCGGCCGGCTGGAGTGTAAAGGCTGGGGGCGATGAAAGAGGGACCCCCACTTGGGTAGAGCTGAGCTGGGGAGGGGGCCAGCCGGCTGGGGTGGTGGTGAAGGCTGGGGGCGACCTAACAGGGACCCCAGCTTGGGTAGGGCTGGGCTGGGGAGGGGGCTGGCCGGCTGGGGTGTGAAGGATGGGGGCGACGAAAGAGGGACCCCACTTGGGTAGAGTTAAGCTGGGGAGGGGGCTGGCTGGGGTGTGAAGGCTGGGGGCGACCTAACAGGGACCCCCACTTGGGTAGAGCTGAGCTGGGGAGGGGGCAGGCCAGCTGGAGTGGTGGTGAACGCTGGGGGCGACCTAACAGGGACCCCCACTTGGGCTGGGCTGGGGAGGGGGCTGGCCGGCTGGGGTGTGAAGGCTGGGGGCGACGAAAGAGGGACCCCCACTTGGGTAGAGTTAAGCTGGGGAGGGGGCTGGCTGGAGTGTGAAGGCTGGGGGGACCTTACAGGGACCCCCACTTGGGAAGGGAAGGGCTGGGGGCTGGCCGGCTGGGGTGTGAAGGCTCGGGGGCGACCTAAAAGGGACCCCCCCTTGGGTAGGATCCCTGGGGCAGGGGAGGGGACTGGCCGGCTGGGGTGTGAAGGTTCGGGGGCGACCTAAAAGGGACCCCCCCTTGGGTAGAGCTAGGCTGGGGAGGGGGCTATCCAGCTGGGGTGTGAAGGCTGAGAGTGACCTAACAGGGACCCCCATTTGGGTACAGTTAACCTGGGGAGGGGGCTGGCCGGCTGGGGTGTGAAGACTGGGGGCGACCTAACAGGGACCCCCACTTGGGTAGGGCTGGGCTGGGGGCCGGCCGGCTGGAGTGTAAAGGCTGGGGGCGATGAAAGAGGGACCCCCACTTGGGTAGAGCTGAGCTGGGGAGGGGGCCAGCCGGCTGGGGTGGTGGTGAAGGCTGGGGGCGACCTAACAGGGACCCCAGCTTGGGTAGGGCTGGGCTGGGGAGGGGGCTGGCCGGCTGGGGTGTGAAGGATGGGGGCGACGAAAGAGGGACCCCACTTGGGTAGAGTTAAGCTGGGGAGGGGGCTGGCTGGGGTGTGAAGGCTGGGGGCGACCTAACAGGGACCCCCACTTGGGTAGAGCTGAGCTGGGGAGGGGGCAGGCCAGCTGGAGTGGTGGTGAACGCTGGGGGCGACCTAACAGGGACCCCCACTTGGGCTGGGCTGGGGAGGGGGCTGGCCGGCTGGGGTGTCAAGGCTGGGGGCGACGAAAGAGGGACCCCCACTTGGGTAGAGTTAAGCTGGGGAGGGGGCTGGCTGGAGTGTGAAGGCTGGGGGGACCTTACAGGGACCCCCACTTGGGAAGGGAAGGGCTGGGGGCTGGCCGGCTGGGGTGCGAAGGCTCAGGGGCGACCCAAGAGGGACCCTCACTTGGGTAGGATCCCTGGGGCAGGGGAGGGGGCTGGCCGGCTGGGGTGTGAAGGTTCGGGGGCGACCTAAGAGGGACCCCCCCTTTGGGTAGAGCTAGGCTGGGGAGGGGGCCGGCTGGGGTGTGAAGACTGGGGGCGACGAAAGAGGGACCCCCACTTGGGTAGAGCTGAGCTGGGGAGGGGGCCAGCCGGCTGGGGTGGTGGTGAAGGCTGGGGGCGACCTAACAGGGACCCCCGCTTGGGTAGGGCTGGGCTGGGGAGGGGGCTGGCCGGCTGGGGTGTGAAGGATGGGGGCGACGAAAGAGGGACCCCACTTGGGTAGAGTTAAGCTGGGGAGGGGGCTGGCTGGGGTGTGAAGGCTGGGGGCGACCTAACAGGGACCCCCACTTGGGTAGAGCTGAGCTGGGGAGGGGGCAGGCCAGCTGGAGTGGTGGTGAACGCTGGGGGCGACCTAACAGGGACCCCCACTTGGGCTGGGCTGGGGAGGGGGCTGGCCGACTGGGGTGTGAAGGCTGGGGGCGACGAAAGAGGGACCCCCACTTGAGTAGAGTTAAGCTGGGGAGGGGGCTGGCTGGAGTGTGAAGGCTGGGGGGACCTTACAGGGACCCCCACTTGGGAAGGGAAGGGCTGGGGGCTGGCCGGCTGGGGTGCGAAGGCTCAGGGGCGACCCAAGAGGGACCCTCACTTGGGTAGGATCCCTGGGGCAGGGGAGGGGGCTGGCCGGCTGGGGTGTGAAGGTTCGGGGGCGACCTAAGAGGGACCCCCCCTTTGGGTAGAGCTAGGCTGGGGAGGGGGCCGGCTGGGGTGTGAAGACTGGGGGCGACGAAAGAGGGACCCCCACTTGGGTAGAGCTGAGCTGGGGAGGGGGCCAGCCGGCTGGGGTGGTGGTGAAGGCTGGGGGCGACCTAACAGGGACCCCCGCTTGGGTAGGGCTGGGCTGGGGAGGGGGCTGGCCGGCTGGGGTGTGAAGGATGGGGGCGACGAAAGAGGGACCCCACTTGGGTAGAGTTAAGCTGGGGAGGGGGCTGGCTGGGGTGTGAAGGCTGGGGGCGACCTAACAGGGACCCCCACTTGGGTAGAGCTGAGCTGGGGAGGGGGCAGGCCAGCTGGAGTGGTGGTGAACGCTGGGGGCGACCTAACAGGGACCCCCACTTGGGCTGGGCTGGGGAGGGGGCTGGCCGGCTGGGGTGTGAAGGCTGGGGGCGACGAAAGAGGGACCCCCACTTGGGTAGAGTTAAGCTGGGGAGGGGGCTGGCTGGAGTGTGAAGGCTGGGGGGACCTTACAGGGACCCCCACTTGGGAAGGGAAGGGCTGGGGGCTGGCTGGCTGGGGTGCGAAGGCTCAGGGGCGACCCAAGAGGGACCCTCACTTGGGTAGGATCCCTGGGGCAGGGGAGGGGGCTGGCCGGCTGGGGTGTGAAGGTTCGGGGGCGACCTAAGAGGGACCCCCCCTTTGGGTAGAGCTAGGCTGGGGAGGGGGCCGGCTGGGGTGTGAAGACTGGGGGCGACGAAAGAGGGACCCCCACTTGGGTAGAGCTGAGCTGGGGAGGGGGCCAGCCGGCTGGGGTGGTGGTGAAGGCTGGGGGCGACCTAACAGGGACCCCCGCTTGGGTAGGGCTGGGCTGGGGAGGGGGCTGGCCGGCTGGGGTGTGAAGGATGGGGGCGACGAAAGAGGGACCCCACTTGGGTAGAGTTAAGCTGGGGAGGGGGCTGGCTGGAGTGTGAAGGCTGGGGGGACCTTACAGGGACCCCCACTTGGGAAGGGAAGGGCTGGGGGCTGGCCGGCTGGGGTGCGAAGGCTCAGGGGCGACCCAAGAGGGACCCTCACTTGGGTAGGATCCCTGGGGCAGGGGAGGGGGCTGGCCGGCTGGGGTGTGAAGGTTCGGGGGCGACCTAAGAGGGACCCCCCCTTTGGGTAGAGCTAGGCTGGGGAGGGGGCCGGCTGGGGTGTGAAGACTGGGGGCGACGAAAGAGGGACCCCCACTTGGGTAGAGCTGAGCTGGGGAGGGGGCCAGCCGGCTGGGGTGGTGGTGAAGGCTGGGGGCGAGCTAACAGGGACCCCCGCTTGGGTAGGGCTGGGCTGGGGAGGGGGCTGGCCGGCTGGGGTGTGAAGGATGGGGGCGACGAAAGAGGGACCCCACTTGGGTAGAGTTAAGCTGGGGAGGGGGCTGGCTGGGGTGTGAAGGCTGGGGGCGACCTAACAGGGACCCCCACTTGGGTAGAGCTGAGCTGGGGAGGGGGCAGGCCAGCTGGAGTGGTGGTGAACGCTGGGGGCGACCTAACAGGGACCCCCACTTGGGCTGGGCTGGGGGCTGGCCGGCTGGGGTGTGAAGGCTGGGGGCGACGAAAGAGGGACCCCCACTTGGGTAGAGTTAAGCTGGGGAGGGGGCTGGCTGGAGTGTGAAGGCTGGGGGGACATTACAGGGACCCCCACTTGGGAAGGGAAGGGCTGGGGGCTGGCTGGCTGGGGTGCGAAGGCTCAGGGGCGACCCAAGAGGGACCCTCACTTGGGTAGGATCCCTGGGGCAGGGGAGGGGGCTGGCCGGCTGGGGTGTGAAGGTTCGGGGGCGACCTAAGAGGGACCCCCCCTTTGGGTAGAGCTAGGCTGGGGAGGGGGCCGGCTGGGGTGTGAAGACTGGGGGCGACGAAAGAGGGACCCCCACTTGGGTAGAGCTGAGCTGGGGAGGGGGCCAGCCGGCTGGGGTGGTGGTGAAGGCTGGGGGCGACCTAACAGGGACCCCCGCTTGGGTAGGGCTGGGCTGGGGAGGGGGCTGGCCGGCTGGGGTGTGAAGGATGGGGGCGACGAAAGAGGGACCCCACTTGGGTAGAGTTAAGCTGGGGAGGGGGCTGGCTGGAGTGTGAAGGCTGGGGGGACCTTACAGGGACCCCCACTTGGGAAGGGAAGGGCTGGGGGCTGGCCGGCTGGGGTGCGAAGGCTCAGGGGCGACCCAAGAGGGACCCTCACTTGGGTAGGATCCCTGGGGCAGGGGAGGGGGCTGGCCGGCTGGGGTGTGAAGGTTCGGGGGCGACCTAAGAGGGACCCCCCCTTTGGGTAGAGCTAGGCTGGGGAGGGGGCCGGCTGGGGTGTGAAGACTGGGGGCGACGAAAGAGGGACCCCCACTTGGGTAGAGCTGAGCTGGGGAGGGGGCCAGCCGGCTGGGGTGGTGGTGAAGGCTGGGGGCGACCTAACAGGGACCCCCGCTTGGGTAGGGCTGGGCTGGGGAGGGGGCTGGCCGGCTGGGGTGTGAAGGATGGGGGCGACGAAAGAGGGACCCCACTTGGGTAGAGTTAAGCTGGGGAGGGGGCTGGCTGGGGTGTGAAGGCTGGGGGCGACCTAACAGGGACCCCCACTTGGGTAGAGCTGAGCTGGGGAGGGGGCAGGCCAGCTGGAGTGGTGGTGAACGCTGGGGGCGACCTAACAGGGACCCCCACTTGGGCTGGGCTGGGGAGGGGGCTGGCCGGCTGGGGTGTCAAGGCTGGGGGCGACGAAAGAGGGACCCCCACTTGGGTAGAGTTAAGCTGGGGAGGGGGCTGGCTGGAGTGTGAAGGCTGGGGGACCTTACAGGGACCCCCACTTGGGAAGGGAAGGGCTGGGGGCTGGCCGGCTGGGGTGCGAAGGCTCAGGGGCGACCCAAGAGGGACCCTCACTTGGGTAGGATCCCTGGGGCAGGGGAGGGGGCTGGCCGGCTGGGGTGTGAAGGTTCGGGGGCGACCTAAGAGGGACCCCCCCTTTGGGTAGAGCTAGGCTGGGGAGGGGGCTGGCCGGCTGGGGTGTGAAGACTGGGGGCGACGAAAGAGGGACCCCCACTTGGGTAGAGCTGAGCTGGGGAGGGGGCCGGCCGGCTGGGGGGGGGGTGCGAAGGCTGGGGGCGACCTGAGAGGGACCCCCTCTTGGGGAGGGCTGGGGAGGGGGGGGGTCTGTCCGCCCTGCTCACCGGCGAGTCGTAGGAGAAGGCGCACTCGGCCTTGTAGACGCGGTCGCCGGCCTTGGGCACGCGGACGGTGGGCATGTAGGGCACCAGCAGCTCGCCCACGTCCCCCGCAGCCAGGGGCGCCGCCCGGCCGTCGGCGAAGAGCGCGGCCCGCTGCATGCTCGACCCTCCAGCACCAGCAGCAGCCGGCGGCTCGCAAGCAAGCGAGGCGGGACGGAGGGCAGCCCAGGGGCGCAAAAGCCCAGCCCAGCGGCCCGGGGAAGGGGAGGAGAGAGGCTCTTCTTACTCCAATGGCAGCCGGCTGCTGCATTGAGGCTCCCCGCCCGGGGGGTGGGGGGTGGGATTGCTCCCAAGAGAGGGGGCGATGGCAAGCCGCGCCCACAAGAGTCCCTTGCAAGCCTCTGCACGTGGACAGCAGCGCCCTCTCCGTCTCCTCCCCCCCGGGCCGGGAGGCGCGGCGCTTGGAAGCGTGGGGGACCCGCGGGCTGTGATGGGGCGGGGGGGGGGGGGGATGATGGTTAAGGTGGCTGAAATCTGTATCCAGCGCGAAGGCTCCAATAGTACGCCAGTTCTCAATTTACGGGTAGTCCAGAATCAAAGAAATATAGACGTGCATTCCCAACGGGGGGAAATCAGTAAGAAAAAAAGGCATTATCTTACTGATTTTTTTCTTCCCCCCCCTTTTTTTCTTACTGATTTATGCATGAATGTAATGCCTTTTTTCCTTACTGATTTTTTTCTTTTTTTCTTACTGATTCATGCATGAATGTAATGCCTTTTTTCTTACTGATTTTTTCTTTTTTTTCTTACTGATTCATGCATGAATGTAATGCCTTTTTTCTTACTGATTTTTTCTTTTTTTCTTACTGATTCATGCATGAATGTAATGCCTTTTTTCTTACTGATTTTTTTCTTTTTTTCTTACTGATTCATGCATGAATGTAATGCCTTTTTTCTTACTGATTTTTTCTTTTTTTTCTTACTGATTCATGCATGAATGTAATGCCTTTTTTCTTACTGATTTTTTTCTTTTTTTCTTACTGATTCATGCATGAATGTAATGCCTTTTTTCTTACTTATTTTCATGCATGAATGTAATGCCTTTTTTTCTTACTGATTTTTTCCCCTTACTGATTCATGCATGAATGTAATGCCTTTTTTTCTTACTGATTTTTTCCTTTTTTTCCTTTTTTTCCTGATTCATGCATGAATGTAATGCCTTTTTTTCTTACTGATTTTTCCTTTATTTCTTACTGATTCATGCATGAATGTAATGCCTTTTTTTCTTACTAATTTTTTCCCGTTGGGAATGCATGTATATATTTTTTTGATTGATTCTTGACTGCTCGTAAATTGAGAATTGGCGTACTATTGGAGCCTTCGCGCTGGATACAGATTTGCCAGGTCCCTCTTTGCAACCAGCCAGAGGCTTTTGGGGCAGAGCCTGAGGAGGGCGGGTTTTGGGGAGGGGGAGGGACTTCACTGCTATAGAGTCCAATTGCCAAAACAGCCATTTATATTCATGCACAGGATGCTTGTTTAGTTAACAAATCATCTAAATAAAGGCAGGCTGACCTCCTAGAAAGAAATTAAACATAACCAGAAAAAAAGTTCTGGTACTATAAAGAACCACCAGCATCCACCCTGGTTCTGAGAAGATATAGAGCATATAGAGATCTCCAGGTGGCGGCTGGGGATCTCCCGCGATTACAACTGATCTCCAGGCAACAGAGATCAGTTCCCCTGGAGAAAATGGCCGCTTTGGCAATTGGACTCTTTGGCACTGAAGTGGTATTGCAATGAATATAATTTTTGTAGATAAGCACCTTGTCCTGCAGCCACCCAAGGATTTCTTGGATTGATGAAGACTGAATAGGCAAAATGGGTAGAAAAATACCAGAAACCCATCTTTCTTTGGAATCCAGTGGCATCTTTGATGCAATCAGCTATTACATGCATATTGTATGTTTTTGTAAGTTTTTGCGAACGTTGCAATTGATAATTTCATTGATAACTGTATATTTTGTATCCTGTTATTGGATCTTGTATACATGTAATCAAATCAATCGGATAAACTATTCTGGTTAGAATTTATAGACTTGGTAAAATTTATTATTTATTAAACCTCCAGGTACTAGCTGGAGAACTCCTGCTATTACAACTGATCTCCAGCCAATAGAGATCTGTTCACCTGGAGAAAATGGCTGCTTTGGCAATTGGACTCTATAGCAGTGAAGTCCCTCCCCCTCCCCAAACCCCGCCCTCCTCAGGCTCTGGCCCAAAAGCCTCCGGCTGGTTGCAAAGAGGGACCTGGCAATCTTACATTGAAGTCCCTCCCCTCCCCAAACCCTGCCCTCCTCAGGCTCAGCCCCCAAAATATCCAGGTAATTCCCAACCCGGAGCTGGCAACCCTACTGATAGGAGGAGACCAGAAGGTGTGGTTTTGGAAAGGTATTGGGGAAATCCAAGGTTAGTTAAATGTGAGAGGTAAAATGGGGAGGGGGGGAATAGGGTTGCCAGCTCTGGGTTGGGAAATGCCTGGAGATTTGGGGGGTGGAGCCTGGGGGGGGGGAGGACCAGCAGGGTATAATGCCATACAGTCCACTCTCCGAAACAGTTATTTTCTCCAGGGTAGTGACATCACCCTATGGGACAGTAATGACCCGGTGGTTGCACAAAGGACTGCCTTTACCTTTTTACCTTTAAGTGATCTCTGTACCCTGGAGATCAGTTGTAATTCCAGGAGAAATCTAGGCCCTACCTGGAGATTGGCAACCCTCGGGAAGAGCAGGAATCCCAGCCTAGTAAAAGATTAAATGGCCATCTTGTGGGAGTAGGGTTGCCAACCTCAGGTAGTAGCTGGAGATCTGCTATTACAACTGATCTTCAGCCGACTTGAGATCAGTTCACCTGGAGAAAATGGCCACTTTGGCAATTGGACTCTACGGCATTGGAGACCCACTCCTCCCCAAACCCCACCCTCCTCAGCGTCCGGCCCAAAAATCTCCCGCTGGTGAAGAAGAGGGACCTGGAAACCCTATGTGGGAGGTGGGAGTTTGTTGAAAGAGGAAGCCATTGATTGATTGCAGGTTTATCCCACCCTTACAACAAGGAGCTTGTATCTTTCCCCTCTCCTGTGCTTTATTCTCAACAACAACCCTGTCAGGTAGGTTAGGCCGAGTGAGAGTAAAGAGACTGGCTCAGAGTGATCCATGGTTTCGGAAGAAAAATGGTGCCTTTGACCCTGCCCTGTGATTTTTCAAGGAACAACTTCTACGTTTTGAGCGTCTAACCTAATACAGAAACCGTGCTGGATTTAAGCCACCGGGATATCCTAGACGTCAAGTATCCGTCCTCACACTTCACTGAATCCTTTGCCAGGCTAGCACCTCGGTTTTCAGACTGTAACAACCTCAGGACCCCCCATTCTGATTTTAAAATTTTCAGACCACCCAGACCACCACCACCCGCATAAATGATAATTTAAGAAATCCTCTGTCAAGAAGTATGTTCTGTTCCTCGCTACATAGACAACACAGAGACGTCCAAATCAAACAATCCAGGCCATTTCAAACAGCTGCTGTGAGCCGGTTTTTGCATAGTGACCAGAATCTGGGAGATCTCTGGATCAAATCTCACTTCTGCCACAAACATGGACTTACGCATGCTGCAATCTTGGAGCATTACCATAGGACAACAACAGTATCATGGAGATAGTACACTTGCACTGACATTACCCCACATTGAGGCAGATTTTATGTACTGGCCTGCCTGTATAGGTGCAGAGGGCGCCTTTGTTAAACGCTTGAAAAGTGTGCAAAAGAGAGCTTTTTCACAGGGCATTTTTATAACTGGCAAGCAGAGTTCAGGCTCTGTTTTTTTTCAAACTGATATTGACTCTTTTGACTAGTTTTTTTTTTTAAATAGCCGTTTAAATTTGTAGAGTGCTTTTGCTTTTTTGTATATTTGTTTACTTTTGTTGTGCCTCACTTTTCTCCCCAATAGGGACCCGAAGTGGCTTACAATATTCTCTCCTCACAGCAACCTTGTGAGGTAGGTTAAGTGGACAGTGTGTGACTGGCCCAGAGGCAGCCAATAAGCTTCCGTGGCAGATTGGGGATTTGAAGCTGGGTTGCCCAGATCCTGGATCAACACACTATCCACTGGCTACACAGGTGATTCATCTTGAGTCTTAGGAGAATGATGACAAATCCTTCTAGTGGATAAGTCAGACTAGCCTGCCCTGCAAGGCTGTTGTAAGGATACAAAGTAAGATACGTGAAATGCTTTGAATGCTGAAAGGGGGCCACTGTGGTGGAGAGGTACTCCCTCCAGAGCTTGTAGAAAGCCACATCTCCATTTACCATCAACCAAAAGAGAAGAAGAGTTGGTTTTTATACACTGATTTTCTCTACCTTTAAGGAGTCTTAAAACGGCTTACAATTGCCTTCCCCTCAACAGGCATTTTGTGAAGTAGGTGTAGAAGGTGCTTTCGTGTAAAAACGTACGGACTGACATCCAGAGAAATTGTTGCCCTCTAGAAGGCTCCAGAAGCGAGACATTGAAGAGGACCAAAAAATATCTGGGAGCCAATATACACAGCCAAAGAGAAGAAGAAAAAGAGTTGGTTTTTATATGCTGACTTTCTCTACCTTTTAATGAGAATCAAACCTGCTTACAATCGCCTTCCCTGCCTCTCCCCACAACAGACAACCTGTGAGGGAGGTGGGGCTGAGAGAGTTCAGCGAGAACTGTGACTAGCCCAAGGTCACCCAGCAGGCTTCGTATGAAGGTGTGGGGAATCAAACCTGGTTCTCCAGATTAGAGTCCACCACTCTTAACCACTGCACCACGCTAGTAGAATGCTTGGCTGTGCCACTTTAGACGGCAAGTAGTGTTCACTTTAAATGCTGCCCCTAGTGGGGGAAAATACTGGTATTAATTTGCTAGCTGCAGGGAGCTTTTGACATTATCAAACTACAGTTATTAAACTATGACTAGTTTTATACTGAATTCACAATAAATTGAAATTCTTAATAATAACATGTGCACGGATAGATGTCGTTCCAGCAAGATGACGTCTAATACCCATTTCATATGGCCTCAAAATGTCCCTGTAATTGGTCAAATTTCAACATTTTCTCGGGGGCTTGCAGGGCTCGAGCCCCCAGATGCATGGGCCTGGTGAGTTCACCAGAATCTATTCATAGCCTACAGTACTCCCAACATTTCTAATTTTTCCATCAGAAAAATTGAGAAAAATGGCTTTGGGGGGAAATGCGTGGGTTTCCCCAATTCTTTTCCAGGTTTTTCCCCCCAAGCCTTCACATCTCTACTCTCTCCAGAGCACTTAAAAATGCTTCCCTGGATCAGTGTTTTCTGGAGAGGAAACAAAACTCATGGTGTATCCCCCCCACCCGCTCAAATACATTTTATGGGCTGGGCTAACAAAGTACCCCAATGGCCAAACGTACAAGGGTTGTTTTATACCCTGGGTGCTTTCTCTTAAGTGATATGTGGCTGTACTTTGGGGACCTTGTTTACTAACGTGCAGGTGACTATTTCCCAAGAGGAAAAAGTTCTAGAGTCAACTTCTCAATGCATACTGCCTGCCCACCCGCCAAATGCAACTGGAGTGGAAATTCATTCCCAAAGAAGCAAGAAGAAGAGTTGGTTTTTATATGCCGACTTTCTCTACCACTTAAGGAAGAATCAGACCGGCTTACAATCTAGAATTCAACAATTTTAAGGATGGAGAAAGCATTCTAATGTGTAAATTGTAGAGAGGGAGTGATGTAATAATAATGCGGATTTTAGTTATATAGACAAATAGAGTATTATTTGATTAAGTGCTATGGGTATTTTAGTTATATTAGTGCTGTTTTAGTTTCGTTTTTAAATAATTTGTATCACCAGTATTTGATTTTTTTTTTAAGTAATGTTATATCTAATGGTTTTTTTTTTCTTTTCTTGTAAGATTAAATGTTTCTAATTTTTTTTTTTTTAAAAACAGCTTACACCTTCCCCCTCCCCACAACAGACACCCTGTGAGGCAGGCGGGGCTGAGAGAGTTCTAAGAGTGCTGTGACCAGCCCAAGGTCACCCAGCTGGCTTCATGTGTAGGAGTGGGGAAGCCAACTCGGTTCACCAGATTAGCATTTGCCACTCATGTGGAGGAGTGGGGAATCAAACCCAGTTCTCCAGATCAGAGTCCATCACTCTAAACCACCGCTCTTAACCACTACACCACACTGGCTCTCCAGATTGTAAGACTCCATCATGCATGTGGAATCACAGAAATGAATGTTCCAGTATGGAGTAACTCTGCATTGCATTGCACTGAAAAACCACCTTGTTGATTTATCACGTTAAACAGAAGCCTTTAGCCCACGTCTGTATTGTATTGCAACGCCAAAGCAACGTCACCGGCATTCAGGCACAAAAACCTATTTTGGAGTTAATACTTGTATTATGGTTCAAAGGACTGGATCACCAACTCCAAACAACATTTGAGTCACACCGTTCAGTAACTGAAACAAGATTTTTTAATTTGAGTTATTAAGTCCGGGATATATTACATAATTCGGCTGCTCTTTGCGGGTGCGCCCTTTTGAGGCAGAAGGCTGGAAAGCTCAGTTGTCGGGTGTGGATTTAGGGGAGTAATCGATAAGACTTGTGCTGGCGGTTTCATACTGATACCACGGGCCGTCCCCCCTTTCTCTCATGAGCCGATTTACTTCCCTCTCCTTCTGCCTGTTAAATGAAAGGGGGGGGAAATAAGATGCAGAAAGCAGTTTTACAATTTTACAATGTTATTCACCAATCCAGATTTTCCACAACCTTGATGAGCCCGCAGATACTTCTGGAATTTTGAGAAAGGGCCGTGAGTAGGGTTGCCAACTTCCAGATGGGATCTGGAGATCTCCCACTATTACAACTGATATCCTTTTTTAAAAAAATATATGTTTATCTTTAAAAAGATATAGCATACATACTAACCATTCATTCAGTGTATTAAACCTTCCAAAGGATGCCAAATGTTTAAAGCATTTTATCCACATAACAGATTATTCTCATAAAATAACATAGCCGCTATCACGAAAAACCAATATTCTTAACTGGTTTTGCCATTCTAAATAATAGATCCCTGCTTTTAAATTTCAGCCATTACTTAACCTTCATAGTCAATCAGATCATATGTTCCATAGTATAGAACTCACCTCTAAATACAACTGATCTCCTGACAACCAAGATCAGTTCCCCTGGAGAAAATGGCTGCTTTGGAGGGCGGATTCTATGCCGTTATACCCTGCTGAGGTCTCTCTCCTCCCCAGGCTCCACCCCCAAAATCTCCAGGTATTTTCTAACCCAGGGCTGGCAACCCTAGTCATGGGCACCATCACAAAATGGCTGCCATTGCTGGCGGGGGGGGGGGGAGAGGACTTGGCCCTTTGCTGTGGGGAAGAGCTGCAGTTTGGTTTCAGTTTCCAAAGAAAGGCTTTGCTCCCTGCAGAGTCACAGGGAGAGGTTGCTGAGCCTGGAGACATAAGAAATTCTGCGTCTGTAGCTAAGCCGATGTTACATCGGTGTGATGGGACTGCCTGGAATGAGTTCAACACTAAGAAGAAGAGTTGGTTTTTATATGTCGCCTTTCTCTGCGAACCGGCTTACTATTACCTTTCTTTCTCCACTACTGAACTACTCTGTTAAAAAAAATTCCCTAATATCCAGCCGGTACCTTTCCGCCTTTAATTTAAACCCATTATTGTGAGTCCTATCCTCTGCTGCCAACAGGAACAGCTTCCTGCCTTCCTCTGAGTGACAGCCCTTCAAATACTTAAAGAGAGCAATCATGTTCTCCCCTCAACCTCCTCTTCTTTTGCTGGAGAAACACACTGCTGCTAGAAGAATGTCCAACCCAATATACAACTTCCGCCTTTGGCTCAAGAGTAAAACCACAGTTCAGAGTTCCATTAAGTTTTGGAAAAGAAAAAACAACACATCTTGCAGTCTTTGTACCTTAAATCGATTTTCTGAGATTCCATATCAAGCCAAGCCAAGGTCTTTTCGTACTCCTTTTCAGGCGGATCGAAAAGATACTGAACCATCCACCTAGTTATGGGATGCTGGAGAAGAGGGAGGAAGAAATAAGAAAGTTATTAAGGAACAGTGAAAATCTGTATTGTATTGCGCCCGTAACTATGAAACCTGTGATGCCAATTAGAGTGATGGCCCAGAACGTGAAAGCCAGCATGGTGTAGTGGTTAGAGAGTTGGACTGGGGATCTGGGAGACCCAGGTTCGAAACCCCACTCTGCCACAGAAGCTCGCTGGGTGACCTTAGGCCAGTCGCACCCTCTCGGCCTTACCTAACTCACAGGGTGTGGTTGTTTTAAGGGTAAAAATGGAAGAGTGGAGAACAATGTTGCAAGCAGCACAGGATCCCCGTTGGGGAGAAAAGCAGAGTATAAACATCTCAATAAATAAAAGTTTTTTTTAAAAAAAAGAGTGAGAAAGATTGTTCCTAGCTTTGAAAACGGAAAGGCATTGGCACACAGACTGGTGATATCGGGTTGGATCTGTTCCGTGAGCGGAAGTGCTTTCCTCCAGCGGAAGGAGCCTTTCCTTCCTTCCGCTGCTTGGTAGCAGAAGGCTCCTTCCAAAGGAGGAAAGCTCACAGGGCAGTACCCATTGTCTAGATCAGCGGCTCCCAAACTTTCTGAGTCATGGAGCACTTTTCAGGAGAGAAATTCATCACGGAGCACTAATTTTCACCTAGCACCTACAGTGAGGGGGAAAAGTATTTTATCCCCTGCTGAATTTGCCCGTTTGCCCTCTGACGAAGAAATGACCAGTCCATAATTTTAATGGTAGGTCTATTGTAGCTGTGAGAGACAAAATAACAACAGGAAAAACCCCAGAAACCCAGAAGACAAAAGTCAGAGATTGATGTGCATTATAATGAGTGAAATAAGTATTTGATCCCTTTGCAAAAGATGACTTAGTACTTGGTGGCAAAACCCTTGTTGGCAATTACAGAGGTCAGACGTTTCTTGTAGGTGGCCACCAGGTTTGCACACATCTCAGGAGGTATTTTGTCCCACTCCTCTTTGCAGATCCTCTCCAAGTCAGTAAGATTTCGAGGCTGGTGTGTAGCTACTCGAACCTTCAGCTCCCTCCACAGATTTTTGATGGGATTAAGGTCTGGAGACTGGCTAGGCCACTCCAGGACCTTAATGTGCTTCTTCTTGAGCCACTCCTTTGTTGCCTTGGCTGTGTGTTTTGGGTCATTGTCATGCTGGAATACCCATCCTCGACCCATTTTCAATGCCCTGGCTGAGGGAAGGAGGTGCTCACCCAAGATTTGAGGATACATGGTCCCGTCCATCGTCCCTTCGATGCGGTGAAGGTGTCCCGTCCCCTTAGCAGAAAAACACCCCCAAAGCATAATATGTCCCCCTCCATGTTTGACGGTGGGGATGGTGTTCTTGGGGTCGTAGGCAGCATTCCTCCTCTTCCAAACACGGCGAGTTGAGTTGATGCCAAAGAGCTCGATTTTGGTCTCTTCTGACCACAACACTTTCACCCAGTTCTCCTCTGGGTCATTCAGATGTGCATTGGCAAACTGCAGACGGGCCTGTACATGTGCTGTCTTGAGCAAGGGGACCTTGCGGGCTCTGCAAGATCTCAGTCCTTCACGGCGTAGTGTGTTACCAACTGTTTTCATGGTGACTATGGTCCCAGCTGCCCTGAGATCATTGACAAGTTCCCCCCGTGTAGTTCTGGGCTGATTCATCACCATTCTCATGATCATTGCAACTCCACGAGATGAGATCTTGCATGGAGCCCCAGACCGAGGGAGGTTGACAGTTATTTTGTGTTTCTTACATTTGCGAATTATTGCACCAACTGTTGTCACCTTCTCACCAAGCTGCTTGGCAATAGTCTTGTAGCCCAGTCGAGCCTTGTGCAGGTCTACAATCTTGTCCCTGACATCCTTGGACAGCTCTTTGGTCTTGGTGGCTAGTTTGGAATCTGATGGATTGATAGCTTCTGTCAACAGGTGTCTTTCGTACAGGTACTGTAATGAACTGGGATTACAGGTAAGACCTCTCCCTTACAGCAGGTGCTTCTAATCTCAGCTCGTTACATAGAGTGAAGATACCAGGTAGCCTGATATCTGGCTGGTTGATAGGGGATCCAATCTGGCTGGTTGATAGGGGATCAAATCTGGCTGGTTGATAGGGGATCAAATCTGGCTGGTTGATAGGGGATCAAATACTTATTTCACTCATTATAATGCACATCAATCTCTGACTTTTGTCTTCTGGGTTTCTGGGTTTTCTTGTTGTTATTCTGTCTCTCACAGCTACAATAGACCTACCATTAAAAGTATGGACTGGTCATTTCTTCGTCAGAGGGCAAACAGGCAAATTTAGCAGGGGATGAAATACTTTTTTCCCTCAGTGTATGTACTAAACCGAATGACAGTAATATTTTTCTTCCCAAACTTCGTGGAGCACTAGATGTTTCAGTTTTATAAACACTGATAAAAGGAAGTCTTTCTTCACACAATACACAGTTAAATTGTGGAACCTGCCTCAGGATGTGGTGATGGCTGTCAACATGGGTGGCTTTAAGAGGGGAATGGACATGTTCATGGAGGAGTGGGGTATTCATGGCTACTAGTCAAAATGGATACTAGTCATGATCCATACCTATTTTCTCCAGGATCAGAGAAGCATGCCTATTCTATTAGGTGCTGTGGAACACAGGCAAGATAACGCTGCTGCAGTTGTCTTGTTTGTGGACTTCCTAGAGGCACCTGGTTGGCCTCTGTGAACAGACTGCTGGACTTGATGGGCCTTGGTCTGATCCAGCATGGCCTTTCTTGTGTTCTTAAGGCTTTAAGAGGGGAGTGGACATGTTCATGGAGGAGAGGGCTCTCAGGCTACTAGTCAAAATGGATACTAGTCCTGATGCATACCTATTCTCTCCAGGATCAGAGAAGCATGCCTATTCTATTAGTTGCTGTGGAACACAGGCAGGACAATGCTACCGCAGTCGTCTTGTTTGTGGGCTTTCTAGAGGCACCTGGCTGGCCACTGTGTGAACAGACTGCTGGACTTGATGGGCCTTGGTCTGATCCAGCATGGCCGTTCTTATGTTCACCAACAGCTCCATGGAGCACAGTTTGTGAACCTCTGGTCTAGATGATCAGACAGCAAATGATGGCCACCATCTTGCTCTACCAGGCTTGCCCTAGATGGAAGCAGAACGCTGCACTGCTCGGACCATCTGACAAGCAGGGAACTCCTTACAGTCTTCTCCCTTAGTGGTGAGGATGTACAAGGGGAGGGACCAGCTCAGTAAGTATGAGCATACATGTGTGTTCATGCACACACACAGGTATATCAAAAGCCTTCCTCTTAAAACTTCCGCACCCTTATTTATATCGATGGGAAGGTCCATGGGCCAAGCCATTGAGGGGGGAAAAGATCCTCCCTCTCTTTTAATGTTCAATTTACGCCCCAGAGAGGGGGAGGATTGAAAGCCTGCTCCAGGATGGCTGAGCACTTCTTGCCCAGGTAGAATGGAAACAGGTCCAGGCTCGAGCTGAGAATTTTTCTGCCAGTTGTTGTTACTCCAGTTTCCAGACCAAGAACACTTCCGACAGCTCATCTCCCCAGCCACCTAAAATCCCAAGGGCTTCCTTCACAAGCTTCCTCCACAATCTGTGGCTGTTCTTTCCTCGGTCCCGTACTCACGCTATAGTACTCCCAACGCTCTGGTTCATATCCTTCTGGAATCTCGGCCAGTTCGGCTTCACCTGATTGGAGGAAAGGATCAATTGCGGTTGTTGTTTGTTTGTGTCTTAGCCCAAAGGCTTTGGGGGCAGCTCACGCTAATCAAAACAGCCAACAGACATCCAAACCTTCCCCAAACCCCTGTGGGGGGAAATCAGTCTAGCCCATCAGAGCCTGGCAATAAAACCAAACTGATCCTTTGCTCACCATTTCAAAGTAAACCCCATTGGTAAAAGCAGAAGCAAGCACAAACAAAAGGAGAAGGAAATGCAATTGTAAGCCACTTTGAGATTCCTTACGGTAGAGAAAAGCAGGGTATAAAAAACCAACTCTTCTTCTTCTTGTGTGTTTCCCCATTGCTACTGCTGATATAGCACAGAAGCACCAGGGCTTCTACATGGCAGATGTGCCAGCATCCTCCCTGCCCTGTCCCCTGTGGTGGCCATTCTGCCCACACCACTGACAGGCAGCTTTGGAGAGGGGGTTCTTAAAACATCAACAATTGACAAATTATTATAACAATTTGTCTATCTGGTTCTCTGAATTCCCAGGAGTCTTTTTTTGTTTTGTTTTTTAAATAAGTTTAAGTCTGAAGCCCCTTTCATTGCAGAGGTATAAGGGGAAAGGCGTATCTCAACAATGACAGGGGTTAAAGACTTACCTTTTTAATTAAACATGATAGGCAGATTTCTGTAATGTTAAAATATTATAATACAATGATATGTCAGTTGCTGATTGCTTTTAAAGCCCTCCTGGTGTGTGTGCGGATGGTGGTCACCACAGGGGCTTGGGGCAGGAAAAAGAGACTGGAAAGATCCAGAACGTCCTGTTCACACAAGTCCCACCCTGGCTTCGCTGCAATTTTTGCCCAAAACATCGCAGCAAATGCATGTTTTGGAAAGACAGGGGAAACCCGGGAGGTGCACAAAAGAACCACAAAGCTGTGGGGGAGGAAAACCCAGTAGCGTTCAAGGTGGGCCAAACAACCCTTTGCGTAAGTGACCTAAGTAACACTTGCCTAAGTGACCTAAACATTTCTCCCTGCAAGAAACCCCGGCCGTGGCTCAGTGGTAGAGCATCTGCTTGGAATGCAGAAGGTCCCAGGTTCAATCCCTAGCATCTCCAGTTAAAGGGACTAGGCGGGTAGGAGATGTGAAAGACCTCTGCCTGAGACCCTGGAGAGCCGCTGGTGGTCTGAGCAGACAATACTGACTTTCATGGACCAATTGTCTGATTCAGTATATGGCAGCTTCATGAGTTAACTTAAACCTGGAAAATCAGAGATCTTCTACCTCCAGAATCCAAACCAGTTCCCGCCCACAATGAAAAGAAAAAATGAAAACCTAGCATCATCCATCACCATCCTTTGAAGCCATTAAACAGCAGGACCACGGTAGACTTCTCTTCCCATAGGATGCTCCATTAACAGGGAGTTTCGTATTACCCAGTACCAGCCAACAGGATTCCATGTCGCTTCAAATCCCCGCCTCCCAAAAAAAGATGCAACTACCTGCTTCATTTCAATAGTTGGCAGTTCTTATGACCTCCGAACGTAATATGTGTATGTAAAGCTGGCAAAAATACTCACCAATGAAGATATTGACAAGCGTGACGAAGATAGCTATGGGTATTCCAGTTAACATAATATAGAATCTCTGTTTAGAAAATGAGAAAAGCAAGATAGTTATGTTTCGATACACACAATGCCTTCGATTTTCCTGCAGCTCCCAATAAACACGGACCCTTTTCTTATACAAACAATTAAATCTGATGAACTTTGCGGGGAGGGGGCATCACAACAGGCATTGTCTCTTATTCAAACTTCAAAAACTTGTTGCAAGAGGGTAGCTGTGTTGGTCTGCAGTAAAAGAGATGAATTCAAGTCCGGTAGAAGAAAAAAAGAAGAAGAGTTGTTTTTTATATGCCAGCTTTCTCTACCTTTTGGTTTGGAGTGGCGGACTCTCATCTGGAGAACTGGGTTTGATTCCCCACTCCTCCACATGAGCGGCGGACGCTAATCTGGTGAATCGGGTTGGTTTCCCCACTCCTCCACATGAGGCCAGCTGGGTGACCTTCGGCTAGTCACAGCTCTCTCTGAACTCTCTCAGCCCCACCCACCTCACAAGGTGTCTGTTGTGGGGAGGGGAAGGGAAGGTGATTGCAAGCCAGTTTGATTCTTCCTTACATAGTGGAGAAAGTCGGCATATAAAAACCAACTCTTCTTTTCCTTCATCAGTACAACAGAAAAAACCAATAAGGAACCAAACTTGCGATCAAAAATCCTGGGTGCCAAAAAAGTCAAACCTCATCCAATCTGAAAGGCCCCCTGGAATGAATTTTTGGACACTGCAGAATGTCAAAAAGGGACGGATTACGTCAAAGACTTCCACGGCCCAAGGGACGCAGCCAGTGAGGTCCTATTCTATACGCTCGCCAGCCTGGGTGCTTTTAAGACTAACATTGTTTACTTCAGTAAGAGCTTTCATGGGTCACAGCCCACTTCGTCAGACAGATGTGTGATGGAAAACTGTACGGGGAATATAATGATTAAGTGCCATCAAGTCGCAACTGACTTATCGACACTCCTCAAGGGGTTTTCAAGGCAAGAGATTAGCAGAGGTGGTTTGCCATGGCCTGCCTCTGCATTGCAGCCCTGGTCTTCCTTGGTGGTCTCCCATCCAAGTACTACTAGTTGGAAGGGGTCTTACAGGCCATCTAGTCCAACCCTCTGCTCAGTGCAGGATCAGCCTAGAGCAGGGGTGTCCAAACTTTTTTCAAAGAGAGCCAGATTTGATGAAGTGAACATGCGTGAGGGCCGACCATTTTGCCTGACATTCTTAATTAAATTAATTAAATGCAAATTAACTATTTTATGCAAAGCTTATTGCAAACGGCATACTTATTATGCCCATAACCACAGACTGCACCACAAAAAACATGGCTACATTCCTTCCTTTCCCCAAAGCCCCTTTCAGCTCACCGGACACCCCCCAGCTTCTAAATCTCCAACCTTCCTTCTGTAGGGAGGGAGCAGGAACTCTCCCCCCCCCCCACTCATGTGCCTCTCTGGGACTGTCGACTCTCTCCCTTCAACCATGCCGGGGTATTCTGTCCTCCCCTCATCTGAGCCAGGAAATAAACTGGTTTTCATTCTCATGGAGTCCAAGATTCAAACACTCTGACATCTCCCGTGCAGGGAGGAATGTGGAGTTTTTCTCCCCATGAGAGCCAGCGTGGTGTAGTGGTTAAGAGCGGTGGTTTGGAGTGGTGGAGTCTGATCTGGAGAACCGGGTCTGATTCCCCCACTCCTCCACATGAGCGGTGGAGGCTAATCTGGTGAGCTCGATTTGTTTCCCCACTCCTCCAGACGAAGCCAGCTGGGTGACCTTGGGCTAGTCACAGCTCTCTTAGCCTTACCCACCTCACAGGGTATCTGTTGTGGGGAGGGGAAGGGGAGGGTGATTGTAAGCCACCCTTAAGTGGTAGAGAAACTGGGCATATAAAAACCAACTCTTCTCTTCTTCTTTCCTTCTGACCTCTTTGCTCTATGCTTGGGGCTTTGACCTCCGGAATGAACACGGGTGTCCTCTGCAGACTCGGCCCCGTCTGAACGCGTCTCATTTCCAAACACGATACATGCCAGGAATCATTTATTTCCGCCACCCCATCCCTTCTTTCTAAGCAGCCACTTGCCTTGGAGAGAACCTGCTGGGGGGGTCTGACTCCAAACACTCCCTGCCCCCAAATCCAGCCCCCTCTCCCCCCTGCCTTTCCTTGACTCACAATCCCCCCACCCAAGACCCATCCAGTCTCTCCCCTCCTCCCTCCCACCCACCCTGCAAATCTGGATCCCTCGCAAGGCCTCCGCAATGCAGGGAAGGGGCTGCATCTTCCCCACCCCACCCCAGCCTTCTGCAGAGAGGAAGGAGGAAAGAGGAGAGCCAGACGGAGCAGCCCCCCCACCCCCAGGCTTTTCGGTGTTTGTGTGTGTGTGGGGGGGGTGTCTTTCCTCTCCCAGATTGGGGCCAGCCTCTGACCTCTCTTGCATTTCCCTTCCCCACCGCCACCTTTCCCACCCTCGAGTCCCCCCCAACCCATCCTCAGGATCCCCCTTGACCCACTCGGGAGGAGCTGCTGCTGCTTTTCCACGCGTCAGAACAGGGCTCTGGGTAAGAAGGAAGTGGCCTCTCTAGGGTTTCAGACTCGCTGGCCTTCATTCCGGGCGGTGGGACTGAGACAGCCAGTCAAGGCGACCTTCTGCCCAAGCGTCACCCCCTCGGTCGGGGATGCAAAGCACAGGCGCAGCCCCCACGCGCCCCCTTTTCTCTCTCTGCAAAACGGGCTGGGGGGCCATATTAAACCAGCCCAGGGGCCGCAATTGGCCCCCGGGCCGGACTTTGGACATGACTGGCCTAGAGCATCCCTAACAAGTGCTCCTCCACAGGAGCGGCAGATGCTAATCTGGTGAACTGGGTTGGTTTCCCCACTCCTACACATGAAGCCAGCTGGGTGACCTTGGGCTAGTCACTGTTCCATTAAGAGGTCTCTCAGCCCCACCTATCTCACAGGGTGTCTGTTGTGGGGAGGGAAGATGATTGTAAGCCGGTTTGATTCTGCCTTAAGTGGTAGAGAAAGTCGGCATATAAAAACCAACTCTTCTTCTTCTGCTCTCTGTGATGCAGTCAAATCTTGGGTTTAAGGAACAATTTACAGAACAAACACAGATTATTATTTATAGTCAAAATGCCTTGCATTACATGATTTTTTAAAAATAATAAGCTCACCAACAAACGCAGGAATCGCTTATCATAATACTCTGTCGCCTTGACAATAAACATTCTTTTCCCGCCGTGACTGCCATGGCGCAATGGAGCTGTCAAATTAAGTCAGTGCATTAGTACAAATCAGCACGGCCTTTTCAAAACACGTTCTGTGAGTGCAGCCTCATTCATCCTCCCAAAATTTTCATTTTTCCAACGGGGACACTGCAACTGCCTGGTGGTAACCTGGCCCCTCTCTCTTCACTCATTTTCATCATCCTTTATATTTGTGTCACATGATCACATAAAGCTGCCTTATACTGAGTCAGACCCTTGGTCCATCAAAGTCAGTATTGTCTACTCAGACCGGCAGTGGCTCTCCAGGGTCTCAGGCAGGGGTCTTTCCCATCACCTACTTGCCTAGTCCCTTTAACTGGAGATGCCAGGGATTGAACCTGGGACCTTCTGCATGCCAAGCAGATGCTCGGCCACTGAGCCACAGCCCCATCCATTCCTCAAAAAAGAAATTAACTAATGCTCTTTTTAAATTTCACAACAACCTGATGAGGCCAAGAGCTCCCCAAAGCTCCCCAGCAAGCTTCAGGCTGCGCAAAAATTGAAGGCAGTTTTCTCACATCCACCATGCACCCAGTCCTTTAACCCAGTGGTTGCCAACCTTTTTTCGCTTGTGTACCCCTTGGCAGCCCATTTCTATAAATTGTCCCCCCCCCGTATTACCAAAATGTTTGTAATTAATATAGTTGCTGTTATTTCAAATGCCTTTCCCTGCCTTTTTTTTTTTTTTTTTTTTTTTGCACACCCCTAAATGTCCTGGTTCGTACCCCTGGCTGGGAACCACTGCTGTAACCAGCAGCATACTGGCTGTTTTGTACCTCCAGGGTTAGAGCCCCTATATCTTAACAATGTGAAGCATGCTTTATTCTGTTCCGACACTGGTAACTGAAGTTAGCTGATCTCTATTTCAGCCTCTCACAAACTGAGAGGCACTTTGATCACTAGTCACAATACGCAGATACCCAGCGTTCGGAAGTGGGGGGGAAGGAACTGGCATGCTACAAGGCTTAGCTCCAAAAATTGGTTCCATCACAAAGCCTTGGCATCGCTCAAACTAATCCCTTGTTTGCATCAGCAACCTGTTTGGTTTTGATCTTGCCTTTCTTCCAAGGAGCTCAAGGTGGCATATAGGAGCCTCCTCTCCTCCGTTTTGTCTTAATGACAATGCTGTGAGGTAGCTTAGGTTGAGAGAGAAAGACTGGCCTAGGGTCATGCAGAGAAGTTTATGGCTGATTATGGATTCAAACCCTGGTCCTCATCTGACACTCTAACACTGGGGTCTCCTACATCACTGAGCCTGCAGGTGTTTATGTAGGGTTGCCAGGTCCCTCTTTGCCACCAGGGAGGTTTTTCGGGCAGAGCCTGAGGAGGGCGGAGTTTGGGGAGGGACTTCAATGCTGTAGAGTCCAATTGCCAAAGCGGCCATTTTCTCGAGGTTAACTGATCTCTATTAGCTGGAGATCAGTTGTAATAGCAGGAGATCTCCAGCTAACACCTGGAGGTTGGCAACCCGATATTTATGGTATTTTGAGAAGAAGGAGTGGGCACAACAACAAAATGGCTGCCACGAGGGCTGAATCCAATCACAAAAACATTAGCAGGCTGCAAGCCAAACATCATTCTATGATGGAGGCAGCCATTTCCGAGGGGGTGCTACCTGCGGACACCAAATGTGATGTTTCCTTGGAGCGGTGGACTCTGATCTGGAGAACCGGGTTTGATTCCCCACTCCTCCACAGGAGCAGCAGAGGCTAATCTGGCGAACTGGATTTGTTTCCCCACTCCTACACATGAAGCCAGTTGGGTGACCTTGGGCAAGTCACAGCACTCTTAGAGCTCTCTCAGCCTCACCTACCTCACAGGGTGTCTGATGGGGGAAGGGGAAGGTGATTGTCAGCCGGTTTGAGTCTCCCTTAAGTGGTAGAGAAAGTCAGCATATAAAAACCAACTCTTCTTCTTCCTGGGTTTCTGCTCTAGTGAGATGAAGGAAAGCCAGGATTGGCTCTACGCTTTAGGGAAGGAAAGAAGTGGGTGCCTTAAAATGCATTAGAGGGCATCATGGCACCCCTGAACACCATACTGGGATGACTGCTCCAAGCATTACACTACGCGAGATTTTGAGGTCAACAAGCAGCCCTTCCCCATGCCTTCTGAACAGGTCTTGGCCCCGGCCCTGCTATTTGTCACGGTGATAAGTAGCCCGTTCCTGGAGGCCAAAAACTCAATCTGAATGAACCACCTGCTCCAAATCCGCATGCCTCTTCTAAGAACATAAGAAAGGCCCTGCTGGATCAGACCCAGGCCCATCAAGTCCAGCAGTCTGTTCACACAGAGGCCAACCAGGTGCCTCTAGGAAGCCACAAACAAGACGACTGCAGCAGCACTGTCTTGCCTGTGTTCCACAGCACCTAATATAATAGGCATGCTCCTCTGATACTAGAGAGAATAGATATGCAGCATGACTAGTATCCATTCTAACTAACAGCCATGAATACCCCTCTCCTCCATGAATATGTCCACTCCCCTTTTTTCAAATAATTTTTTTATTTTCTCAGTTTAATATATCAACATATAAGCATAGTATCCAATATTAACAAAAACTAATGCAAAAAATCCTATAATATTACTAAATTAATCGCAAGTTGACTTCCCCCCACCCTCTTCTATCTTAAAATAAATTGTATAAACTTTTGCTAACAGAGCTGACCCCAATACTATTTTAATTAACATATTCTTATCCTATCTAACAATTAAATCAACATCTAATCTAAAATTAATAGAAAGTGTAAATATGGGATTAGATCAAATAATATGTCCACTCCCCTCTTAAAGCCCTCCAAGCTGGCAGCCACCACTGAAGAGATTTATGAAATCATGTTAATTAGTGGCCGGGCAAACCCTCACTATTTTAATATTGGTTCCACAGAACTCTGATCCTTACCATATTAAAACATTGGTTCACAATAAATTCTAGTTCTATGGAAATGCTCCTGACTAAAAGTCTACTGACTGTATAGTGACCTAATGACCTCAGTGCAGCAACCTTAAAGGGATTAAAGAGATTAGCTTCTTTTAATCTCATCATTCTATGTGACAGACAGCCAGTGTTTACTCGAAGGATTCTGGCCACAAGGAAGGAATGTGCATTGTCTTGACCTCATTGATCATTGATCTTGGTATGCCTTGTTTTAGTTCCACTGTAATCACTAACTGACCTTTGGCTATCCATTGTATTATTCCCTAATAAAAACCTTGGATGCTCAGAGAAGAGAGAGAGCATTCTCCAAGGAGGAAAGATACAGAATTGTCTGTCTTTCCTTCACACCACCACATCCTGGGGCAGGGAGTTCCACCAGTTAACCATGCGTTGTGTGAAAAAGTACTTCCTTTTTATCTGTTTTGAATCTCTCGCCCTCCAGCTTCAGCAGATGACCCCGTGTTCTAGTATTATGGGAGAGGGAGAAAAGCTTCTCCCTGTCCCCTCTCTTAAACCATGCATAATTTTGCAGACCTCTATCATGTCTCCCCTCAGCCGCCTTCTTTCCAAGCTAAACAGCCCTAAGCGTCCTCACCGCTCCCCACAGGACAGTTGCTCCAGTCGCCTCGCACATTTCCTAGCTTGCATTTCTTCACTGAAGCTCAGGAGCAGTTCTGAAACAAAAGCCCTTGCAAGCCTTCCGCCCCAAAGAGAGCAAGCCCCTTTTCTTTCCCCCAACATGGCACAACTGTCATCCTTTGCAGGGCAGGTCTGAAACCCCGCAGGCGACACTTCCCCAGGCGTGGCGAGAAAGGCTTCACCGGCGGGACTTCCACCTGCGGCGCGCCCCTTAAAGGCGCAGGAGCCCTGCCGGAAAGAAAGCCGGCCACCTCCCCTCCCCCTCAAGGTCAACCGGCAGAAGAGCCCGCCGCGGCCTTCCCCCCCCTCCCCCCCCGCATACCGATGGCTCCAGAGCGACTGACGGCCCCGCCTAGCAGGGGGCAGCGACCCCAGACCGCTGAGCGAGCCAGGGGTCGCCGAGACCCCAAAGCCACCGCCGCTCGAAGCAAGAGGCTCATGGCCGCCATGCCCGAATCTGGCAAGCGAGGGAGAGGGACCCAAGCTAGAACGGCTTAGAACAGGGCTGAAGCCGCGCAGCCGCCATTTTGGGAAGGGGCGCTTGCGGCCGCCATGTTTGAGTCTGGCAGAACGGGAGGGGTACGGGAGGGAGGAAGCCGCTGTGGCGCCATCTTGGAAACGGGCAGGGGGGGGAGCGAGAACCCTGTACAGCGAGAGGCATTGTGGGAAGCGGGAAAAGGTTGTCATGGCGATCCGCCGCTGGGTCTGCTGAGCATTGTGGGATAGTGGGGGGGGTGAGTCTGGCATAACGGGAGCGGAACGGTAGGGAGGAAGCCGCTTTGGCGCCATCTTGGAAACGGGCAGGGGGGGGAGCCAGAACTCTGTACAACGAGTGGCATTGTGGGAAGCGGGAAAAGGTTGTCATGGCGATCCGCCGCTGGGTCTCCTGAGCATTGTGGGATAGTGGGGGGGGTGAGTCTGGCATAACGGGAGCAGAACGGTAGGGAGGAAGCCGCTTTGGCGCCATCTTGGAAACGGGCAGGGGGGGGAGCGAGAACCCTGTAGAGCGAGAGGCATTGTGGGAAGCGGGAAAAGGTTGTCATGGCGATCCGCCGCTGGGTGTGCAAAGCATTGTGGGATAGTGGAGGGGGGTGTTATGGCGGCGGCCGCGCTGTGCCGGCGCTTCTCGGGGGTCTTGCGGTTGGCCGGAGCCACGACCTCCAGGTGGGCCCAGGAGGGGTCCAGGGGGGCGGTGGGGGTTGCCCTGCATCACAGCAACTGTTGCACTTCGGGACAGAGACTTGGTGGGGTACATTTGGCACTGGGGATCCAGAGGAGGCAAGGCCTGCCTCAAATCCTTTCTGGGGGGAAATTCACAGTGGGTCGCCGTGTTAGTCTGTCTGCAGTAGCAGAAAAGGGCAAGAGTCCAGTAGCACCTTCAAGACTAACAAACATATTTTCTGGTAGGGTATGAGCTTTCGTGAGCCAAAGGCTCACGAAAGCTCGTACCCTACCAGAAAATATGTTTGTTAGTCTTGAAGGTGCTACTGGACTCTTGCCCTTTTCTGTTTCTGGGGGAAGCGTGGCCAGAGCGGCCCTTCCGCGGCTGGACGCCGCCTGGCACCCGTTTTTGCTCCCTCAAATGCTCCTGTTTTCTTGCCCTCTAGATTAACCCGCCATGTGCTGCAGAAGGAGACGGCGAAGGTGGAGCGGTGCCCTCCCTGTGCGTCGCTACATGTCTCCTTGCCTCTGAAAGGGCTGGAGGAATTTTTTGATGATCCCAAAAACAGGGGAGAGATAGAAGTCAAGTCTGGTAAGAGGGCGTGGACCTGCCCCTTTTGATTGCGCTCCTGGACCGTTGCTAGGGTGGCCAACCTCCAGGTACTAGCTGGAAGAAGAAGAGGAGTTGGTTTTTATGTGCTGACTTTCTCTACCACTTAAGAGACACTCAAACCCGATTACAAGCACCTTCCCCTCCCCACAACAGACACCCTGTGAGGTAGGTGGGGCTGAGAGAGAGTGACTGGCCCAAGGTCACCCAGCTGGCTTTGTGGGTAGGAGCGGGGAAACAAACCCAGTTCACCAGATTAGCCTCTGCCGCTCATGTGGAGGAGTGGGGGAATCAAACCCGGTTCTCCAGATCAGAATTAACCCCTCCGAACCACTGCTCTTTACCACTACACCACAATGGAGATATCCTGCTGTTACAACTTATCTCCAGCCGATAGAGATCAGTTCCCCTGGGGCCCTGACTCAGTAGAAGAGCCTGTGCTTTGCATGCAGAAGGTCTCAAGTTCCATCCCTTTTTTTAAAGGAACTGAGACCCTGGAGAGCCATTGCTAGTCTGAGTAGACAGTACCGACCTTGGTGGACTGATTGTCCGATTCAGTATAGGACAGCTTTACATGTGTGTGAAAATAAAAATGGAGTAGAGAATGCTGTAAGCTGCTTTGAGAAAGGCAGGGTACAAACGATGTAAATAAAATATACTGTTTAAGCCTGTTGTAGAACTTTTGTTTCTGTTGTAGGAGGGCAGGATGTAAATAAATATAAGGTTTATCTTTCCCTTGTACCCACAAAACTGCCATTTCAGTGCACGATTTAGTGTTTTGCAGAGCATTTGGTATTTCTGAAGCAACAGAGATCTCATGGGTGCAAAGAAGAGCTTGGAAATATTGAGGTGGGAAAGTAGAATGTTATGGCCTGATCTCATCAGATATCAGAAGCAAAGCAGGGTCATTACTTGGATGGCAAACCAGGGAGCAGGGCTCTGCAGAGAAAGACAATAGTCAGCTATCTGTGTTTCCCACTTGCTTTGAAAGCCTTTTGCTGGGGTTACCATAAGTCATAGAATCATAGAGTTGGAAGGCACCACCAAGGTCATCTGGTCCAACCCCCTGCACAATGCAGGAAATTCACCCCCACACACCCCCAGTGACCCCTACTCCATGCCCAGAAGATGGGGAAAAAAACCTCCAGGATCCCTGGCCAATCTGGCCTGGAGGAAAATTGCTTCCTGACCCCAAAGGGGCCATCAGCATTACCCTGGGCATGTAAGGAAGTCGTTTGTGACTTGATGGCGCTTATGTACATAGGGGTCAGTGACTGGTAAAAATTCAGAGCCAGACTAAAGATGTACAGTGTTTCCAGTGGCCAGGAAATGACGCCTGGGTGGTCCCTGCCCCTATTTTCTGCCCCATCCCTTGTTTCTGATCTGTTCCTTTAGCTGCCCCATAAACATTTCAAATTCTTTGGAAGTCTGCATTTTGGCAAGCAGAATAAAACATTCAGAACAGTAACTTCTGTGAAGCTGTCCTTAATTTTCAAAATTCTGAATGTAGAATCGGGGCACACGGATTCCCACAGAGCTCCTGTCCTTTTCCAGTTTGATCTGACACTGAGGCAGCTTGAGCACATTTTATTTATTTAAAAAATTATGCTGCCTCTCCAGATCTTCTCGAGGTGGCTTTTATTTATCTTCTTTTTAATCTCAAAGGTTCTACTTTGTAAAAGTAGCAACTCTGCATGTGTGTTATAGAATTGCATGTTTTAATCTTGGCATAGGAAATGGTTTTCCTCTGTTACCTGGCTTGGATTTAATAAAGGAGTGTAGATGGCCGCAGAATTATAGATTCCATAGGCCAAGACGTAGAAGGGAAAGCCTTTGAATGGTTCCTCAGACTATTGCTGTTGCCATAGAGCCAGAGCATGAATGACCATCCTAACCCCTTAAAAAATACCTACTGACTCGGTTTACCTTCTGATGCACTTTGTGCCTTCTGCAGGAGATTCCTGGACAGTAGAACAGCTCCGAGGCAAGAGCAGTGAGGATTTGCATAAACTCTGGTGAGTGATTTTTTTGAGGTAGGTAATGGCTCCTCTCTTTTTAAGATGACTCCGTTCGTCTGGTGCCAAGAGGAGCTGCCGTTCCATAACAATTCTCAGAATCAATATTATAGTTTGTTTGTGGTGGTGCCACCTCTGAAAACAGATTGGCTAAGCACTTAATTGGCTACCACTTAAGCTGCAAGAATAAGAAGAGGTGGCTTTTCTCTACTGTAAGGAGAATCAAAGCGGCTTACCATCTCTGTTCCTTCCTTTGCCCACAACAGACATTGTGGGGTAGGTGGGGCTGAAAGAGCTCAGAGAGAACTGTGACTGGCCCAAGATCACCCAGCTGACTTCACGTGTAGGAGTGGGGAATCGAACCCGGTTCTCTTAAGAGTCTGTTTCTCTTAACCGCTACGCCACTCTATTTAGAAAGGCCAGAAGAGTGGCGGAATTGAGGCACTAGGGGTGTGCATGTCAAAGAAATGGCAAAGAATGAGGCGGGGCTGGATGCAGGCATGCTAAGGGGTCATTCCGTAGATAAGGAAGCAGGACGTGTTCTGACAAACAAAGGCATGAGGGAAGTGTCGGGGTGAGCCCTGGAAAGGAGACACCAAGGAGAAAGCTGGACCAGAGGAAAACGACGTACAGTGTCTGGAGACTGGAGAAGCTGTGGACTGTCGCCAGGGAGGATGCAGGCAGGCAAGAGAGGGAGGTGCCAGGCCTACGGGGCTGTAGTGTCCGGAGTTTTGGCCCAACTGGAATTTTCCTGGTTGTGGTTTCTGTAGCCCTGTGACATGAACAGGTCTTGACTCTTAGTTAAATTGTGGAACTCCCTGCCCCAGGAATGTGGTGATGGTTGCCAACTTGGAAGGCTTTAAGAGGGGAGTGGACATGTCATGAATATTTCTCTCCTCCATGAACTACTAGTCAAAATGGATACTAGTCATGATGCATACCTATTCTTTCCAGGATCAGAGGAGCATGCCTATTATATTAGGTGCTTTGGAACACAGGCAGGAAAATGCTGCTGCAGTTGTCTTGTTTGTGGGCTTCCTAGAGGCACCTGGTTGGCCACTGTGTGAACAAACTGCTGGACTTGATGGACCTTGGTCTGATCCAGCATGGCCTTTCTGGTATAGTGGTTAAGAGCGGTGGAGTCTGATCTGGAGAACCGGGTTTGATTCCCCACTCCTCAACATGGGCGGCGCAGGCTAATCTGGTGAACCGGGTTGGTTTCCCCCTCCTCCACATAAAGCCACCTGGGTGACCTTGGGCTAGTCACAGCTCTCTTAGAGCTCTCTCGGCTCCACCTACCTCACAGGATGTCTGTTGTGGGGAGGGGAAGGGAAGGTGATTGTAAGCTGCTTTGATTCTCCCTTAAGTGGTAGAGAAAGTCGGCATATAAAAACCAACTCGTCGTCTTCTTATGATCTTGAGGCCAAGAAGAAAGGGTTAATTTCACATACTAAGTGGCTACCAGTTTTTTGGGCTTCTAGCAAAAAGAAAGGGGGCCGCACCAAAACAAAAAGGAGACAAAAAGCAACAAATGGTGCAAGGGAATAACATTAAATAAATGAAGTACCCCTGTGTGTTTCGCACAAGTTGCCTCAGGGGAACCTGTTCTCTGCTCTAGCGCCCCATGCAAGCAATAAAACCATTAATTGTATCCCCCTGCACCAACCATTGCTTTTTTCTCTCTGCCGTCTTATAGCAAGTATGATCCTCTCAGAAGCGTGCAAAGGTGGCAGCCTAATGAACTTCTGATATGCAGACAAGGTTCCTTTGCATCGTGCAACTCGGAGCTCTCCGGACGAAACCCCCCTTGCACTCACCTGATGTCCCTTCTCAACATTGCCCTCTTTGTATTAGGTATGTCCTCCTGAAAGAACGGAACATGCTCCTGACCCTGCAGCAAGAAGCGAAGCGGCAGAGTCTCCCGATGCCAAGCCCGGAACGGTTAGAAAAGGTAATTGAGGGCCGGCCATAATTTGTGCTGTGTGACTGGCACAGCTTTGCAGCCTCATTTGAAACTCCCGCTTGACTTTCAAGGGAGGGGGCAGACTGCGTTGGGATTTTCTCTGGATTCGCCAAGATTAGCAGAGTGCACAAAAGACTAATTACGCAGCAAAGCCCGTCTCGTCTGAGTGCTGTGCTAAAGACAGACTTACCCATGGAGCCTTTTTTATCTTTGCGAACTAATACTAATCCAGCGTGGTGTAGTGGTTAAGAGTGGTGGTTTGGAGCAGTGGTCTCTGATCTGGAGAACTGGGTTTGATTCCCCACTGCTCCACATGAGCGGCGGAGACTAATCTGGCGAACTGGATTTGTTTCCCCACTCCTACTCACGAAGCCAGCTGGGTGACCTTGGGCTAGTCACTCTCTCTCAGCCCCACCTACCTCACAGGGTGTCTCTTGTGGGGAGGGGAAGGTGATTGTAAGCTGGTTTGAGTCTCCCTTATGTGGTAGAGTAAGTCAGCATATAAAAACAAACTCTTCTTCTTCTCTTATTGTAAGAACTCCATTCTAGATAGGACAAGGTAGAGAGAGCTTCCTAATCTAGTCTTAACTACCTAGCATGGATAGAGATGCAGGATCCATAAACTGCTGTTGTGGTGCCAAGATGGAGAAGGAGAAGAGTTGGTTTTTATATGCTGACTTTCTCTACCACTTAAGGGAGACTCAAACAGGCTTACAATTACCTTCTCTTCCCCTCCCCACAACAGACACCCTGTGAGGTAGGTACGGCTGAGAGAGTGTGACTAGCCCAAGGTCACCCAGCTGGCTTCATGTGGAGGAGTGGGGAAACAAACCCAGTTCTCCAGATCGGAGTCCACTGCTCCAAACCACCGCTCTTAACCACTACACCACACTGAAGTGTGCAGGAGAGAAGGTGTGGAAGCAGAAGGCAGGAAGTTTTCCCTGAGATTATCAGTCTACACATCAAAGGAATGGTGTCAGAGCAGTAGAGAGTAGGAATGCATGGGTCCTTGACCTATCTGTCTCTCTAACTCTCTGGTGGTAGTCCTCTGAAGTCTGTGGTTAACAGATACCGCAAAGTCCTTCACTTCCAACAGGCTAGAGGAGCTTCAGTCCTTCCCTAATTCCACGAGGCTGCCAACTTGGAGGTATTTAAGAGGGGAGTGGACATATTCATGGAGGAGAGGGGTATTTATGACTATTAGTTAAAATGGATACTAGTCATGCTGCATATCTATTCTCTCTAGTAACAGAGGAGCATGCCTATTATTTTGGGTGCTGGGGCACACAGGCAGGATGGTGCTGCTGCACTCGTTTGTGGCTTCCTAGAGGCACCTGGTAGGCCACTGTGTGAACAGACTGCTGGACTTGATGGGCCTTGGTCTGATCCAGCAGGGCCTTTCTTATGTTCTTATGAGACCCCTTCAGCTTCTCCCTTACCTTGACTTCACCCTACTATGGGATCGCCTGCAGCAGTGACCCTGTAGAGCAGGGGTTCCCATTATGGTGCCCATGGGTGCTGTGGGGGAGGGGCTGTGGCTCAGTGGTAGAGTACCTGCTTGGCATGCAGAAGGTTCCAGGTTCAATCCCCGGTATCTCCAGTTAAAGGGACTAGGCAAGTAGGTGATGTGAAAGACCTTTCTCAGCCTCAAACCCTGAAGAGCCACTGCAAGGATCTTCACTGCATGACTGAATATAAGCTGCGTGTATGCAAGAAAATGTAAAAGGGCATCCTGTGAAGCTGAACCTCTGCCCGAAATATTGAAGGGTTACTGTTAGTAATGCTTAACCTCGTCACTCCCTGACATTTTGTGGCCTTTGTAGCTACTCCCTGTGCCAGAATTCCAAAGGTGCCGAAAGGCTAAAAGAGGTTGGAGATCCCTGTTGTAGATCTTCTCAGCCAAGGCTTGCTTTTGCAGATATCCCTTTTGAAGCGGGATTCCAGCTCACAGGTGGCCCGGTCCATAAAACAAGTCTCACCGTGAGGCCGCCTTCTCCGTATCTGTTCTCTTGATAATCCTTCAATGAAAGGGGTTCTCCAGGGCTTTGCCTGTTCCGCATTCCCTCTGGCTTCCAAGCTGAGATTCATAAGAACATAAGAAAGTCCCTGCTGGATCAGACCAAGTCCGGCAGTCTGTTCACACAATGGCCAACCAGGTGCCTCTAGGAAGTCCCCAAACAAGACGACAGCAGCAGCATTAGCCTGCCTGTGTTCCAAAGGCTCTGATATAATAGGTATGCTCCTCTGATCCTGGAGAGAATAGGTATGCATCATGACTAGTATCCATTTTGACTAGTAGCCACAGATAGCCCTATCCTCCATGAATATGTCCACTCCCCTCTTAAAGCCTTCCAGTTGGCAGCCATCACCACATCCTGGGGCAGGGAGTTCCACAATTTAACTATGTGTTGTGTGAAGAAATACTTCCTTTTATCTCTTTTGAATCTCTCACCCTCCAGCTTCAGCAGATGACCTCACGTTCTAGTATTATGGGAGAAAAGCTGCTCTCTGTCTACTCTCTCTAAGCCATGCCTAATTTTATAGACCTCTATCATGTCTCCCCTTAACAGCCTTCTTTCCAAGCTAAACAGCCCTAAGCTCTTTAACCGCTCCTCATAGGGCAGTTGCTCCAGTCCCCTGATCATTTTGGTTGCTCTTTTCTGCACCTTCTCAAGCTCTGCAATATCCTTTCTTAGGTGTGGTGACCAGAACTGTACACAGTATTCCAAGTGTCGTCTCACCATAGATTTGCACAAGGGCAGCATGATAGCAGCAGTTTTATTCTCTGTGGCTCAGTGGTAGAGCATCTGCTTGGCATGCAGAAGGTCCCAGGTCCAGCCCCCGGCTTCTCCAGTTTAAGGGACCAGGCAAGTAGGAGATGTGAAAGACCTCCACCTGAGACCCTGGAGAGCCACTGCCGGTCTGAGTAGACAATACTGACTTTGATGGACCAAGGGTCTGATTTGGTGTAAGCCCGCTTCATGTGTTCATGTGTCCTTTGTACACTTCAGGTGGAAACGTCTATGGAGAGAATGGACCAGGTCGTTCAGGAAAGGGAAGATGCTTTGCGGCTCCTGCAGACGGGCCAGGAGAAAGAGTGGCCAGGCGACTGGAGGCACGACTTCCTGGGACGCATCATTTGGTGCGTGAGAGACTGCTTGTTATCTTACCCCTGTGGTGCACTTGGTTGCGACCTGAATACCAAGCCCAGCTCCTAGGTAGAGCATGTGCCTTGCGTGTCCTGGATCCCAGACTCAATCCTTGGCATACTACAGTAAGAGCACACGGGGTGTGCTCACCTCTATACCTAGGTCTAAACTTGCCACAATTCGTCCCAATGTTCTTTGATTTTCTGATAATCCCGCGATACAGACGATTATTTATGCTGGCTTGACTGAATGCCATCCCATCAAGGGAGTTAATAGGTTGTTTAAATAGGGTACCGTACTGTGAGAGAGTATGTCAATGTGGTTCTGGCCAAATAGACGCTCTTCAGCATTCCTTGTTTTACTGTGACTTGCTCAACGAGGCTAGAGGCAGATGGATAAAGCCTTTTATTCGGGAATCTGTCTCTAAACTGGATAATCTGAGGGTTCTTTTAGCAGGGGGTGGATTTGAATACTACAGTCGCCAAATTTCTTTCCCAGTCAATTAAGGTTTTAAAAAATACTAATTTCCTTATGGGCTATTTAGTTAGTTCCTTTTTATTTTGGACTCAGTGTGACTTTTTGGGGGGCCTAATTGGCCATATCAACAGTATCATTAAAGTAAAAGTATGCTAGATAGCTGTCCAGTGAAAAGGAAGAAGAGTTGGTTTTTATATGCTGACTTTCTCTACCACTTAAGGGAGACTCAAACTGGCTTACAATCACCTTCCCTTCCCCACAACAGACACCTTGTGAGGTAGGTGGGGCTGAGAGAGCTCTAACAGAGCTGTAACTTGCCCAAGGTCACCCAGCTGGCTTTGTGTGTAGGAGTGGGAAAGATGCTCGGAAAAGGAGTGGGAAGCCAATTTTGATATCTGACCATGCCCCAATAAGAATTGAAATAGCGATAAACCAAGAACAAAAAAAAAGTCACTGGAGGTACAATAATCTAATAATGGCTAAGGAAGAAGACAGACAATATATGAAAGAGCAGATAAAGCTGTATTTTGAGGAAAACAGAGGGTCGGTCACTACTAATATCTTATGGGATGCTGCAAAGGCGGTGATAAGGGGATATTGCATAAAAAAAGAAAGAATTATAAAAAGAGAGTGGTACTCAAAAAGACAACTCAAAATCCAGGAATTGGAAAGGTTACAGAGTAAGCAAACAAACAGATATAACACTAATGTACGAAGACAAATTATGGAACTTAAAAAACAGAGGCTTTAGATTTGGCAACAATATGGAAAAGGGATATTATGGTGAGGAATGAACTCCAAAGAAATAGCATAAACCCAGCAAAAAGACTGGCTAATTACCTGAAAAATAGAAAGGAAAAACAAAGGATCAAAAGTATAAAAGTTAATAACCAAACATCACAAAACCCTAAAGTAATTACGGAGGTGTTTGAGTCCTTTTACAAAAATTTATATAAGAAGAGGGACACAGTAGGTTTTGAAGAAGACATTAACTTAATATTGAAGGAGACCGAGAAAGTTAAATTGGAAGAGGATATCACATTGCAGGAGAAGAGTCGTAATTAAAGAACTAAAAAAAGGTAAATCACCAGGTCCAGATGGGTTTACAGGCAAATTCTACAAGGAAATGACAGAAATCCTAGCTCCAGAACTTCAAGCGTTGTTTAATGAAGTCTTGAAGGGCAAGAAAGCTCCAGACTCGTGGAGACAAACAGAAATAATAGTGATTTTAAAATTACAGAAAGACCCTGAAGAGGTAGGATCATATAGACCTATAAGCCTTCTCAACCAAGACTATAAGATATTCGCAAAAATATTAGCAAATAGACTAAAGAGGGTTATCCCAAATATAATAAAAGAGGACCAGTATGGATTTGTAAAAGACAGGAATATAGAACACCCTATTAGAAATATAATTACCGTCTTGCAACATGGCCAAAAAAAAAAAAAATTGGCCTCCTGAAACTGGATGTATTCAAAGCCTTTGACACTCTTTGCCAAGAATACCTGTGGCAGGTTATGTGCAAATAAGGAATAGGAAGTAATTATTTAAATGCAATTCAGGCGATATATAGGGATGGAACAGCAGTAGTGAAGGTTAACAATGATCACTCGCAATTTTTCAGATTCAGAGAGGTGTTCGTCAAGGCTGTCCGCTTTCGCCGCTCTTATTTATTATAACGATAGAACAACTGGCAGAAAGGATAAGAAATAGCGCAAGGATAGAAGGCTATAAGATCAAGGAAGAAGAAATGAAAATTAACTTATTTGCTAATGACATTATAGTTATTATGACAAACCCTAAAGAAGGAATAAAAGAAATAAAGATTATATTAGATGACTTTGAAAGGTGTTCAGGGTTAAGAGTCAATATGGCTAAATCAGAAATTATATATGTCAATGTGAACAGGGACAAAAAAAAAGAGATAAATAAAATTACAAATATAGGATTGGGAGCTAAAAAGTTTAAATACTTAGGTATAGTTTTACAAAAGAATATTAATAGAATATCCGAGGTAAATTATAATAACGCATGGAGAAAGATAGAGAAGAATATGAAAAGATGGAGAAATAAAACTTTAGGAATCTCCTCTAGAATCAGAAGTACTAAAATGTTCTGGGTGCCTAAGTTAACGTATTTATTTCAGACAATACCACTAGGAATTAGTAAAAAAAACCAAACTGGAATAGAATGATAAGAGGGTGGATATTCGATAGCAAAAAATGTAGAATTCAAAAAAGGTTGGTATATAGCCTTAGGTCAGAATTGGGTTGGGGTGTCCCGGATTTGAATAGCTATTACTCCGCCTTTCAATTAAAGTCATTATTAGAGATAGGAGAAGAAAGTGACCAGAAATGGGTTAGATTTGAAAATAAGATTAACAGTGAAATAGGAAGATTTGGCATTTTCTCAAAGGTCATAAGTAAAGATTTAAAATTAACCATAGGGCCCAGACGCACAGCACTAGAGGTATGGAATAAATGGCAACCTTTATGGCTAGGAAGGACTTCAAGATGGGCACCGCTAGAGACTATCCACACTGAAATGAGGGAATGTAAATGGTGGGAAACCCTAAGGTCAAAAGGATACTATAGACTGGGTGATATGTACAGAGGAGGAACCCTAAAACCTCTACAGGAGATAGTAGAAGAGATAGGCAAGCAACATTGGTTAAAAACAACAGGCCTTTACAGAATGGTTAAAATGATTAATTAAAAATGGGAAATATGGTCAGAGGAACCAATGGAAGAAATATATAAAGAAATGCAAAAATCAAAACAAGGATTGGCAGGAAAAATCTACAGGAAAATGATATCAAATAAAGATAAGATAATATCATATTTACAAAAAACTTGGAGTAAGGAAGGTCAGATATCAGAAAACACAGCAGATAAAATTATGAAAGGATTAGAGGAAATTAAAGTGATTAAATTTAATGAATTGGAACACAAATTTTTCACAAAATGGTACAAAACACCCACGCAATTAGCGAATATGTTTCCAGGACTAAGCCCCATGTGCTGGCACTGTAGACAATCTAAGGGATGGTTCTCCCACATGTGGTGGGAATGCCCAGAGGTTAGGGACTTTTGGACACAAATACTAAAAATTATAAGGAGAATATGTAAAGTATCCTTAACCGTAGATTTTAAGCTAATGTTAATGAGTACAACAGGGAACTCGGGGGTAAACAAGAGGGACCAGGCCACATTCAAGGCTATGTTATTAGCAAGCAAAACAGTAGTAGCTCTGGGTTGGAAGGATAAAAGTAAATGGACTATAGAAATCTGGCACAACTATCTGTTTGAATTTATACAGTCGGATATTGTCGAGATGATGCGTCAGAAGACTTCATGGGAAGATAAGAACAGGGAAATCATGAATAAATGGAAGACCTATTTAGAGTGGATATCAATGGAAGGAAGAAAAGACATTCGGTGGAAGATTCAGACTTTGTGCCCGTGGCTGGGGTTAAGAGACTAAAAATTATAAGGAGGAGGAGTGGGGTTAGGGAGGGGGATGGGTGGGATGGAGGGGAATGAGAAAAGAATACATTATACAAACAGTGTATGTAGAAAAAGAAATATATATTTGAAACTTGTATAAAAAAGAAATTAAAAAAAGGAAAAGGAGTGGGAAGATGCTAGGAAAAGTTGAAGGCAGCAGGAAAAGAGGAAGACCCAACAAGAGATGGATTGACTCCATAAAGGAAGCCACAGCCCTCAATATGTAAGATCTGAGCAAGGCTGTCAAAGATAAGACATTGATTCATAGGGTCACCATGAGTCGGAAGCAACTCGACGGCACTTAACACTCACACAGAGAACATTATTTGTGTGTTTAAGGGGGTGGGTATTGAAAAATACCTGCCAGGCTGATCCTACTTTTCTTCCACTCTAAACAGCATTGTGATCCCCAGTCCACAGACTGGGGCATGAAGGCTTAAAGTTACTCTGGTCATTCACTTTTGATTTCTGTATCGTTGGCAGGTACACTTTCCGGGAATGGCCAATACCCTGGCATCTGAACGCAAAGCACAACCGGAAGCGATTCTACTATCTGAAAAACGTCGAGCGTTTTAACAGGTATAAAACAGGGAGCCAGAGTCCTCCTTTGCTCGCCCTCATCCCAGTTGCTTTGCCACCTTCTTGAAATGGGGAAGACAAAGTGAGCTCTATCGTTTCTTACTTATTACTTCCTTCTGGTAATTTCTGATGGTTGGCTTTTATTATTTTACCTCCAGGCTCCGCCTTGAGAAATATTTGCGCGAGGAAAGCAAAAAGAAAAACAGGGAGAGAAACAGACAGAAGAAGCTACTGAAAAGATTCCCTCACCTTGCCACGAAGTCTCAGAGTTAGTAGATGGGCAGGCGTATCATACAGTCACCCTGAGCTACGGTGTGATACAAATACTCTTGTTTCCAGCAACTGGTTGCAAATGGACAAAGATAATGTGAGAACGACCATGTGATTATTAAAACAAACAACAAATCTCAGTGTTTTTCTTACCAAAATAAAGCTGCTCCAAATGCCCATCAAATTTGTCGTTCACTTATGGATTAGCTTCCGTTAGAGCAGCTGTGCTCCATGGAGCACTTGGTGCTCCGCAAAACATCTCCTAGGTGCTCCGTGAAGAGATTGGAAAGAAAAATACTGCTGTCATTCGGTTTAGTATATAGGTGCTATGTGAAAATTAGTGCACCGTTACGAATTTCTCTCCTGAAAAGCACTCCATGACTCAAAAAGTTTGGAAACCACTGCGTTAGTGATTTGAAGATTGTAGGTAGCTGCAGCGATCCACCGAAAAACAAGAACAAAACTTGTGTAATGCCTTTCATTAACACCAACCAAAGTTACAAACTTTCAAAGTCCCTAGAACCCTTCTGTGAGTTGGATGTTTGGTAGAAAAGCCGGTGGGGGTGGGGAGAAGGTTTCTGCCGAGCGTGGTGGCAAACCCCTAGTCTGTACTCATCTTGAAATGGAACACCTGATATACTTGCAGTTGCAGTGGGAACCAGCTGTGCTGGGTACAAACCAAGTTCCAGGTTCCACTCAAGGCTGCTGGGACAAGCCAGGGACACAACATAAGAAAGGCCATGCTGGATCACACCAAGGTCCATCAAATCCAGCAGTCTGTTACCACAGTGGCCAACCAGGTGCCTCTAGGATGCCCACAAACAACTGCAGCAGCACCATCCTGCCTGTGTATCACAGCGCCTGATATAATAGGCATGCTCCTCTGATCCTAGAGAATAGGTATGCATCATGACTAGAATCCATTTTGACTAGTAGCCATGAGTAGCCCTCTCCTCCATGAACACGTCCACTCCCGTCTTAAAGCCTTACAAATTGGCAGCCATCATCACATCTTACGTATAAGACAGCTTCATGCGTTCATGAGAACACTTTAACCAGCCTTCCAGATTTGAGTTTCCTGTAGGACCTTCAGCCTGCGTACTAGAACCTGTTCAGCCCAGAGGCCTCTGCAAGATTAGCCATAGCAATTAGAAATATTTACAGTTCAGGTGGCACCAGTGGACTTTGTGCAGACTTTGGAGTCGGGGCTGGGGCAGCGAAGAGGCTCTGCTTGCCACGTGTTGGCGAAGGGGACTGCCTTTTCTTTCCTTCTACCACACCTTTGCCCATCTCCAGCTCAAGAGATCAAGGGGAGGGGCCACGGCTCAGTGGTAGAGCATGCAGAAGGTGCCTGGTTCAATCCCTGGCATTTCCAGTTAAAGCAACCAGGCAAGTTGGTGATGCAAGAGACCTCTGCCTGAGACCCTGGAGAGCCGCTACCGGTCTAAGTAGACAATACTGACTTGGATGGACCAAGGGTCTGATTCAGCATAAGGCACCTTCATGTGTTCAAGGTAGTAACTAGCAGCAGTTGACTCAAGGGACAAGACAGGCCTTGAAAAACATGAGCATCCTTTATTATGAGTGCCAACTGCATGCACTTGTGATAGGTTTCAGGGAAATTGGGGTCTGCCTTTAGAGCACTGGTTCCCAACCGGGGGTCCGTGGACCCCCAGGGGTCCGCGAGAACTAAATTAAGGTCCGCGAAACAAAGTTATAAACCCATAATAAATTAATATTTTCAATTAAAAGTTCTCTATTATAAAAATATATTCAAATATTATTCTAAGTTTAATGTTTAACAGTTATGATTAAAGTTTATTTTCAAATTCTCAGAATTTTTATTTTGAACCTTGGGGTCCCTGCACCGAACAAAAAAGTCCTAGTGGTCCCTGGTAAAAAAAAGGTTGGGAACCACTGCTTTAGAGGAATGGGGGCCCCACAAGTGCTTGTGTGCTATTTGCCATCAAGTTGCTTTTGGCTTCTGGCGACCCTATGAATCAATGTCCTCCAAAACATCCTGTCATTAACAGCCTTGCTCAGGTCTTGCAAACTGAAGGCCGTGGCTTGCTTGCTTGAGTCGACCCATCTCATGTTAGCTCTTCCTCTTTTTCTGCTGCCTTCAACTTTTCCGAGCATTATTGTCTTTTCCAGGGAGTCAGTTGCCACGTTCTCATTTAAGAAACAGTGCTCAGCCAGATTGTAGCTGCCTAGAAAATGGACACTGGGTACGATTCAACCATTTAAAATCCCACTGGTTTAAATGGAAAAGGTTTAGGCATGTGGCACAGCTCTTCTGAAATGAACCGGGCTTTTAAAATGCTTAACCATGACTGGATCACACCTAGCATTTCAATTACAGAGCAAGACAGGGTTTGCGGGGATACGCTTTGGCTGTGGAGTCCTCCCAAGTTAGTTACACTTCTGCAGACTTAGTGAACAACATTATGGGTAATGGGAGTGCTAAGTGTAGATTCCTTCCTCATGCTTCACACAAGAAAGGAGGGAGGAGAAAGGTGTTTGTGAAGGAGCATGAGCCACAATTGTGAGCTACAAGACTGAGGCCCCAGCCACTCTACTTCCTTGCCACTATGCCTGCTCTCATGCCAGGTATATCGGAGCTCCCCCAGCAGGTAAAAAGTGACAGAGCAGAGATTGCACACACCCTTCTTCCTCCCGTGCAACAGACTTAAGTTGCACGTGTGTTTCTACCGAGAAAAAAACTCAACAGAAATCTGCGATTGCCGTTAAACAAAACTCACTGTTAAAGTTTGCCTGCAAGAAATGCTACATTGAAGTCCTATGAAGAAAGGTTGAAGGAGCTGGGTATGTTTAGCCTGGAGAGGTGATACGATAACCGTCTTCAAGTAGTTGAAGGGCTGTCATATAGAGGATGGTGCCGAGTTATTCTCTGTGGCTCCAGAAGGTCGGACCAGAACCAACGGGTTGAAATTAAATCAAACAAGTTTCCGGCTAAACATTAGGAAGAACTTTCTGACAGTTAGAGCGGTCCCTCAATGGAACAGGATTCCATGGGAAGTGGTGGGCTCTCCTTCTTTGGAGGTTTCGAAACAGAGGCTAGATGGCCATCTGTCAGCAATGCTGAATCAGTGAACTTAGGCAGATCATGAGAGGGAGGACAGGAAGGGTGTTTGGCTCTCGTGGCCCCTTCTTACATGCCCAGGGTAATGCTGATCGATCACCACTTTGCGATCAGGAAGCAATTTTACTCCAGGCCAGACTGGCCATTCTGGACATATGAACACATGAAGCTGCCTTATACTGAACCAGAGACCCTTGGTCTATCCAAGTCAGTATTGTCTACTCAGACTGGCAGCGGCTCTCCAGGGTCTCAGGCAGAGGCCTTTCTCGTCACCTACTCGCACAGTCCCTTTAACTGGAGATTCCAGGGATTGAACCTGGGACCTACTGCATGCCAAGCAGACGCTCTACAAACTGAGCCACAGCCCCTTTCCTAGAGGGACATAGAGCAGGGATCACTGGGGGAGTGGGAGTTGTGAATTTCCTGCAATGTATAGGGGGTTGGACTAGATGACCCCTGAGGTACCTGCCAGCTGTATATTTCTATGATGGCCTTAGTAAGAAGCAGAGAAATAGTCACCGGAGCCTCTAAGACAAACTAGAGGACTTTATTAAGGCCAACGTCACAAGGAAGACTAGTCTGCAAAAGTAGACGCATTTCTTAAGAAATTTCATGGAAAGGCATTAGCAAGAAATTACATCCACAGTTGTTTTTTTCAGCTTGGTCAGTTTCTAGGAAAAGGGATTTTGCAGAAAATAGATATTTATACAAAAAAGAAAACTATTTAAAAAGGTTTGTATAAGAGTTATTGCCTTAACAGAGGGTGCTGGCATCCTCTAGTCCGTGAGGGAACCGGTTTGGCCTTTCAAATTAATGCCGAACGGTGGAAACTGGAGAACGACGCACCAAAAAAAAGTTTTAAGTTTTTTCCTACAAAAGAACAACAGATTTCAATTCCTGAGCATACTAAAGCTATCAAATATTAGGAACACTGGGAAGGCAGCCGGGTTTTTATATATATATATATATATATGTGTGTGTGTGTAGCATGAGGTTTACGGGCATTTCCTCTCCACGCATTGCTTTCCCCCTTCTTCGTATTCTTGCTTGGAGATCCACATCTGCTGGAAAGTACCCTGCAAGACAGAATCCCAAAGTCTATAGGACAGAATGCCAACTGACCTCTCATTGTCTTATATCCCACCCTTCTTCCACCAAGGAGATCAGGTTGGCTGTGTACACGGGTCTCCCTTGTGCCACTGCCGCCCCCCCCCCCCATCCATTGTATAGGAGGAGCAGGAGGAGAAGGGTTGGTTTTTATATGCCAACTTTCTCTACCACTTAAGGAAGAATCAAACCAGCTTACAATCACCTTCGGGGCACCTTGGCCCCTCCCCAAACTAGCTCATCCATTTTACTCACCAGAGAAGCCAAAATGGAGCCGCCGATCCACGAACTAAACCGCCTCTCCACGGTGGTGTTGTTGGCTATCAATTTCAGCCGCATGCTCTGAAAGAAGAAGAGTTGGCTTTTATATGCCGACTTTCTCTACCACTTAAGGGAGAATCAAACCATCTTACAATCACCTTCCCTTCCCCTCCCCACAACAGACACCTTGTGAGGCAGGTGGGGCTGAGAGAGCTCTAAGAGCGCTGTGACTAGCCCAAGGTCATCCAGCTGGCTTCGTGTGTAGGAGTGGGAAAACCAACCCGGTTCACCAGATTAGCCTCCACCACTCGTGGAGGAGTGGGGAATCGAACCCGGATCTTAGATCAGAGTCCACTGCTCCAAACCACCGCTCTTAACCACTATACCACGCTGATAGTGGCTTGTTAATGGAGTGGGAGTACAGACTGGGAGTTGGTTTGTTTACATTATTTACAGTCTGCCTTTCTCACTTGGACTCACACAGAGGGAGTTAATATAATTAACAGGATGGGATATTCAACAAACAGTGTGATAGGATTAGGGTTGCAGAACCAACCAGAAGTATAAAAACAGAACTCCAGGAAAGTGCAAGTTCCAGTGCAAAATGAGCTCCTGTAGGCAAATGAGCCCTGACCTGGATGGCCCAGGCTAGCCTGATCTCGTCAGATCTCAGAAGCTAAGCAGGGTCAGCCCTGGTTAGTATTTGGATGGGAGACCACCAAGGAATACCAGGGTTGCTATGCAGAGGAAGGCACTAGCAAAACCACCTCTGTTAGTCTCTTGCCATGAAAACCTCAAAAAAGGGGTTGCCATAAGTCGGCTGCGACTTGACGGCACTTTACACACACACAGAGGCAAATGAACATTTGGGAGAAACTTGATCGTAACTTTCGGCGGATCTTTAAAGCGGTCGTCAAAGAATAAACTACGGACATAGCAACAGACTTATCTTTACCAGATGGCAGATCGATTAAATGACATGAAATGGGGAGGGGTCGTGGCTCAGTGGCAGAGCATCTGCTTGGCATGTAGAAGGTCCCAGGTTCAATCCCGGGCATCTCCAGTTAAAGGGGCTAGGCAAGTAGGTTGATGGGAAAGATCCCTGCCTGAGTAGACAATACTGACTTTGATGGACCGAGGGTCTGATTCAGTATAAGGCAGCTTCATGTGTTCATAGTCGTGAAAACATAAAGGAAAGTGTGAAATCAACGAAGTAATAAAAGAATATAAATCACAACTGAACAAAAAATAGGTGTTTCCATCTTGCAAAGCGTAAGTATTAATATGACACATTAAATGATGCAAAAATTACATAGTAGGATCCTAGTTTCATCAAACTATACACAGTAGTATAGACCACAGCCCCTAATAATTTATTTCGTGATTGTTTGTGCCGCCTGTGTCTTTGTTTCCTCAAATCAGAAGATTTCTTCTTTGTTGTTTAATGTCTGAAATGTTTACACCTCCGCCAAGGTCACAGCTCAAGCCCGTGAAGTACAAGGGTAACGTTACAACCGAACCACAGACTTACCGGAGGCGTTTTCTGAGAGAGTTCCCTGTTCAGCCGATCTGTAAAGCTCTGCAATAGCGTATTGCCTCCCGCTACAATCACACTACCGTAGAGGCCCTGGAAAGAGAAGAGCCACAACCCTAAGAATTGACAGCAACAGCAGAGTCCTCCTCCTGTACTTTGAAAAAAAAATACATCCAAACCTCTGGCTGAAGGCAATGAGTCACAACCCTATTTGGTTGAGAAAGATTTTTTTTTTTTAAGTTCCAACATGATCTGCTAATTGTCACAGGTAAGGAATTGTTCTTGTGCAGAAAGCAGAGGATGGTACTTCAGTAATGACAGCACATGTCTTCACCTGTGTACATCAAGCTTATGAAGAAGAAGAGTTGGTATTTATATGCTGACATTCTCTACCACTTAAGGGAGACTCGAACCGGCTTACAATCACCTTCCCTTCCCCACATCAGACACCCTGAGAGGCAGGTGGGGCAAAGAGAGCTCTAACAGAGCTGTAACTTGCCCAAGGTCACCCACCTGGCTTCATGTGGAGGAGTAGGGAAACAAATCCAGTTCACCAGATCAGAGTCCACCGCTCCAAACCACCGCTCTTAACCACTACACCACGCTGGCCTGCTAACTGTCACAGGTAAGGAATTGTTCCTGTGCAGAAGGCAGAGGATGGTACTTCAGTAATGACAGCACATACATCTTCCCCTGGGTACATAAGCTTATAATGCCAAACTCATTTGTGGGGGGGATCATAATTCAGCAAATATTTCTAGCACACACCACATAAATCTGACAGGTTAATTTGGAATTTCTCTGCTTTCGACACCACTGGCACAGCTGTGGGAGAAGGTAGTGAAGGAGGCAAAAACGACAGGCATGCAGCGCAACATATTCATGGCTACTAGATGCTTCTCTCCAGGATCAGAGGAGCATGCCCATTATATTAGGTGTTGTGGAACACAGGCAGCTAATGCTGCTGCAGTCGTCTAGCTTGTGGGCTTCCTAGAGGCACTTGGTTGGCCACTGTGTGGACAGACTGCTGGACTTGATGACCCTTGGTCTGATCCAGTATGGCCCTTCTTGTGTTCTTATGTTAACGTACAGCCATGCAAATGTAAGGGGGGACCCCGCCAAACCCTAGAACGGCCACTTGATCCTGACCCCAGTTTAAGTGTCCGCCTTACATAGAAAAAACTGCATTGCTACAGCAACAGAAGAACTGCCTGCCCTGCGAGGGGGGCAGAACCCCCACACCTTCCCCACTGCCACCATGCCCTTCTTAGATGCCCCCAGACTGAAAAGAACTCTTGTGGTGTGATTCAAGCCTCTTTTATTCTGATATACCAAACAATATAATTTTATCCTGCCTTCTTTCTATAGGGCATCTTGGCCATCTTCTGGGTATGGAGTAGGGGTCACTAGGGGTATGGGGGGAAGGTAGTTGTAAATTTCCTGCATTGTGCAGGGGGTTGGACTAGATGACCCTCGTGGTCCCTTCCCACTCTATGATTCTATCCCACCATGCCAAACTGATACCTACCGGCCTGATGTCTATATCGCACATTCCGACGCTCGTGGTGACAACATGGCTGACTCCAAGCATTGTGTTGCCAGATAAACCCTGGGCAGGGGGGAGAGGGGGAAAAATAAAAGAATTTGCAGCATTGCTGTAAAAGAACCAGATTTATTACAACACGATGAAGGACTTCCCTTGTTAATAGTACAGCCAGGCCAGCAGACAGAGGGGTATACAAGGAACTTAAGGTGTGGACCTTGCGGGTCTTTTTTTTGGGGGGGGTCTGTTTTGCCGATTGCTCCTCCCTCCCTCCCTCCCTCTGCAAGTAAGTTACCTACCCCCAGACTGTGGCATTAGACGCATTATTTACACAATGAAAGAAGAGTTGGTTTTTATATGCCAACTTTCTCTACCTTTTAAGAAGAATCAAGCCAGCTTACAATCGCCTTCCCTCCCTCTCCTGACAACAGACCTCCTGTGAGGTAGGTGGGGCTGAGAGTTCGGAGAGAACTGTGACTAGCCCAAGGAATACTAATGGTTTCAGTGGTAAATTGTGAAGAGCTGTGCGGGTCTATGACTGTTTTTATGAAGATTGATTGATTGACTAGCCCAAGGTCACCAAGCTGGCGTCATGTGGAGGAGTGGGGAATCAAACTCGGTTCTTCAGATTAGAGTCCACCGCTCTTAACCACTACACCACACTGGCACCAGGTCAGAATCATACCCAGTCCTCACACTGTCAACTCTCTGGCACCAGCATTCCTCTTTGCCTGTCACGTTGTGCAGTGTCAAATGCAAGAGATAAAACCCCTTGCACCTGAAATGTCAAAGCACCCCCCTCATCCTTTCTTTCCTGCAAGATGCTGTGAGACAGTTAAGAAGAAGAAGAGTTGGTTTTTATATGCCGACTTTCTCTGCCACTTAAGGGAGAATCAAACCAGCTTACAATCACCTTTACCTTCCCCTCCACACAACAGACACGCTGTGAGGTAGCTGGGGCTGAGAGAGTGTTGACTAGCCCAAGGTCACCCAGCTTGCTTCATGTGTAGGAGTGGAGAAACCAACCCGGTTCTCCAGATTAGCCTCCACAACTCATGTGGAGGAGCGGGGAATCAAACCCGGTTCTCCAGATCAGACTCAACCGCTCTTAACCACACCACGCTGGCTCTCTGCGGGGCTTCTCTTTCTGCCAACTCCTACTTGCTTCCAAAATGTCACTATACCCATGCACACACCCAAAAAAAAAAATCCTTTTCTACCCATCTTACTTGGGCTTTGTACCTTTACATTGGAAGGGTCAAACAGGCCTTCGGGAATTTTTAGCCGCTCCGCGCCAAAGTCACAGTTGTAGCCGTTGGGGAATTCGTAATGCACCGTCGGCATCTGAGCCGCCACCCTGGAGGCAGAAACCGCCGCTCTTAGAAAGCGACCCACAGTCAGCATGGTGCATTTCTATCCCACGCATTCCTGCACAACGCGCAGTCTGCTCCTTTGCCTGCTCTTCTTCGGGGGGAATCCTGAGCAGCCTGAGAAATGGGCGCTTGGATCCTACAAGACTCAGGAGCAGAGCTTGTGAAATTTACCCACTTCCCTCTTCTGCCCAGAGCCCCCCCCCCTTTGAAATCAGCCAACACTGCCATTCCCCTCTATGGGTATAAACTGTCACTTTCAGTCCATTTTCTTTTCAAGGGTGGCCAGGAGGCTTCATGGTACAAAAAGGATCCGAGCCAAAATCTTCAACATTCAAACCAAATCCCACGCCCCCACTCAACTTTTCTCCACAGGTGACGGGAAAAAGAAGAGTTAGTTTTATACTCCGATTTTCTCTACCTTTTTAAGGACAATCAAACCAGCTTACAATCTCCTTCCTCTTCCCCACAGCAGACGCCTTGTGAGGCTGAGAGAGCTCGAACAGAACTGTGACTGGCCCAAGGTTAACCCAGCTGGCTTCATGTGGAGGAGCGGGGAATCAAACCCGGTTAACCAGATTAGAGTCCACCGCTCTTAACGACTACACCACACTGGAAGGGCATCATTTCCCCCTTCATATTTTTGGGGTTTTTCCTCAGGTCCTCACAGTGCTAGCTACAACTTAAGGCCTGATCCAGCTAAAGTGAAGCATATTTAAACCCCGCTCTTTTCTGTGGGCAAACCACGCCTTCCTAGTTTTCCGCTCCTCTTCCTTCCGTTCATGAGATCCAGTTTCCTCCCTGACTTCTGGGTTTGGATGATTTGGAAGTAATGGCAGAATGCAAGTATGTAAAAATGCAATCCAATCACTAAAACGTTTATACCCCACTTTTTCTCGTGGTTCAAGGTGGCTAGCAAGAACACTTTTTTAAAATTCCAGAATAAAACAGCAAACCCCAAATCTCCCCCCTTAAAAATACTAAATTCTGTGTTAGACATCTTGAAGTTCACAATAAATGGCTCCCCCACGTACTGTTCATCGTAGGTTGAATCAGACACTTGAAGGACAGAAGCCTGGAAGTCCTGAATTACGCACTGTGGGGAGGGGGAAAAGCCACAGAGAGAGAGAGAGAGAGAGAGAGAGAGAGAGAGAGAGTGTGTTTAACACAGGGGTCACACCAACCTTTTCTTCAATGAGAGTTGCTTCTGAGTAATGAAAAATATTTTGAGCTACACTCCCCTGCCTCTATATTACAAAGTTTTGTTCTGTCCCAAAAACACAGCCTGGACTAGGATAAGCACCTGAAATGAAGCTATCGGCCAAGCAGCACAGAAAAATCCGAAGAGGGAGAAGGGAGAAGAAGGAGAAGGAGAAGAGTTGTTTTTTATATGCCGACTTTCTCTACCACTTAAGGCAAAATCAAACCGGCTTACAATCACCTTCCCTTCCCCTCCCCACAACAGACACCCTGGGAGGTAGGTGGGGCTGAGAGAGCTGTGACTAGCCCGAAGTCACCCAGCTGGCTTCGTGTGTAGGAGTGGGGAAACAAATCCAGTTCACCAGATTAGCCTCCATTGCTCACGAGCTTCCTGCTGGAGATCCCCCATTTCAAGAAACAAGGTGAAATAGGTGAGACCAGGGTTAATTTGATTTAAACAGGAATAAATCAAATTTTAAGGCACTATTTAACGTTTGGCCAGGAAGACTCAGTTTAATAACTGTTTTCCTCAAGAAGTTCATTGTGGGTGTTTAATACGTGTACATTGCAACTCGTCAAACCTAATGTGTGACCATGGGACACTCACTTGCTCAGCCTAACCTACCACACAGGGTTGTTTTTGAGAGTTCAAGTGGAGAAAGATGTATACCATTCTGACCTCTTTGGAGGAAAGGCAGGCTAAAAACATCCTAAACAGACAAACAAAAACTCAGAGAAGCACACATAGGCTTCTTTTTTAATTGAGAAACGGTCTGCAGTCAAAGAAATTCTGCTTTCGGATTAGTTTTTCAGCATCGTCAGAAAACAGATGATTTGGTTATTTTCCAGTGCAATCCTAATCAGATAGGATTATAATGTTTAAGATTACAGTGTTATTCACTCAAGCTTATTGAAGCAGGTACCGGTGAAGTCTTTGGGAGGAGAAGCATCTCCAATACTTGAACCCAGTTTCCCTGGTCCTAGTTCAGCATGGTAAGTACTACATCTCACTGGGTCTCAAAATGTGGAATTCTAGATGTTCCCAAATAGAAAACAGCACCAAATGCCTAAGTAGGGAAGGTATTCTGAACCAATACGTCGCAATCTCAGGCGAACAGAAACAGCAAAGTATGTCTGTAATATCACAGGCTAAACAACTCGGGGGAAGGGGGGTTAGTATAAATTCCCAAAAAGAATTAGTAGGTTTACAATGACCAAAGGGTACATTTTAGCAAAAAGAAGCTCCCATTACAACACATTGAAAGCCATCGAAAATATCTCTTCCTCTACAAGCATCAGCACATTCATCTTCAAAATTAAGGCTAAAATGTTCAAGGCTCCCACTTAAAACTCCGGAGACGTGTCAAAATACAATATGGGAGCACAGGTTCACCAGACCTTCCGTGAACCCATTCAGATACAAAGCTAAGACGTCTTCCACTTTGCATTTTCCTGGGTACTTTCCAAAGGAACTCCCTGACAAAAAAGCTTCAATTAAAAAATATTTTTAAAACTATTCCACCAGACCGTGCAAAACAATCATGTACACCAATGATTTTTTCCATCTCATTACCACTTTTCGCTCCCGCTGCCTTTTTGGTGTCAGTTTGTGTGGCTGTAGTCCTCGACATGCCATTTGTAAGGCCTACTTATACCCCTAGACAGTCTTGTGGGAAATTCACTGACTACCTGTAGCAAACTACTTGTTTTAAGTATTTGAAGGGCTGTCACTAAGAGGAGGGCAGGAAGCTGTTCCTGTTGGCAGCAGAGGATAGGACTCGCAATAATGGGTTTAAATTGCGGGCAGAGAGAAGGATATACGGGGAAATATTTTTTACAGTAAGAGCTGTTCGACAGTGGAATCAGCTCCCTAGGGAGGTTGTGAGCTCCCCCTCGCTGGCAGTCTTTAAGCAGCGGCTGGACGAGCACTTGTCAGGGATGCTCTGGGCTGATCCTGCATTAAGCAGGGGGTTGGACTAGATGGCCTGAATGGCCCCTTCCAATTCTATGACTCTATGTAATAAATCCTGTTTCAGCCAGTCGAACAACAAGTGACACTTGCAATTCAACCAGTCCTTTGGGACTGTCACTTTTTGTCAGCTTCTAAAGTTATTAATGGGGGGGGGGAGGAATCTCCCTAATCCTTCACACAAAGCTTTTCAGTTTTCTTGATTCAACAACCTAATGCTCATCCTTGCCATGTTCGTTCCGTTGCACTCACGTTACACATGTAGTTGTGCCAAGACCTCGTGACCGGAGGAAGTTTCTCTTTTCTCTTCCAGTTTGCTGGAGAACCCTCGCGAACGGCCTCCTGCAAAACAAATCCTGATTTTTCGACAGTTCGCCCATCCAAAAAAAAAAAGGTTTACTGTCGCTTCAGATGTCTCTAGCCATCTTCTATCGAGGCAGCCCAACAGTCCATCTTGTACTGCCATATGGCAGGAGGATAAGGGGACAGGCATGTAATGTTGGCTGTGCTTCCACATCACTTCCAGAAAAAAAAACTGGAAGTGGAGTAAGGTAGCTCTAGGAATCGTCGGAAACTCTAGGGTAAAAACCATAGTTTCCGACAATTCCAACAGCTATCCTAGTCTCTTGTCCCCCCACCCAATGATATAGTGACACAGATGACATTGCTTTTTTAGGCCCCCCCACCCTGCTCAGAGTGGCGATGGGCAATGGAACCTGGGGGCTGGGATTCCCCACCCCAACTGGAAGACAGATAAGCCTATGCCACATTCTAGCGGAAGAATACCTTAAGCCCAGGACTATATCCTACAATTCCATTCAGCTAATGGCAGTGCCTTCCTCCAGCTCAAGAAGCCTTCCTCAAGAAGAGCAAGAGAGAGGGAGAAAGGCCCTTTGTATTGGACCAATGTGCCACCCTTAGTTGAATGGCGTGGTAGGAGACACCTCGCAAAGTCTCAGGCGTATGTTTTAACCCTGCCACTAAAAGGCTGGTTTGCATACACACACGTCTCGTTTGCATCCTCACCATTTCATTTCTCTCGGCCCAGCGTGTGATCAGCCGGCATCGGGAAAGTATTGGTTTGGGCCCCAAGGTCCCACTCTGCTAACAGTGCAGGCTTCCCCTGACCAAAAGGGACATTCTACCAGTATAAGCAGCATGGCTTCTGTGGAAGGGGCATGTTCCACCAGTGGAAGGCTCCACCATTAATGGAACAGATTCGAACCAATGTGTCGACACTGAGTGACACCAACTTCCTACATGAAGTGGTTCATTCACACATGCCCCTGCGCTATAGCTGACGTGTGATAATCTTGCGTGTGAACTGTAGGCAGGGCAGGCCCGTCCCAGCATAAAGGAAGGGGCCCGTGTTAAAAAAAATTTTTTTGAGAGAGAGAGAACACTGCCTGAACAGGAGGTGGGAGAATTAACCAAGCAGCTGGCACACACACAAAACACACACTTTTGCTCCTGAGTTTCACAGCCTTGTTCATGCCCACCCGGCCCACTCTCCTACCTTCGAGGCGATCATGTACGGAGGGATTATTTCTACATTCATTTCCTGAAACAGTTCTCGGCACTGCATCGTGATGAAGTCTCCGGCCAAGGGGGATTTCACAATCCCTGCAAGTACAGGATGCGCATGGAGCTTGTGGCAAGATACAAAAAAAACCCCAGTCCAGGCTCTGCATGCAAGCTTCTCTCGTTAGGGATAACCTGATTCATTCCTCGGACACAGCGGTTGCATTCTGTCTGGCCTGCCCGCTGGCTGCCCAAATTCACCTTGTTACCTCGCAACCCAGTTGGCGCCCCTCTACTTATATATCCTATGCGGTCATGCATCACATACGAGCTAGACTTAGCCAGAGCATCACACCCAAAATCCAAGAGAGAGACTCAACATGAAGATGCAACATCTTCGTACTTCATGCAATCTGAAGACACTTGTCTCAGGAGAAAGCAGGGTGCATTGTTTTTTTAATGACCACCCCTCCATTACAATTCCACAAGGCCGCCGGCAACCAGATAAAAAATTGCAGCAGGGCTGAACTGCAGCCCCTGGGCCTCCTGTTGACTATCTGTAGCTCAGCAAATAAGTCAAATTTCATATTAGCAACAGCGATGAAGCGAAGATCAGTAGAAGTGGCCCTGCTGACCCAGATCAAGGCCGATCTAATCCAGCACTCCTTCCCCAATCCAGGCCAGGCAGAAGCCTCTGAAAAGCTCAGAATGGGAACATGATTGCCTGCCTTTGACATTTGTCCTTACTGCCTCATGCTCCGAGGTAGACTGCACTCGAACATGGAAGTTCCGTTTTGGATATCGGAAGTTTCATTTTGGATCTCGCAACTAACACCTATTCACAAGTATACCCAATTGAAACGGACCGAACTTTTTTTAAACCTTGCATTTTATTAGCCTTTCCCCCTCAAGTAAGACTAAAGCAAAAACTCAGTGCATAAAACAAAATACCACATAAAGAGGATAATTCTCTAAATAAGAGAGTCTGTTACTTTCCTAGACTGTTGCTAGTATCCCAAATTTCCCAACAATGATCCTGAATTGACCGGAGTCTGATTCGTTTGAAAAGCCAGTCTAAGGTAGTAGCTATTGCCCCAGTGTTTGACACTGAAAGGTTATTTATGGTGCAATCCTATGCAGGGTTAAGGAATGCCATCTTTTGCTCATCCTGAACCGAACTCCTAACTATCACACAGAAAAAAAATCTTACCTTGCTGGAGCACATATCCGTCATGCACAGGAATGGCGGTGGTGTGAGTAGCTCCACTATCCAAGATCAGGCCCGTCGATCTACCGTTGGCAAAGCTAGTTGGAAGGGTTAAGGAACACAACAGGAACTTCTGCACATTTTAAAATTGTGTGTATTGTGGTTAATTCTGCTTTTTCAAACTGCACGTGTTTACTTTTGGGGTGAGACTTTTTTTTCTCCCCTGGGAAAGTCACTTTCACCTGTTTGAAAAAGAAGAAGCATTGGTTTTTATTTGCCGACTTCTCTACCACTTAAGGAACAATCAACCCAGCTTACAATCGCCTTCCCTTCCTCTCCCCACAGCAGACACCGTGAGGTAGGTGGGGCTGAGAGAGTGTGACTAGCCCAAGGTCACCCAGCTGGCTTCATGTGTAGGAATGGGGAAACAAATCTAGTTCACCAGATTAGCATCCGCTGCTCATGTGGAAGAGTGGGTAATCAAACTCAGTCCAGATCAGAGTCCACCGCTCTAAACCACGGCTCTTAACCTTTACACCACGCTGGCACTGTTTGGGGAAGAATGCTTATAAATCTATATGAAGCCAGGGCTGCTGTCTTGTTGACTCGGTAGCTCTACTGAACTCAATGGGGCCTTCTTTGGAGTAAACATGCCTAGCTGCTTAACACTTCAGTCCGGATCCTGGATCAACTGCCATGGCGTAAAGATAGTTCCAGCTGGCAAGCCTGTGTTGGGTCTGCAATAGAACAGCGAGATTTGGATCCAGTATCTGACAAAGTATCTGCCCTGACCTGGATGGCCCAGGCTAGCCTGATGTTGTCAGATCTCAGAAGCTAAGCAAGGTCGGTCCTGGTTAATACTTGAATGGGACCACCAAGGAGTCCCAGGGTTGCTATGCAGAGGAAGGCAAAGGCAAAACCACCTGTTAAGTCTCTTGCCTTGAAAAACCTACCGGGTCGCCATAAGTCATCTGAACTTTCCTCTAGACCCACAGAACATGCTACTGGGCCTAACACCTGAAGAGTTGGACAAAAATCTTAAGAGACTTGTTTAGCTATATGACAACGGTGGCAAGAGTGGTGTTGGCAGCAACATGGAAACAGGATGTAATCCCCGAAATAGAAAGATGTATGTTACATCTCCTTTTTTTTCTTTAATAAAAAATTATTTTTAAAAAATAAGTCAGCTGCGACTTGATGGCACTTTACACACACATCTGACAAAGAGATCTTTGACCGCTGCCAGCCTGTAAACAAGGGCAGACCACACAGAGCGAGTCCCTCTACGCCTGGAGAGGTTTGGCAGGGTCAAAACCAACGCAACACCCACGATTTGTGACGGCATCTTAATTAAACAGTCATAAGCAACATGTGTTAACTAGGGGGATTTCTGAAAAACAGGGATAGGGAAAGCGGAAGCTGCGAAACTCCGCCCACTTGTCCAGCACTTCTAGGATACGCTGTAAGGACCGCTGTTTTGCACAAGAAGAAAGCAGGGATGTTGTAATGTTCGAACATCAGTTCTGTCAGTTTCTCACGCTTGGCTCTGGTATTCCACTGCAAGAACAAAACAAAACAAAACCACATTCTCATCATATGCATCTCAAAATTTCTTACAGTAAATGTATAAAAGACCAAAAATACACACCAGAAGGAAGTCTGGGCTATATCCATTATAAAAGACAGAGGGGGGTTTGGGCATCGTTCTTGCTTGGACCTGATACAGACGTACTACAGGTTGAGTATCCCTTACCCAATGCTGGAAGTGTTTCGGAGTTTTGATTATTTGTATGTACATAATGAGATACCTTGGGGATGGGACTCAAGTCTAAACACAAAGTTCATTTATGTTTTATATACACCTTATACACATAGCCTGAAGGTAATATTATACAGCATCTTTAATAATTTTGTGCATGTAGGTCATTGTGGGGAACCTGCTGTTGGCATGACCGGCCTGCACACGTGCCATTTTATTAGAAGAAGAAGAAGAGTGGGTTTTTATATGCCGACATTCTCTACCACTTAAGGAAGAATCACCTTCCCTTCCCCTCCAACCCAAGCGTCTGGGCATCAAGTAAAATGAACTAGACTGATTTATTTATTTTTACTCACGGGTGCTTCAGACATTAGGACGGGATGCAAAGACGCTTCGGACTTAATATGCATCTTGTAGGTGTGATCCAGAATGGCTTGGAAGCTGTCCCAGTCTTCAACTGTAACGACAGGAAGTGACACCGGAGATGCTTTGGGCAGAAATGTGACTTCATTTCCAGCACACCTTCAACATGAAAGGTCATGGCAAGCCCAAAAGTCATCAAGCATGGATGGGGGTGTGGGAAGAAACAGGAAGAGGAAATGGCAGCCCAAAGCAGGGCCTGTGCCACGTCGGCAGGACTGAAACTGACCCTGGCAACCACAACACCTTTGTGACCAAAGAATGCCACAATATGAGTCATTCAAGCCCAGATCCTGAACAGACCCGCGGACCAAAATGAGCACAAAATGTTGACTGTGCTGGAGCTGCAGAGATGCTGATGCCCTCGGCGGCAGCTGGCACACTGAGCCTGTCAAAGGAACACACGAAAGCAAAATCTTGCACTGAAAGAAGAGTTGGTTTTTATATGCTGACTTTCTCTCCCTTTTAAGGAGAACCAAACCAGCTTACAATCGCCTTCCCTTCCCCTCCCCACAACAGACACCCTGTGAGGTAGGTGGGGCTGAGAGAGCTGTGACTAGCCCAAGGTCACCCAGCTGGCTTCATGTGGAGGAGTGGGGAAACCAACCCGGTCCTCCAGATTAGAGTCCACTGCTCTTAACCACTGCACCACATCGCAGTCCTTCTCTGGACACAGTGCTTAAGCGTTGTTTGTTTTTCTTAAGGACTACTGAGAAACGTGGCTGAAACCTTACACAGAGGCTACAGATTTACCAAAAACCAGGATGTAAAGCTGTGGTGGTGGACGCCAAGCTCCTTTCCATCAAGAGAAAAACAGCAGGGAGGGGAATTTGGCCAAAGTAGTGGTTAAAAACGGTGGTTTGGAGCGGTCTGATCTGGATAACCGGGTTTGATTCCCCACTCCTCCACGTGAGCGGCGGAGGCTAATCTGGTGAACCGGATTTGTTTTCCCACTCCTACACGTGAAGCCAGCTGGGTGACCTTGGGCTAGTCACAGCTCTCTCAGCCCCACCTACCTCACAGGGTGTCTGTTGTGGGAGAGGGGAAGGAGATTGTAAGCCGGTTTGATTCTCCCTTAAGTGGCAGAGAAAGTCGGCATATAAAAACCAACTCTTCTTCTTTTTCAATTCCCTACTCCCACTGTACACACCTTTTGTCTCCCATGTTGTTCACGAGGATCCACTGATAACACCCTCGGAAGCAGATGATGCAAAACTATGTCCCAATCATTCATTTTTTAATCCCCCAGTTTTGTCCCGTCCCCCCCCCGCCGTAATCTTATTGGACAATATTGTGGGGGGGGGGGGAGACCACACTTTTATGGAACAAAGGAACTAAATCCTAGATGTAAATGAACTCATTTTATTTAACTAAATATGATTTTATTTGATTGATTGCATACAAACTGATTTCATTTATTTTTTTATTTTTAGACTTATATCCTGCCCTTTCTCCCGGCAAAGCCAGGCTCAAAGAGGCTAACATCAGATAAAAACACCATAAAGCAAAATAAAAATATACAAAAATTACCCCCAGCTAAAAACCAAACCATCTCTAACTTAAAGTCAAATGACACTCGTTTACCAGCACACAGGGCCAACAGCATGCCCAGGGAAGCAGTCAGGGCTCCCATTAGAAGATCTGATGAAAAAAGCAGCATGGGGAACAGGAAGGGAGGCCAGCTATGTTGGAAATTGTTGCTGCCCTCAACCATAGGCGCCTGGCAGAACCTCTCAAGGGAAGGCAGGACACAAATTTATTAAAATAATTAATAAATCTCTCCTTAGGAAGGCCCAAAGCATCACTCACCAGGGGCCAAAATCCCTCAAATACATGGGAAAGGGGTAAACATGTACAGCTTAAGTATATTTTAAAATCTTCTGGCATGAATAGACATCATTAGAAGAAGAGTTGGTTTTTATATGCCGACTTTCTCTACCACTTAAGGAAGAATCAAACTGGCTTACAATCACCTTCCCTTCCCCACAAAAGACACCCTGTGAGGTAGGTGGGGCTGAGAGAGCTGTGACTAGCCCAAGGTCACCCAGCTGGCTTCATGTGGAGGAGTGGGGAAATAAATCCAGTTCACCAGATTAGCCTCCGCCGCTCACGTGGAGGAGTGGGGAATCAAACCTGGTTCTCCAGATCAGAGTCCACCGATCCAAACCACCGCTCTTAACCACTACACCACGCTTTCCCCCTCCAGACCACAAGTGTTCTCACAAACAGAACACAACACTGCTGTGAGTAACAGGGATAAACTCTTTCGGCTTGTTCAGACATTCCCAATCAGGACTGGTGAACAAAAGAGGGGAGAAAAGGCGCCGTACTCATCCCGTTTTTCAAAGGCAACGTGGCCTCCATGTTCTCTCTCGGGACCCGCAATGCGTTTGTGTCTATGTAGTAAGTCGGCCCCTGCTTGCTCTTGTCGCCATCGATCTCCATCATGGAGCTACCGTCATCCCGGTCCAGGACCACACCGATGGCGGTGGGGAAATCAACCTGCAGAGGAAAATGTGGAAGAAGAAGAGTTGGTTTTTATACCCTGATTTACTCTACCTTTAAGGAGTCTCAAAGCGGTTACAATCGCCTTCCCTTCCCCTCCCTACAAGACACCTTGTGAGGTAGGCGAGGTTGAGAGAGTTCGGAGAGAACTGTGACTAGCCCAAGATTACCCAGCTGGCTTCATGTGGAGGAGTGGGGAAACCAACCAGATTGGAGTCCGCCGCTCATGTGGAGGAGTGGGGAATCAAACCCAGTTCTCCAGATCAGAGTCCACTGCTCCAAACCACCATCTTAACCACAACACATACAAATCAGATAACATGCATCAACTCTCCAGCAGCTAAATCCCCAATGGTAAAGAGGGACATCCTGCTGGGGGTTACTCCTTCTACACCCTCCAAATGCAGGGTTATGCAAATCAGACTGAGCTTGCCCCTCCCTCTTGGAGGAACTTCCTCATCTTCTGTCCCCGCCCCCCCTGCAGTTCCACTCCACCAATGCTTTTTCAAACAAAAGATTTCAGCCCTGAGAGTTTTGAGCAGCAAAACTGTGGATTTTTTTCTGGCCTTCCTTGTCCACATTTCGCTTTATGGGAGGGGAATCAGCTTCCAGATGAACGGCCAATGAGCTAGATGCTAAGGGGAACTGGTTGGGGAACGCGCAAAGGGATGCACATCCCACCACAATGAAAGCCACAACATTCTTGGTCAGCTCTACAATGATGTGATACCAGTTTAGGAATCAAGGGATTTAAGGGACAGAAGCACTCTCTCAACCTACCCATGGTTTCAAGCTGTTATCATATATTCATATGATATTCAAAAACCTAAAAACCATATTCAAAAACCTGAAAACTTTTAGAAAAACAAAAGCTGAAGATTCCCAGAATCCTTTAAAAAAATCTATTAAGATATGTGGACTATTACTCGTGTTTAGAACCCTAGACTCCAATGGGACTAAAATATGCAGAACTATTGCTAGCAGAGCTGGTCTTTCCCTGAAATTACAAGTGGGAAGGGAAACAAGGCCGGCGAGATCTTTCTCTCCCACGTCAAGCAATAGGAGCCCCACGTACACAGAGAAGTTCTGGATCAAGCACACACCATCCGCAGAATGCAATGTCGGGGCACTGGTCTAAAGGATACCAATACCTCAGCTCTATCGCAAGTCTAAGCAACGTAGAAAGTTCATTTCAAAACATAAGAGCCTTACAGGATCAGACCAGCAGTCCATCTAGTCCAGCATCCTGACTGGACCCGTTCCTCTGGAGGTCCAACAACAGGGCATAGAGGCCGGGGCCTTCCCCTGATATTGCCTCCTGGCACTGGGATTCAGAGGTTGACTGCCTCTGAACAGGGGGCCTCCCTTTGGTCATTATGGCTAGTAGCCACCGACAGACCTATTGTCCATGAATTTGTCTGATCTCCCAGCATATAAGTGCTTCAAGGAGCTTTTGGAGCAGAAAATCTTCTTTAATGCAGTATTCCAGGGCTTGTTCTTACCTTTGGACAGTCCTCCCCAGCATAGCCAGCCCGAACAGTATAGGAGCCGATATCAAACACCAGAGCACCGACTTCATCTGCGCATACAGAAAGAAATTTACAGTGAGCGTTGTTCAAAAGAAATTTGAAAATCCACAAGAGGCAAGCTCTGTGTTAATGGGGAAAACCTTGAGATACTCAACACTGCTGCAGTCAGCAGGCTTGGAACTAAGGTAGGGCAAACAGGTATGACAGGTGTGGACATAGTCTGTGGAATTCACAGGGCCTCACTACCAAATCACCACACACAGAGCTAGGCTGTAAACATGTCTTTAGTCCAAACTAATTCTGAACATTTCCATTTACCCTACAAAAATGGCTACAAATGTACAAATTCCCTGAGGAAGGTGTTATGGGCATAAAAGGAACATATATAGGAACCTATAGGAACATATGGAGCAGATGAGTTTGTAGAATTTTCCTATTTAAAGTTCATGGTAAAGCCATTTAGAGGTTTGATTCCCTTTAAGCTGGACAAGCCTAGACATGTTTAGCCAAGAGACTCTTTTAGAGGACCCTCTTGAATTTCTATGCTCTTGGATTCCTATGCTTTTGTTACCTGACAATGACTAGTCAGCAACAGCTGTCTAAAACATTACCTAAAGGTGTTGTATAATGTTATATTAGGTTTTTAAGTTTAAATATGAAAGAGTTGAAGTATTATGTTGAAAATATATTCATTTTGATCGTGTTCTTTAGGAGATGAAGACGTTGGTAAAAACTAATGATTATAGAGGTATAACAAAGACACAAACTGGTATATGTGCTGCTGGAAGAGGAACTCCTTATATGGTAGTATCCAGGAAATTTGCGGCCAAAGGAATACAGCAGTTGTGCGCAACCTCAGAGTGCATCTCAAAGATCAAATCAGATTGGAAAAAAATGATCTTGAAAACATATAAAAGGGGCACAACAGCAGTGAAGTTAGAGGTTCTTAGAGCTTCCAGATCTCCAACCTTTGCGTAGGTTGGATGCTCATGGATCTCTCCATCCGTTACGTGGGATGTAAGCTCTCAGACCTTGATCCTTGCATGGATTGAGGCTCTTAGAGCTTTCCAGTCCTCATGGACTGGAGGAGCTTAGATCTTTCCAAGTCTTTGCGTAGACGTGGAAGTTCTAAGAGCTCCCTAGCTCCATTATTATAGATCTCTCCATCCTTTGTATGGAGGCACTGAGATCTCCTTAATCCTTACATGGATTAAACAGCTTTCACTAAGATCTATTAAGTCCTTACATGGGTTGAGAATAGAGGGCCTTAGAGGTCTACCCATCCTTAGCATGGACTGGGGACTCTCAGATCTCTCTAGTCCTGGAGAGCATCATGGAAGACATGATTGGGTAAAGTATGCTTACTTATTCTTACGATATTCTAGATACTTTGAATTACGATACTTTTAACTAAATCAGATCTTATTTACTGAACTAACCATTTTTACAGATTTCTGTAACTTGTATTTTCTGAATGAAATATTATTACTGTTTTAAGGTTTGAAACTCTCATATAGAGGTATAAAATAGATTGTTTAAGATTGCTTGTAACATGAAACATGTTTAAGACTCATAATGTCTGAACTTTTGTAACATTTTAAGACTTTGTAACTATCTACATACATACTACATTATCTTAAGACTGTACATACACATGCATATTTACATATTTTTGAAGTTATTCAATAAACAACTTACTTCTTGTAAGAAATTAGTTGAGTCTTGCTTTGTAGGTGTCTAACTGAATAAGATAACATACTTCTTCTCAGGAAGGGGTCAATTCTAAGAGCATAGGCACTGAAACACACTGACCTGCTTCAAAGGGAGGTCCCAAAGATTTGTGTTGCACATAAAACGCCTTCCAACTCTATGATTCTAAGAAGAGTTGGTTTTTATATGCCGACTTTCTCAACCACTTAAGGGAGTCTCAAACTGGCTTACAATCTTCTTCCCTCCCCCTCCCCACAACAGACACCCTGTGAGGTGGGTGGGGCTGAGAGAGCTCTAACAGAGCTGTGACTTGCCCAAGGTCACCCAGCTGGCTTCGTGTGTAGGAGTGGGGAAACCAACCTGGGTTCACCTGATTAGCATCCGCTGCTCATGTGAAGGAGTGAAGAATCAAACCTGGTTCTCCAGATCAGACTCCACCACTCCAAACCACTGCTCTTAACCACTACACCACACTGGCTCCGTGGCACAGAATGGTAAGCCGCAGTACTGCAGTCAAAGCTCTGCTCATGACCGGAGTTCGAATCCGACAGAAGTTGGTTTTAGAAAGCCGGCTCAAGGTTGACTCAGCCTTCCATCCTTCTGAGGTTGATAAAATGAGTACCAGCTTGCTAGGGGTAAAGTGTAGACAACTAGGGAAGGCAATGGCCACCCCGTAAACATGGTCTGCCTAGTAAGTGTCATGATGTGACGTCACCCCATGGGTCAGTAATGACCCGGTGCTTGCACGAGGGACTACCTGTACCTTTTGCTTCAAAGTAAACTGGCATGTCATCACAAGGACAACAGAGCAAGGCAACTTTAACCAGGCAAATCTTCCACTCCTGCCTACAACGTGATGACCAGCCAAACTGACCCTCCATCAGCCCAGGCAATGAAACCTGTCTCGTCAGCCACGAAAGAGGGCACAGGGTCAACCAGCAACAGGTCAGGGTCAGCATTGGTACACATGTGTCTTGGGCCTCACCCCTCTTGTCCTGTGTATGCATGGGCAATGACAGCTGGAAAGCATTTGTGTTTTCCTTACGCCATGCTTGATTCACTGACGATTTAGTGCCTATGTCTGCGAACCTGCTATTCGTGGCTCAGTTCTGTTTCTCGACTGGTTTCGCACTCCCTGACTGTGATACAGTTGTAGTCTGGGTTGGACTGTACTCAGCAGAGGCCTGACAACACACGTAAATGGGTGCTGCTGGATAGCATAACGCTTGCAAGCATCAGGAACATAGTGTCTGCAGACATACACAGGCTACGCTCTTGGGTTTCCCTTCTGATATAGGTTTTATGCTTTAAGTTAGACGTTCGGCACAGTGCTCAAACTTGCCCCCCTCGTTGCAGCTAGCGTGGTCTAGTGGTTGAAGCAGCCAGACTAGGATCTGGGAGACTCAGTCTCCCGACTTTTCTGTGGAAGCTTGCTGGGTCACCTTGGGCCAGTCACGCTCCTTGTAATGCCCAGATATAAGGGCTGGTTTAGAACACTATGTATTCATACGCACACACATGGAAGCTTTGGGAAGTTGGCATCCGGGAGCCATGAACCAACAGATCATGCTCTCTGTGCCTGGTACGGCCTCTCACCAGTAGAGAGCTCTGAATTACGTTCATCGTCAGGAATGTGGTTTCTGGTTACCGAGCTCACAAGATCAGGCACTCACTAAGTGACGCCTTCGGCCAATATCTATGGCTATGCTACTTAGCGTGAAGTAGACACTTTATGTGCATTGGTGCTTTTGTGTATTAATCCGCTTGTCAGCAGCCATGGGCCTGCCCCACGCGAATGCATAAATGATACTGACTTTCCTTTGTTTCTCGGTGTGAGAGATCCCCCTCTCTGAGTTTGCTTCTCCAAATCAGTTGCTCAGACGTTGATACAGAAACAATAGATTTATTGAAGCCTTCAGGAGATGAGACAGGCACAGGTAGAAAGTTGCAAGTGAGGGGCTATACGGGTTTACAGAATATATTGACTCCAGGGCACTGGGGCACTGGGGTTCACACTTATTGTTATGGGAAGTTACAAGCTTGGCATAATACAAAACATCAGACGGATCCCAGGAAGTCTGGTGCGGCTATCACACTTCCAAGGCCGCACCGGCCTGAGGGAGTACTGGCAGGAAGAACAGCGGGGGGGAAGATACATGGGCCATCAGGCCTGGCGCCTGAGACCAGAAGGTGTGAACTGCTTTTACGAGTTCACTGATAACACCGCAGGTGATGGAAAGCAGAGACACAAAGACAGAGACCCTCACATTCTGCCCCCCTTAAGGCCCCCCTCCGAGAGGACGAGGCTTATCGGGATAAGCGAGGTGGAATTCTCGGACCAAGCGAGGAGCTGCCATGTGGGGTGCGGCCACCCATTCGTCATGAGCGGAGCCAAGGTTTTTCCAGCGAACAAAGTAAAACAGTTTCCCTTTCTTCCATTTGGAATCTAAAACCTTGGATATTTCCAAATGGGTATCCCCTCCTACTACGGTAGGAATCTCATGAGCGGGAGGGGGGTGGAACTGGGGGGCTGCTACATAAGGTTTGAGGAGGCTTATATGGAAGACTGGATGAACTCCCTTGAGAGTCTTAGGGAGACTCAGTTCCACGGTGACCTCGTTGATTACTCTGGTAATGGGGAAGGGTCCTACATAACGGTCGCTCAGTTTTTTGCAGGGGCGAAGAGAGCGGAGGTTTTTGGTGGACAGATAGACTTGCTCCCCCACCTTGAGTTCCCATCCCGGAGACCGGTGTTTGTCTGCTTGTTCCTTGTACTTGCTTTTTGCCCTTTCCAGATTTTTGAGCAACCATGGCCAGGTGGATTTAACCACCTGAATCCACTCCTGAAGATCAGGGGTAGACTGGAGCTCTGGCGAGACGGGGGCAGAACCGAAAGGGCCAAAATCCGTCCCGTATATAACTTGGAAGGGACTAAAGCCGGTAGAGGAATGAGGCGCATTGTTGTACGCATATTCGGCAAATGGCAGCAGGTCGACCCAGTCGTCCTGGTGGAAATTTACATAGCAACGCAAATAACATTCTACTACCGCATTTACTCGTTCCGTTTGACCATCCGTTTGGGGGTGATAGGCGGAAGAAAGGCCCTGTTCCTCCACTCCCATTAACTTTAGGAAAGCCCGCCAGAATTTGGCAACAAACTGGACCCCCCGGTCGGAGAGGACCTTCCTCGGGATCGAGTGTAGCCTGAGGACGTGCGTGATGAACAGTTTAGCTAAGCCCTGGGCTGAAGGAAGACCTGCACATGGAACGAAATGAACCTGTTTGGAAAAGAGGTCTGTGATAACCCAGAGAACCGTTTTCCCCCGACTTGGAGGTAGGTCGGTGATAAAATCCATGGCGATGACTTCCCAGGGACGGGAGGGGTTCTCAAGCGGTTTGAGAAGCCCCGGGGGTTTTCCCATCCGTTTCTTGGCTGTGGCGCAGGTGGGGCAGCTGCGCACATACAACTCTACATCAGATCTCATACCGGGCCACCAGAATTGCCTTCGAACCAGGTGAAGCGTTTTTATGAAACCAAAATGACCCGCTAGCCTGGCCCCATGTACAAGTCCCAATACTTCTTTGCGAAGGGAAGATGGGACATATAGTTTCCCCCCTTGCACCCACCAAGTGTTGGTTCGTTCCAAGCCAGTGGGGAGGAGATGGTGCTCCTCCTCCTGTAAGGAGGCGTCCCGGAGTCGCTGTTGGAATGCTTCCGGGATACCTTTGAGCGTAGGGGGGGTCTCCGGTTGGCGGGCTTGGGATCGGGTGGTGACGGCCAAGCCAGGGACTTCCCCTCGCTGTTCGGGAGTGAACAGGGAGTCGACGGGGCGATCGAAATCGTTGCGATACTGGGGAAGTCGTGACAAAGCATCAGCTAGGGCATTTTCTTTGCCAGGGACATGTTTGAGGGTGAACCGGAATTTTGCAAAAAATTGGGCCCACCGAATTTGTTTGGCATTGAGTTTTCTAGCTCCCTTGAGAGCCTCAAGATTCTTGTGATCTGTGCACACTTCGAACGGCAGCTCGGCCCCCTCTAAGAAGTGTCTCCATATGGTAAGGGCATGTTTGACCGCTGCTGCCTCCTTCTCCCAAATGGCCCAGTTGATTTCGGACTGGGAAAACTTCTTGGAGAAGTAGGCGCATGGCCTCAACCGTCCCCCCTCATCCCTCTGCAATAGGGCCCCGCCCATGGCTACATCCGAGGCATCCACCTGCACCACGAAGGGCTTGGTGCAATCCGGGTGAGCCAAAACGGGTTCGGATGAAAAAAGTAGCTTTAAACGTTCAAAAGCTTGCTGGCACTGGGGAGACCATTGCAGACGGGCTGAGGGGAGTGCGGCGCTAGCCCCCCTGTCCTTGGTACGCAACAGGGCAGTGAGGGGAAGCGCAACTTGGGCAAAGTTGGGAATGAAATTCCGGTAAAAGTTGGCAAACCCCAAAAACTGTTGAAGTTGGCGGCGGGTAGTGGGGGTTTCCCAGTCCCGCACCGCCTGGACCTTGGCGGGGTCCATTTCCAACCCTTGGTGGGAAATCACATACCCCAGAAATGTAATAGAAGGTTGGTGGAATTCACACTTGGACACCTTAGCATACAGTTTGTGCTCCCGCAGCCGCTGGAGCACTTCTCGCACTAGGCGCACATGTTCTTCCATGGTCTCAGAGTAAATAAGAATGTCATCGAGAAATACCACCACCCCCCGAAACAGTAAATCATGCAAAACTTCATTAATTAATTGCATAAAGACACTCGGAGCCCCCGAAAGTCCGAACGGCATGACCAGGTACTCAAACATCCCAAAACAACTGGAGAAGGCCGTTTTGGGTTCGTCTCCTTCTTTGATGCGAATGCGGTGGTAGGCTTCTACCAAGTCCAGTTTGGTGAAGATTCGGCCCTCCTTTAATTGTGCTAGAAGGTCAGGAATAAGAGGGAGGGGGTAAGCATTAGACTGGGTGACTGCGTTCAGTCTGCGAAAGTCAATACACAGTCTTAAATCTCCCGTCTTTTTCTTTACAAAGAAAGCTGGGGCTGAATAAGGAGCCTTGGAGGGGCGTATGAAACCCCTCGCCAGATTGACATCCAGATAGTCTCGCAATACAGTCTTTTCACTAGGGCTCATGGGGTAAACCTTTCCCTTAGATAGTTTGCCTTCCCCTACAATCTCGATGGCACAGTCCGTTTCTCTGTGGGGAGGCAGTTCGTCGCACTCTCTAACATCGAAAACATCAGTAAACTGCGAGTACTCAGAGGGTAATTGAGGAGAGACTGGGGCGGGGGACCCTACCAGTGCGGCGGCTGGAGTTCTGAGTACCCGTTCCTTGTCATGCAACCCACAGGGGTTTTCGGGGAAGGAAAGCACCCGTTTAACCCAATCAATGGAGGGATTGTGTCCCCTTAACCAGTTCATCCCTAACACCACAGGGGTTACAATAGGGGCGATGGTGAAATACAACCGTTCCCAATGTTCCCCCACGGACATAATCACGGCTGCAGTTCTGTGGGTCACAGGGCCCCGTTTAAAGTCACTCCCGTCCATTTGGGAAAAACGGAGGGGTCCCGGAAGCCGCTTGCGCCGGACACCCAACTTCTTGGCAGTTTCCTCATTTATCATGGTGCGGGCACACCCCGAGTCGACCAACGCGGGGACCTCTAACGGGGGACCCCCTTTGGGTAGGGACAGATGAACACGCACAAATACATTGTCCTCTTGGGCGCTTACCATCGGTGGAGCTCCTTGCACAACGATAGGGACGGTCTGCTGCGGAGCCCCCTCTACAGCAGACCGACGGCGTTTTTTGCCGGCTGTTCCCACTCTTCCTCCTCGCTGGAAGAGGGGGACGGGGTGGTGGCTTCCGGGGAGCCGTCCGAATCAAAGACGGTATTTGTAATCCGGGACCCCGATGGGACCGTAGAGTCGGATGCCCCATCCTGGGGGCGCGCGTGGAGAGCGGAGGGTGCGCCGGAGCGCCGGCTCAGTGGTCCACTTCTGCGGCGAGGCTGGCTGTCGGCGGCCGGTTTCGTCGGCTCGGCCTGGGTTTGGCGGGGGGGGGTCGGACGGCCTGAGCGAGAGGGGCATTGCGATGCAAAGTGACCCTTTCCCCCGCAGATCAGGCAGACGCCGGCCTCGAACCGCTTGCGGCGTTCCGCGGCCGAGAGACCCCCGCCACCCCCTTGCCGGAGTTCCCGGCCACGGTCACCTCGGGGCCTGGGGTCTCGCCCAAGCCGTTGCTTGGACAAGTTCAGGAGTTGTTTGCGATTCTCGATGTCAGCAGCATGGCGAACCCAACCTTCCACATCCGGGGGGTTCCCTTGCATGAAGGCCCAATGTTGGAGGTCTGGGTTGAGACCCTCCCTGAAACATTGTACCAAGGTAGCTTCACTCCAGTCCAGAATTCGGCTAGCCAGTGACTGGAACTCACTTGCATACTGCGCCACCGACTTAGTCCCTTGGCGCAGTTGCATCAGGGAGGCTTTAGCCCGCTCACCCAGAGTCGGGTCCTCAAAACGGTTTCGGAGTGCTACCATGAACTCGTCCAGGGTTCGCAGCACCGGCGAGCGGAGTTCATACTGCAACACCATCCAGGCAGCCGCCTCCCCTTGCAGTAAGGAAGCCACGTACTGCACCCGGGACTCCTCAGAAACGAAGGTTCGGCCTTGTTCCCGCATAAAAATGTCTACTTGGACCATAAAAAAGGTCAACTGGTCTCCCGACCCGTCATACGTGACTTTCAGGTCCCGACGGGCCGGGGGGGCAGGGGTTGCGGGCGGAACTACCGGCGCCCCGTCTGGGGGAGCACCGGCTGGAGGTTGCAACTTCAGCGCATCTAGGGTCGTGGCCATCTCACCCATTACGCGTTGCATGATCTCCATCTGCTCCTGCATAGCCCGGCGGTCTTCCTGCCACTGCTTTCGTTCTTCCTCCATGAGGGCCTCTTTGCGGGCCGGGTCCCCTTCGAGTCCCGTGCTGGGGAAGGCCAACCGGCGATCCTTCGCCGCAGTCCGCGAGAGCGACCAGCCCTTGGGAGAGTCCAGCCAATAAGTAAGCCCCCGGGGACGTCCGTCCCGATCTTGGTCGGGGGCGCGACCCTTCGGTTTCTTTGGCTTGGCTCCCTCCTCCTTCGGGTCCGGCTTCTCCGGCTCGTCCGGTTCCTTGGGGGCATCGGGGTTAGGGGTGGTGTCCTCGTCGGCTGACATTCTGTCCAAAGCGGTACAGCTGCAGTCCGAGAGGCAAGGACTTGCAACTTAATGTGAGAGATCCCCCTCTCTGAGTTTGCTTCTCCAAATCAGTTGCTCAGACGTTGATACAGAAACAATAGATTTATTGAAGCCTTCAGGAGATGAGACAGGCACAGGTAGAAAGTTGCAAGTGAGGGGCTATACGGGTTTACAGAATATATTGACTCCAGGGCACTGGGGCACTGGGGTTCACACTTATTGTTATGGGAAGTTACAAGCTTGGCATAATACAAAACATCAGACGGATCCCAGGAAGTCTGGTGCGGCTATCACACTTCCAAGGCCGCACCGGCCTGAGGGAGTACTGGCAGGAAGAACAGCGGGGGGGAAGATACATGGGCCATCAGGCCTGGCGCCTGAGACCAGAAGGTGTGAACTGCTTTTACGAGTTCACTGATAACACCGCAGGTGATGGAAAGCAGAGACACAAAGACAGAGACCCTCACATTCGGGTGAGTAACTCTGCCTCTTATTTGTGGGTTATTTCACCCCCAGGGTCTCCGTTTAGCTAAATAAAGAACTGTTGCTTATTTTAACCTCCTCCTAGTTGTCTTCATTGGACTCTATAAGACAGTGGTTCCCAACCTTTTTTTGACCAGGGACCACTAGGACTTTTTTGTTCGGAGCAGGGACCCCAAGGATCAAAATAAAAATTCCGGGAATTCGAAAATAAACTTTAATCATAACTGTTAGCTAAACAATAAACTTAGAATTATATTTGAATATATATATTTTATAATAGAGAACTTTTAATTGAAAATATTAATTTACCATGGGTTTATAACTTTGTTTCGCGGACCTTAATTTAGTTCTCGCGGACCCCTGGGGGTCCACGGACCCCTGGTTGGGAACCAGTGCTATAAGACAACCTGGGCACTTCATCCCTCAGCCTGGCCTACCTCGCAGGGTTGTTGTGCGAATAAAATGGAAGAGGGGGGGGAACGCTGCGAGCCACTTTGGGAAAGCGGCAGAGCACGCAAGAAGGAAATAAGACTGGAAAAGGAAAAGCCACGCAGCTCTCCGTTGCAGAAGAGGTTTTTTGCACCCCCAGCTCTTGTTTTATGAGAGGGGCTTTTCCCCCGGCCGCGAAGGGAGAAGCTGCAACGGCCAGAATTCTCCCCCCTCTTCGGGCGTGAAAGCGACAGGCCCTTTTCGACGTCTGCCGGAAGCCCCGCACTCACCTCCTCCGTACACGCCGCCGCTCATGGCCAGCTTCGCTTCCCCGCCGGCGCCAACAAAAGCTTCCCCGCGCCAGGCTCGCTCGCAGCCCGGACCGTCCACTCAACCTACGCTGCTGTTGTTGGCGCGCTCCCTACGCGAGCCAATGGGGGAAAGACGCTCTCCGCCGGATCCGCCTATGGCGGCCGAGAGGGAAGGGAAAGAGCCAATCGCCGAGGTGCGAGGCGGGGCTAGGCTTCTCCTTGGCGCCTCCAGGGTTCTCTCGGCCTGACCCCGCCGAAGGGCGGCGGGGAAGGAAAAGCAAGTTTGGTTGCAGTGGCGTGAAGGAGGCGGGGCCGCGGAGCAGGCGGGGCGGGGCGATCCCAGGCACGTGGTACGCGCCAGCCAGTCCCAGCGCGGCTTTCAAGAGAGCCCATGCACGCTGACTCGGTCAATTCACAGTGGGTAGCCTTGTTAGGCTGTCCGCAGTAGTAAAAAAGAGCAAGAGTCCAGTAGCACCTTAAAGACTAACAAATATTTTCTGGTAGAAAATATGTTTGTTAGTCTTTAAGGTGCCAGAAAATATGTTTGTTAGTCTTTAAGGTGCTACTGGACTCTTGCCCTTTTCTACTACTGCAGATCTGAAGAAGCGAGCTGTGGCTCACGAAAGCTCATACCCTGCCAGAAAACATTTTTGTTCGTCTTTAAGGTGCTACTGGACTCTTGCTCTTTTCTACTGACTCGGTTAAGTAAGCCCCACTGAGTTCCCCCCATGAAGCCAGCTGGGTTACCTTAGGCTAGTCACAGTTCTCTTAGAGCTCTCTCAGCCCCTCCTGCGTCACAGGGTGTCTGTTGAAGGGAAGGTGATTGTAAGCCGGTTTGAGTCTCCCTTAAGTGGTAGAGAAAGACGGCATTTAAAAAACCAGCTCTTCTTCTACTATCTTAGTAGAAAAGGGCAAGAGTCCAGTAGCACCTAAAGACTAACAAAAATATTTTCTGGTAGGGTATGAGCTTCCGTGAGCCACAGCTCACTTCTTCAGAAAGCTCATACCCTGCCAGAAAATATTTTTGTTGGTCTTTAAGGTGCTACTGGACTCTAGCCCTTTTCTACTACTGCAGACAGACTAACACGGCTACCCACTGTGAATTATCTTCTACTATCTTGGCTGGAAAATGTGCAGCACGCTTGAGCCACCCTAATGACTTGATCGATTTTATTCTAAACAGAATATTTTGTGTGCTTCATCATGTGCTTGCTGCAAAAATCCTAGTAGTTGTTGTTTTCCCCCCTGCAACCGAATAGCACGGGCAACTCTGGGAGCTGTGACTTGAGAATCTCGTTGCAATCCCTGGGAAATCTTGTTGAAGGTGCTGCTGGACTCGAATTCCTCTCTGGCGGATGGCGCCCTTGGCTGCTCTTTCCACCTCCCAACGGCAGGGGCCGCTGCGGCTCCTTTTTCCCGTCTCTGCGCTGATTCGCGCTAGGAGGCGCCGAAAGAAAAAGGCAAAGCGGAAATGAGGAGGGGAAGTCACTGGCTTGCGCAGTTCCGTTTCCTACCGAAGCACGATGGCGTCGGCCGTTTCGACCCCAACCCCAGCAGCGGCTCCTCTTCTTTCTTTGGACCCGGAGCGGCAGCGAGAGTTTCAGGCGAAGGTTCAGCGAGTAAGGAAGACCGCAGCCAGCGAGGTGAGGAAGGGGGGGACCGTTGCGTGAGACGTGGAAGTAGGAGCTGCCGCGCGGTAAAGGCCTCTTTGTTTCCCCCCCCTTCCAACTACCGGGAGCCTGTTGCCTTAGCAACCGCTCTGCGCCCGCTAGGGTCCTTACGTAGTTTGCTTCACTGCGCAACCGCCCCATGTGAAGCTCCGCTGCGGAACCGTGGCTGCGGAATGGACTGTTCCACTTCAGACAACTACGGGGGGGGTGTTTGTACACTTTCATAATTTCAGTTTTTTAAAAAACCACCCTGAAGTTAATGGCATGTTTGTATCCCTGTCCGCGCTACAAATTTTCTGTTTGCAGGGATGCATTAATGTAGGGACGGGCTCCCAATGTCATTTCACACACCCCCGCCTGCAGGCTGAGGTGGATCAGACCATTGTAGTGCCTCGTTTTAGCTGCACGTGGCCATCAACAGGTTTGGCGTTACCAGGCGGCCCATCATTGCTCCCTGCAAGAGCAGGCGTCTACTCTTTGGATTATCCTTGTTGGTTGCTTCCCTGACAGAGAGGCCCTGCATGCTGAGAGGCAGTGTGGTATGAGGAGCCCCAGAGCCATGATACTCACTCTATTCGGTTGACTTGCCCCACCCTATCCTACCTTGCTGGGTTGTTGTGGAAATGAAATTGGGCGTAGAATCCCAGCCAAGCCACACATGTGGTTTCTTCCCCCCCACACACACACACTCTGCAGAACTGTCTTTCACAAATAGGAAGGCTCCTTTTCTTTTGGAGCCTTTGGGTATTTTGAGTATTGTCTACTGAGACCGGCAGCAGCTCTCCAGGGTCTCAGGCAGAGGTCCGTCAAATCACCTACTTGCCTAGTCCCTTGAACTGGAGATGCTGGGGATTGAACCTGGGACCTTCTGCATTCCGAGAAGATGCTCTGCCATCGAGCCACAGCCCCTCCCCCCTCACAGCCATGCCCTGAAATCCTCTGAGCTATTGCACATGGAGAAATCGTCAAATGTGTACGGCTGCCCCAAATGAACAAATATGTTTGGGAAATAGACTTCAACTTTTATTTTTTCCTCCCTTTGCACTACAGAATGAGAAGCTGACACCTGGTGTCATTTACGTGGGCCATATCCCAAAGGGCCTTTACGAGCCGCAGCTCAAAGAATATTTTGATCAGTTTGGGACTGTCACACGGCTCCGACTTTCAAGGAGTAAAAAGGTAACACTCAATTTGATGCTTTAGTTTCCCTAATTGTCTTCGAATTGTTCAGAACACGCTTGCTTTCCTACGATACTGTTCCCGGGTTTTCCTCCACTGAAAGTATTGATTTGGTTATTTTCAGTATGAAGTATTGAATGCTGACTTTTTTTGCTTTCTAGCTCCTGTCAACCTTTGCAGTAGACAGCCCCTGTAGTTTCAGTCGTTTATATTGCCTTTGGGATGTGTAGATGGCTCCCTATGGCTATATATAAATAACTTTTTAATAGGGTTATCCATTTTCCTCGCACGGGGGTGGGGGAGGACATATTAAGCATCTTGGTACGGCATCTGTCTTATCTTATAGTCCAGGGTACATTAATGAGGTAACGTACAGTCTATTCAGAACTGTATTATGGTTCAAAGTCTTTTCTTCTGTTACGATCCTTTATCCGAGAAAAGGTGGCCAGCTTGGTGTGGGAATTTATTTTTCAGTTTCATCATCTTGTCTTTAACAGACTGGAAACAGCAAAGGCTATGGATTTGTGGAATTTGAATGTGATGAAGTTGCTAAGATAGTCGCTAATACCATGAACAACTATCTTTTTTGTGAACGACTCTTGAAGTGTGAGTATATGATAAGAGAATTTGAAAGTGGCACGTGATGGCAGTAACTTGTAACTCTGGGAATAGTCCCCCAAATCAGCCTCATCTCTGTCTTTCCCAAAGGCAGGAACTGATATGCCAAGCATCCTGACATTCTGTGTTCTATGCCAGCGTACCCTACTCCGCATTAGGTGCAGTTGCATGTCTGAAATCACTTGGCATGAGACACCATGTGTGTGTTGCTTCCAGGAGAAGCATTTATTCCTTCTCCTCACTGTGCTGTGTCTTGTGGTAAGGTGAGAAGGTGGGCCAAGAGGAAGAGTTCCCTGCCCTCCTTCAAGTGACAGCCTTTCAAATACTTAGAGTAATTATGTCCCTCCTCCATTCTTTTCCAGGCTGAAGTGAGCTGGGGTTCACAGTGGCTCTCTGTACTGGAATTAGAAAGGAAAACTTTGTGTTCCTACGGAACAAATTGAACTGATTTAGGCTAATCATTTGTACAACAGACTGTTCTTTGGGTAGTACTTGGATGCAATGAGGAAACATTTGCTTAGCCAGTCATTCATTTCCCCCCCCCCCCCATGGTGCAATACCTTTTATATTATTCCCACGGATCCATACCAGCTTTTTTCCCTTTAAAATAGGAAATAAGGGATTTAAATCAGTAATAAGAAATATTGATGTGTGGCAGGAAAAGACCGCTGCCTGAGAAGCTTTTAAAAGCTCAGCTTTAGTCTTGGGTGAGACATACCGTTAGGATGAATGGCTGTAAGGTAGCATTGATACGGAGGAAGGAGAACTGGCAGTAAAACATATGCAACCTGTGTCTGATTGCCTCCTAGAAGGGGCATGTGGCATTGGCTGATGCAACCAGTGAGATGCCCAATGGTGGTGGAAGGTGGCTTTAGAGCAGTGGTTCCCAACCTTTTTTTGACCAGGGACCACTAGGACTTTTTTGTTTGGTACAGGGACCCCAAGGTTCAAAATAAAAATTCCGAGAATTTGAAAATTTTAATCATAACTGTTAGTTAAACATTAAACTTAGAATAATATTTGAATATATATATTTTATAATAGAGAACTTTTAATTGAAAATATGAATTTATTATGGATTTATAACTTTGTTTCGCAGACCTTAATTTAGTTCTCGCGGACCCCTGGGGGTCCGTGGACCCCCGGTTGGGAACCAGTGCTTTAGAGTATGAGAAAGTGTCTATGGCATGACAAGGAATGATGTATGAAGGAATTCGGGGGCATATAAAAGCGATAAAACCTGGGTGGTCCTTCTGTTTCTCCAACGTGTACTATGAGGTATAATGTGTAACAGAGATACTTTAATTCTTACCTGAAACAAAGATTAGTGTAGCAGGAATGGGTAAGGAGGATGCTCTTATTATATAATCTGTAGTAGATCACTTGAGTAAAATGTAATACCTTTATGCTTTAATGAAGACTGTTCAGCTTTTGCACCACAAAAGCCTAACACTGAAGTGCTTGCTCTAATACAGGTGAGTTTATGGCGCCTGAAAAAGTGCATGAAAACCTCTTCAAAGGCAGTGAACGGAAATTCCGTAAGCCGTCGCACCCAGCGGTGAAACGTTACAATCGGAGGCGATCAACTAAAGAGAAAGCAAAGATGACACGGCGATTGCTGAAGAAAGAAAGGCAGTTGCGAAGGAAATTGGCCGAGAAGGGAATCGATTATGATTTTCCTGGATTTGTAAGTGAACATCTTTCTCCCCCCGCACACACACACCAGAAAGTTTTAGCAAAGGAGGGAAGGTGGGCTACTTATTTAAGACAACTGTGAATTTCATAGTACATGTGTGAGTCAGGATTTAAGGATTCTGTTGCCATTGACCAAGTGGTAGATCCGTGAATTGTTGATAACATGGAGTCTTGTAGCCATGATGCAGAAGCAAGCCAGTCTTTGCTGAACATACACTCAATATTAGACAACTGCAGCCAATCACAGTTCCAGAAAAAATGTACTGACATGCTACATGTCTTGAAACAGGCTTACAAATGTGACTTAAGTGTAGATATCGTAGGGGATAAGCAGGTTACCTGCCTGGTTACCTGGGATGACTAGTAATTGCATCCAGGGGATCTGTAAGTTGGGCAAGAGGTGCTGTATGAGAGATGGCTTCAAAATGTTCTAAATAAATAAAATATTGTAAGTGGACAATCCAGAAAATTTTGTGGGCTTGTTTGCAAGACTGCCTTGGATGTATGCCTAAAAAATTGAGAAATAAGCAGCTCCAACCTATTGTAGCTCCTGAGTTGAACTGGTTTGGGTTTTATACCACTTTACAGCTTACTAAGAGAAATCCTCACACAGTATTTTAATTTTGCGTTGCTGACACAGTGCGGTTTGTAGTCACTTTCCTGCAATTATATGGGATGTGCTCATCTTCAGATGGTCCATGTTAACCATTTTGACTGCAGCTGTAAAAAGAAGTTAGAGGGAGACTTTGTTGTTCTCGATAAGTCATTGTTTACAGAAAACTGATGGTGGCATTCCTCCCTCTAGGCATCTGAAGTGCCTCTAAAGAAAGAAAAGGCCCTCTCAAACTCAGACACAAGCATGGATATATCTGTGGACAGTGAGGTAAGCTTAAGCTGCTGTTTTACCCAAAGGGTGCTGGAGGCAAACTGTATTTATGTAGTTCTGATATGTGACTGTTTAATGGAGTCGTGGACCTACTTTTTTTTTTTTTGAGCGAACCTTTTAGAGTGTATAGGAACACAAATTTGTGTAATGGAAAATGTTCGGTTTGAAGGGAAGCCCTTAAGCTGTGCACACAGGGCTCAAAACGCATGCATTCACAGATCAGTTGTTGGTATGGTTGAGGCATGCAAACTTACCCATCATAATTTCCCACTACAGCCTTTACCACCATCTGCTGGTTATACAACACAGAGCTAATACTGGTTTTTTTTGTTCCCAAAACAGCAGCTCCGCTGTGGTTAACTGTTTTGCAGTTTTTCTCACTGAAAACTGAAGCAAATAATTCATTCAATGTCTCCCTAACTTCTTTTAGCAATCCTTTATAATTGAAGGCCCCTGTTGTCTCTTTGGCTGGTTTCCTGCTTCTATGCAGGTAAATCCACTTTGAGTTAGTAGGGTGGTTGTAAACAACGGTGTTCCTTCATAATCAGCACCCTTTCTCCCATTCAGCTTCCTACCCCAGTATGCACGCCAACAGTTCTCCAACGCCGAAAAGCTCTACCAGATGAAACCGAAGAGAAAGAAATAACTTTAAGACTTCCACCTAAAAGTACGAAGGTTAATGCTACACGAAAAGCAAAAACAGCCAAGTCACAGAAGAAAACTGCACCTCCCAAGAAACAGAAATGTAATACATAGGCATTCCTTTAACCTGAGGACCCTGAGTAAATATGGATTTTCCCAGCAGCTTTGACTTGTATGATAGAAAGGACCTGGTGTGGTTAAAGTTCCCGGTAACCTTTTATCTAAGAAGCAACCTTTTTAGTTGCTTCTGCTTTGAGACATATTTTCATCGGGAAAATTTGTTACTTCCTTGAGATTTTCACCCATCGTTAAACCAGTATCAGAAATGGTGCGATGGATGTCTACAGAAGAACAGTGGGAAATTGGGGGAGGGGACACCAAGATGGTTGCAGAAACAGGGTTGCTCCCACAGATCTGTGGAATACAACCCCAGAGTGTTATTCTTTAACTGTAACTTGGATTCAGAATAAATTTCAAATGAAAAGTCGTGAATGGTATACCTGGAATAACTGTATGCTCCAAGTCCAGAATACTAGATGGGTTACAGCGCCCCATACCTTGGACTAGTTTGCCTCTCAGTGAGCTGGGGAACAGGCAGCAGTGTAGCACACTAGTGGCAGGTAGGAGTAAAGTCCTGGCTGTGTGCAACTACGTGGTTTGTGGCCCATCCTGCTCTCCAGCTGTCCCCATAAACCCCTGCCATTTGTGGCGCTCATTATGCAGGTCATCTGCTAATCACATAGTAGTGATCCCAAAATTGGCATCCATGGCACCCACTTCTGTCTTCCGCAAAGCAAATAACTAGTCCTGGCTTTCTTCTGCTTCATTGGTGTAGGTAGGAGGTGCCTTAGAAGAGTCCATGGGGATTACCTCAGTATCTGCAGGGAGCACCCATTGGCAAACAGCAGTCTCCATCATAGTACTTGGCTTGGAACCTCCTAATGATTATTATTGGACCTAACCTCCATGGTAGCCATGTGTTTTGTCTCAGCCCCCTGTGGAAGCCTCTGTTAAAGGGTGTGATACAAATTGAAATAAATATTGCTGTGGAACCACCTACCACTTCACCAAAATCCAAATGGGTCTAGTTTCAGCATGGTTGAATATTCTCATAACAGGAGCATATTTAAACCTTTGCAGCTAGAGAGACAGTGGTAACACTTATCCTCTGCTACGAGTCTGCTTTTCTCCTGTAACCAGTGGGATAACCTTCCTGACCAAATGTAGGGGCTGTATATTTTTTTTACGATCACTTAGCCCTTTTAACCAAGAAGAAATAAATGCCAAAATCTTGTATGGTCATTTATTATTATTTTTTGGACAATCACATTCACAGATGTGTTTCCAGGGAAGGAGCACACACAGCTCTCTGGTCCAGGTCTGCCTTAAGGACTGTCAGTCAAAAGTTCCCCATTGGGAATTCAGTTCCCAGGTACACAGTGCCGAGTTTGAATTGGGACCATGACACACGGGGGAGTGGGATTGTGCCTTCTTCCCCCATGCCATTTTCCTGACCAGAAGCAGCCTCCAGGAAGCATTATTTATTTCCTTGGCTGAAACCTTTGTGTATCCCATCAGTACATGCAACACCCCAGTGAGGTGAACAGACCCCCTGGGACTGTTTTGGACTGGGGGAAATGATGCAGCATGAAGGCCTTTATGCTGTGGGCCCTGCACACCTAGGAATTGCTAGTGGAGAACTCACAAATGCATGACCTTGCTACCCAGGAAAAAGTAATGTATGCACAGGCCCTGGTTTGTGTGTATTTTATGTTGTACAGGTTCAAATTCAAATCCAATCTCCAGTACCAGTGTTCAGTTTAGTAAAAATAGTGTTTGCAGCTCCTACTATGCAAAGACGTGTAGAAAGCTTTTTTTTTTTTTTGGACTCAGTCCATTTTGCTGCCCTAGCATTAAACAGGACTGGGAATTCTAGGGCCACAGTGCTGGATTTCAGACCACAAGCACCTTAGAGACCCACAAGATTCCCATGGTATACACTTTTGAGAATCAGAGATACCAGGTATCTGATGAAGGAGCTTTGACTCTCGATAACATATACCCTGGAAATCTTGTTGGTCTTTAAGGTTCTCTGTGCGTGTGCTTTAAGTGCCGTCAAGTCACTTCCAACTCATGGCCACCCTATGAATCAATATCCTCCAAAACATCCTATCTTTAAGTCTTGCTCAGGTCTTGCAAACTGAGGGCTGTGGCTTCCTTTACAGAGTCAATCCATCTCTTGTTGGGTCTTCCTCTTTTCCTGCTGCCTTCAACTTTTCCTAGCATGGTTCTCTTTTCCAGTGACTCTTGTCTTCTCATAATGTGACCAAAGTATGACAGCCATTTTCGTTTCTAGGATCAGTTCAGGCTTCTATTGCTTTTACAGCAGACTGATACAGCTACCCACCTGAAACTGGGGATAGAGTATTAGTGTAAGCCAATAAGGTCTAGTTCCCTCTTATTTCCAAGCATGTAGTCAGTGGTTTACTTTTGTATTGTATAAACCTTTTTTTAAAGCAATAGTTTTAAGATGTTTTCCTCAAATCGTTTGTTGTATTCATTTAATTGATTTACACTGCAAGCAAAAGAATTCAACAGAAACCCCTTGAAGTGGATGTAGGCTAATCATCTGAAGCTTAATACTGCCAAGATGGAAGTGTGTGGGGGGGTCAACATGAAGCTGCCCCATTCTGCATCAACCTTTCGTCCATGTCAGTTAGTACTTTCTACTCCAGGTATGAAGCAGAGAGGTCTTCAGCATCACCTACTGCCTGGTCCTTTAACGGGAGGCCAGGATGTGGAGCTCATCTAGGCCAGCAGCTCGAGTCTTCAATTTTGGCACTATTACTCCCATCATCACTCTGAAGTTAGTGGCTTAGCTTTATTTTCTGACAAGTAATGCCCAGCAAAAACAGAGAACCTTAGCTTCCATTGCGAACAGAACCGGGGAGCAGTGGTTTCCAAAGATGATGCGAGCCAGGATGTTCCTGTTCCTTTCATTTTTGGCATTGCTACTCCATCCTGAAGCTGGTGGCCCATTTCTAAATGATGGGTTATGCCTGCCACAAACAGGCAACTATCGCTGCCATTACAAGTAGCCTGGCGTCCATTTAGTTATTACATTTTTATTCCACCCTTCCCAACTAATGCTGGGTACAGGACGGCTAACAATATAGAATTACAATTAAGATAATAAATATATAATTAGAACAGGATTGCCCCTTCATTCTTGGCACGTTCTTTGACACACAACAGCCATCACAATGACAAGTTGTTTTTTATTGTGGATGTTTATGCCTTACAAAGTTAACAGCCAGCCACCCTTGCAGAAATTGAAAGAGGTCCGTTTCCAGACTGCCGGCACAAGTCCTGCAGGGGTCCCAGGCTGGTAGTGTTGGGAAGGACCTTGCGAAAAGGGCACAGCTCCCTCCAGCGCAGCTGATGCCGAGAGGCCTGACTGAGCCAGCTGTGTGGAGCGGTGGTCAGAGCGCTGGGTCGAGAGTCCTGGGTTCAAGTCTCCCCTGTACCACGGAAGCCCCGAGTGTGGCCTCGGCGCATTCAGCCCTCCTCAGGTACCAAACAAGTCTCTTCCCGCTGACAGCCTGTGTTCTGAGGAGAGAAGGGTGGCGAAAAAGGGCCCAAAGGTGAGTCCGGAGAAGGTACCGGGTGGCCCCCCGCGGCCTCGCCGCTCGCTCCCGGCTTCCCTTCCATAGCAGTGAGGCCGGAAGGCAGCCGCAATCTCCTTTGGGTCCGGAGGAGGAGGAGAGTGGAAACGACGGGCGGCCCGCAGCTGTGCCGGAGCCCCTCCTGGCCTACCTCGCCGGCACGTTGTGGCTGTGAGGCGTAAGCGGGCGGCGACACACGAGGGAAGGGACGCAGGCAACGGGGCCGACGAACACAGGAAGGCGCTCCGCCCGTGACGCGCCGCTTAAGGGAAAGGCAACCGACATCGCTCCTTCACTTCCGCCAGAAGTAGCCCAGACGAAGAAACCAGCCAATCGCTGCATCCGCTCGGTCTTCGGCTCCGCTCGGCGCTCCCCGGAAGCTGGTCACGAGTCCCGCCCCTTCTTCCCGCGCCCCTGGTTGGGCCAGGCGTCCTTGGCGCGCGCCGCCTCCTCCTTCAGCTCGCGCAGGAAGGTGTCGCGCAGGCGCAGTCCGCGCGTCAGGGCGGCGGCGGTTAGGCGCGCGGCCGTCCGGATCGGCCCCGCTTCCGCCAGCCGGTCCAGGAGCCGCGGGTCGTTGAGCAGGGCGAAGAGCAGCCGGCGCAGGACCATCCTCGCCCGGACAAGGCTGGCAGCGACGGCGACGACGGCCCCTGCCAGGGAGGTGGGAGGGGCGGGAAGGGAGACCCCGTGACTGTGTCGTGGCACGCTGATTGGCTCCGGAGGCGCCGGGGGTTGGCTTGGTGCTGGTCACGTGCTGGCGGAGACTCCCAGCCAGCGGCAACCGGGTGGTGAACTCTGACCTTAAAGGTGCAGAGTCGGGTTGCCAACCTCCAGGTAGTATCTGGAGATCTCCCGCGATTACAACGGATGTCCAGCCGACAGAGATAATTTCCCCTGGAGAAAACGGCCGCTTCAGCAATTGGACTCTATGGCATTGAAGCCCCAAACCCCGCCCTCTTCAGGCTCTGCCCCCAAAACCTCCCACCAGTGGCAAAGAGGGACCTGATAACCCTAGTGCAGAGCCCCAGCCGGTTCTCCTTGCTGTAGCTGTTGTTCCAGGCCAGCAGCCCTTGGAGGGTGAATTTTAACCTGGCAGGAGCGGAGCCGTCTTTATTGTCTGCTAGCTTTCTCTGGCTGGAAATGAGCCTTCGTACTCTGACAAAAAAATTTATGCTGGCTTTGCTATTCTGAAAGGATTATTTGCCAAAGAAAACAAGGCCTCTGTCCTTGGGCCCTGATAAGATCACAGAATCATAGCTGCAAGGGACCACCAGGGTCATCTAGTCCAACCCCCTGCCCAATGCAGGAAGTTCACAACTACCTTCTACAGAGTAGAATTTTGAGTTACCCTCCCTGCAGCTACAAGAAGCTAGATTCAGTTGCTTCAGCGGTCAAAACAATCACAGTTCCAGACTACAACTATAACTTTCTAAAAATCTTTTATGACTGTAGGTACGTTGCGTTTGCAGGACAACAATTAACATACATAACTGCAAGAGTTTCTCATCTGTTTTAGGCTTCCATACAAATGGGAAACTAATCCCTGTATGTCTTTCCCTCTTAAATGAGATGTTATATTTCAGGCATAAATAAAATTGTCAAAATCTCAGTCATAAAGATGTCTCAGTCTGGAGTAGTTATAAAGTATTAAGGTCTATGGTACATTTAACACTTCTTCCATATACAAAGTTAAGGAGTGATGTCATCTGGCTGTTGAAAACATGGAAGCATTTATGAGAGAAGGAAGCACACGTGGCCAGCATTTGAGTATGCACTTTGCTGGAGAAAGGGTTGAGGGCTGCTCTCGTGCTCAGAATCATAGGAAAGGGGCCATGCAGGCCATCTAGTCCAACCCCCTGCTTAATGCAGATTCAGCTTAGAGCATCCCTGACACGTGCTTCTCCAGCCTCTGCTTAAAGACTGCCAGTGAGGCTGAGCTCACCACCTCCCTGGGTAGCTGATTTCCACTGTAAAAAATTTTTCCTAATATCCAGCCGGTACCTCACCACCTGCAATTTAAACCCATAATTGTGCTTCCTGTCCTCTGCTGCCAACAGGAACAGCTCCCTGCCCTCCTCTAAGTGACAGCTCTTCAAATACTTAAAGAGAGTAATCATTAGGGCTGTCAACTTCCAGGTACTAGTTGGAGATCTGCTATTACAACTAATCTCCAGCTGATAGAGATCAGTTCACCTGGAAAAAATGGCCGCTTTGGCAATTGGACTCTATGGCATTGAAGTATATTTATTGTGTCACTCTTTTTTATGTTAGCGGCTGTTTTTCATGTTTAAGAATATACTCAACTCTTTTATTCGATTTTTTTAGAATCTTTTAACTGAATAAGACTACGATGAAAGCTAGTATATCGAACTAACTATAATAAGTATAAAATCTGTTTAAGAAAATACCGCCTATTGCAGACGGAAGTGAATTTTCCCTCCTCCCTTTTTTCCTTCTGTACCCTATATAAATATAATAAAAGCATTAAAAATAAAAAAAATAAAAAACGCCATAGTCCAATTGCCAAAGTGGCCATTTTCTCCAGGGGAACTGATCTATTTCGGCTAGAAATCAGTAGTAATAGCAGGAGATCTCCAGCTAGTACCTGGAGGCTTTTAGCAAACAAAGCAGACACCACCGTACCAGTACAATAAAGTTAGGAAATAGGTACAGGAGCGACACAAAACAAATGCAAGGTGCAAAAATAGTGTATTCAAAAGCTACTAAATCTTAAGTCACAAAGTGATAAACAATCTACAAAAATCCTATATAAATTCAATTTCAAAGTATCAAAAATATTTCTTCTTGGATATGATGTTCAAATGATATGTTTTAGATGAAAAGGGGAACTATACAACAAATACATAAAACATATATACAACATAGACTCATACTTACACAATATTCATCAATATAGGCTTCAATAGTACATGACTGCACTTAGATATGAAGGATAGTCTCCATGTTCCACGCAGGGATACACTGAAAGTAGAAGTAACATCTCCTATTTTACTAAGAGCTAAATTAGCTAACAGGTGTCTGTGAAACCTGTACCTGGAGGCTGGCAACCCTAGAGAGCAGTCTGGCACATGTGAGTGAATTTTAAGTTAGCATAAGTGCAACCATCTTTATTTTCTGCACGGTTCCTCTTTAGATAAGAATGAGCCTTTGTACCCTGACAGTGTTTCTTCTGGCTCTGCTTGTTTTAAAAATAATTGCTAAAGAAGACAAGGTGCCTGTCCTTGAGTGCTGATAAGAGGGTACAGAGCGGAAATTCGACTAACCTCCCTGCAGCTTCAAGAAGCCAAATACAGTTAGTAAGCTGCATGCATACGTTAATGCTTGCTTCTGTCTGATTGGATGATACAATTTTTGTACCCTAGTAACGCTGTGATGTCTTAAAAACTATAAAAGTTCTGTGCATAATGAACTTAGTCGAACTTCCTTTGTCTTCAAGTTACTTCTTAGACTAGGTGAACTTCTCAGCTCGAGCTTTTAATAAAGGATTATTTTAATGACTGTTTTGTTTGTGTTTGAGTGTGTGTGTTAAGTGCTGTCAAGTTGCTTCCGACTCATGGCAACCCTATGAATCAAAGTCCCCCCAAACGTCCTATCTTTAACAAAATGTCCTATCTTGCTCAGGTCTTGCAAACTGAGGGCCGTGGCTTCCTTTATAAAGTCGATCCATCGCTCGTTGAGTCTTCCTCTTTTCCTGCTGCCGTAAACTTTTCCTAGCATGATTGTCTTCTCCAGTGACTCTTGTCTTCTCATAATGTGACCAAAGTACGACAGCCTCCGTGTTGTCATTTTCATTTGTGACCCGTCGTCGGAACCTACAATAAATTTCCCCGTCGAAGTCCCTCCCCTCTCTAAACCCCACCCAAAATCTCCAGGCATTTTCTAACCCAGTGCTGGCAATCTTATTTACGCTGCAAACATATTGGGCTGTACTTTACCTCTCTGCTCAGCAGATGGCAGTTCATTCCTCTGCCGCAAGAATCTTTCCTCCAACACAGGAAGCTCTCCGAGGAGGCTTTTATGCTGGAAGAACTTGTTGCCATTAGAGTGGAAAGATGCAACCATTTTCATACCAGTTTTAACTGTCACGGGGTTGGTTTAGGGCAGGGTTCCTCAACCCTTTTGAGCCTGTGGGCACCTTTAGAATTCTAACACAGGGTTGTGGGTGTTGGGTTGCCAGCTTTGGGTTGGGAAACACCTGGAGATTTTGAGAGAATGTGCCCAGAGGAGGGCCACAAAGATGGTGAGGAGTCTGGAGACCAAGTCCTATGAGGAAAGGTTGAAGGAGCTGGGGATGTTTAGCCTGAAGAGAAGACTGAGAGGGTATATGATAACCATCTTCAAGTACTTGAAGGGCTGTCATATAGAGGATGGTGCTGAGTTGTTTTCTGTTGCCCCAGAAGGTTGGACCAGAATCAACGGGTTGAAATTAATCAAAAGAGTTTCCGTCTAGACATTAGGAAGAATTTTCTAACAGCGGTTCCTCAGTGGAATAGGCTTCCTCGGGAGGTGGTAAGCTCTCCTTCCCTGGAGGTTTTTAAGCAGAGGCTAGATGGCCATCTGTCAGCAATGCTGATTCTATTACCGTAGGCAGATGATGAGAGGGAGGGCATCTTGGCCATCTTCTGGGCATGGAGTAGGGGCCACTGGGGGTGTGGGGGGAGGTAGTTGTGAATTTCCTGCATTGTGCAGGGGGTTGGACTAGATGACCCTGGTGGTCCCTTCCAATTCTATGATTCTAGGGTAGAGACTGAAGAGGATGGGATTTGGGGAGGGGCTTCACTGGGGTATAATGCCAGAGTCCACCTTCTAAAGGCCGTTTTCTCCAGGTAAACTGATCGCTGTCGCCTGGAGATCAGATGTAATAGTGGGAAATCTCCAGCCACCACCTATCTATCTTTTCCACCACCTGGAGGTTGGAAACGCTGTGTGGGTGCCACCACAAAATGGCTGCCACAGGAGTGGAGCCACACTCACAGAGGAAGCCCAAGTGCAGGGGAGAGGAGGAGTAATTTAAAAAATACTCTGGGGAAGAGGTGTGAGAGACAGTAATTCAAACACTCTGGCGGCAGCTGCCACTAAAACTATTTTATTTTAATTGGCATAGCCAGTCAGATCTTCAGTGGCAAATCCTAACCTCTGCTGGGCAGGAGCCCTACCTAGCCCCACCCAATTTACAAAAACACCTGGTGAGCACCAAGAAAGGTGTTGGTGGGCACTATGCCACCCATGAACACATGAAGCTGCCTTATAGAATCATAAAGTTGGAGGGGACCACCAGGGTCATCTAGTCCAACCCCCTGCACAATGCAAGAAATTCACAACTACCTCCCCCCCACCCCCAGTGACCCCCCTACTCCATGCCCAGAAGATGCCCAAGATGCCCTCCCTCTCATGGTCTGCCTAAGGTCATAGAATCCGCATTGCTGACAGATGGCCATCTGCTTAAAAACCTCCAGGGAAGGAGAGCTTACCACCTCCTGAGGAAGCCTGTTCCCCTGAGGAACCGCTCTAACTGTTAGAAAGTTCTTCCTAATGTCTAGACGGAAACTCTTTTGATTTAATTTCAACCCGTTGGCTCTGGTCCGACCTTCTGGAGCAACAGAATACTGAATCAGGCCCTTGGTCCATCGAAGTCAGTATTGTCTACTCAGACCGGCAGCGGCTGTCCAGGGTCTCAGGCGAAGGGACCTTCTGCATGCCACACAGATACTCTACCACTGAGCCACAGCCCCTCCCCATGTAGAGTTGACATCTCCAGGTTTGGAAATACCTGGAGATTTGGGGGGTGGAGCCTGAAAAGGGAAGGGACGAATACAGTATCATGCCATGGATTGCCAAAGCAGCCATTTTCTCCAGGGGAACAGATCTCTGTCACCTGGAGAACAGTTGTAAACCCAGGAGAATCTCCAACCACCACCTAGAAAATGGCAATCCTACACTCATAGGCACCACATCGGAGACCTCGGGTTACCCATCTCCAGGTCTCCAGGAGATCTCCTGGAATTACAACTGATCTGCAGATGGAAGAGATCAGCTCCCTTGGAGAAAATGGCTGATTTGGAAGGTAGACTATATGGCCGTGTTGGCCGTGTTGGCGGACTTGGCACGCCGAGCCCTCTCTGTGGGCATGCGCAGAGCCCTTCAAAGTCCCCCCCTTCCCTGGACTCCCCGCTGCCCAGCTGGTAGTAACCCGCTGCCCTCCCTTCCCTGGACTCCCCACCGCCCATCTGGGAGGAAACCTCAGTATTCAGGTTAAATTGCCGTGTTGGCACTTTGCGATAAGTGGGTTTTGGGTTGCAGTTTGGGCACGCTGTCTCTAAAAGGTTCGCCATCACTGCTCTATGGCATTAAACCCCATTGAGGGTGCGCCCCATCCCAACCCCTGCCTTCCCCAGGCTCCACTTCCAAATCTCCAGGAATTTCCTTCCTTCCCTCCTGTGTAGCTTTTGTCCATGTGGGTCCTACAATCCCCAGCATTTTGTTTCGGTGATCAAAATGGGGCCACACCTCCGCTGCCTCCTCTCACTAGTACAAGAGCTGATAGGTTCCAAGTCATGGTTTCCCCCAAAGGATCCGGGAATCTGTAGTCTAGTTACAGGGCTCAAAATTATCACGGAGCAATAATTCCCAGACTTCCGTGGATATAGGGTTGCCAAGTCTCTCTTTGCCACCAGCGGGAGGTTTTTGGGACGGAACCTAAGGAGGGTAGGGTTTGGGGAGGGGAGTGACTTAATGCCATAGAGTCCAATTGGCAAAGCGGCCATTTTCTCTAGGTGGACTGATCTCTTATCGGCTGGAGATCAGTTGTAATAGCAGGAGATCTCCAGCTGCTACCTGGAGGTTGGCAACCCTACGTGGATAGCATGAATATTAAATCAGGTCTGGTGATCTAAATGTACACTGTAGAAGGGAGCTGTCTTTGTTCAAGGTCTGTTCAGGAAGACATCCCAACTGCTAGTGATCTTTGAGGGGTTTCTTTCCCCTTTGGCACATTTCTCTGGCTCTCTATACTCACAACTTGGCAGCCCTAGCAATAATCCAAGAAGCTGGACAGAGAGTTTTCATTGGATGAAGCCAGAATGGACTTGATAATACAGAAAGGGCATGCATTTGAGGTGTGTTGTGATGGTGGAGGAAGTTTGAGATTCCCAGCAGCCATCATTCTGCCTTTCCAGATAGTTTCATAGGGTCGCCACGTTGGTCTGCAATAGAAGAGCTAAATTCGATCCCAGTAGCACCCTAGAGACCAACAAGAATTCTGGGATGTAAGCTTTTGAGAGTCAAAGCTCTCTTCATCAGATACCTTTTGTCAAATGTCTTTCCAGAAGAACTTATCCTGTTATCCTCTTCCAGCCTCTGCTAGAAAGGCGAACTATAAACAAAGGGAAGTAAAAAATAAAACAGAGCACCTCGCAATTTTAGCTTGTTCAGGTTTCTCCTGTCTACCATCTGTTGTAGCTACCATCTGGCAGAAGGCTGATTCTGGAGATTAATTCTCCCAGATAATCTGTATACGCTCACTAGGGTTGCCAACCTCCAGGTAGTAGCTGGAGCTCTCCCACTATTACAACTGATCTCCAGCTGACAGATCAGTTCCCCTGGAGAAAATGGCTGCTTTGGCAATTGGACTCTATGGCATTGAAGTCCCTCCCCAAACTCCGCCCTCCTCAGGCTCCACCCCAAAACCTCCAGGTATTTCCCAACCTGGAGCTGGCAACCCTAACCCACAAGGAGGGTTGCCACCTGATCAATCTTTTTTTGACCACAAGGATGGTTGTTTGGGGAAGAGATGGACTCGGACATGATGTATCAGTGGGCGCACTCTTCTGAGTCCAATACCCCCTCCCCACCTCTGTAGTGAAAGGGGAGGGGAGTCAGCCTTTCTTTGTTCCCAAAGCAACAATTAGGATGAGGAATTCCCTATCTCCTTTGCTATAAGGGATAGTCCCCTAGCAGCAAAGGGAAATATGCATGTGTTACTGGTGGCTGGAAGTAGGGTGGGGGTGGAGGTATTTTGACCACCCTGTATTATTCCTGCAAGGAAAATATTGGCACAGACCTTCTACACCTTCCCTCCCTTTTGTGCCCAGAGGAAACGCACGCGTTATGCCTGCTATGAATCTTTCAGTGTGTAATAGATAATATTTCCTCCGGTGAACCTTGCCGGAGAGATTCACCTTGGTTTTACTAAAAGCAAATCTACAGCTGCAGCAGCTCCGCTATTATCTGTCAGGGGTTGAAATGGGCCATTGATATGCAGGCAGCATCGCATCTCCCAAGCTGACTGGCTATTTTTAGCTTCAGAGTGAGCTTAATATAGCAACAGAGTGGCTCAGTTCCTTTCCCATCTCACCCCCTGAAGCCTACGGATTTTTATTTTTTTTACAGTAACGATTGCAGATGGTACCTGGAAGATGGATAAACCTGGAGGAAGGCCGTGCCTGCACAGCGTAAGGAAGAGCCTTTGTTTAAAAACCGGATGGTTTTTGCTTTCTACCGAATGCATCTGACGAGCGGGGCTCGGAAGACTACAGTACCTTTATGTGTCGAAGTTTTTTAATCCGTGAAGGATTGGAATGATGAAACATTTGTTCATGCTGGGGGGAGGGAAATCACTTCACTTGGGGATGCAATTCATCTACTCCTGTGTATCTTGCGACTGTGTCTAATTAACAGATACGCCACTGATTTTTCTCACTGGGAATTGAATGTGTCCCTTGCGTTGAACATCTTATCCACTTATAGATCTAATAACTGGAACGTATCTCATTAGGTTTGCCAACGCTCCGGCCCTTTCAACAGAACCAGACATGCAGAAGTGCGCAGTGCTAACCTAGGGCCACTTCCACACCATTCATTTACGGCATATTATCCTCGTGGTCGATCTGCGAGGTTTGGCAGTGCATTCAGAATTTCTGTCTGCATTTTACCTCTTTCACCGTTGTATTCATTCTACCTGAGGACATTTTTTCCCTGTCCGCACTTTCCAGGAAAAAGAACGATATGTTCCGCAGGGGAGTATCATTCGTGACACTGTGAATGCCCAAGATGTTCCTGTCAAAGAGCTCCCCAACCTGTCTCCACCAGTTGGAGGCTGCTTTGGTTTGGTCAAAGGTTTTTCAAAAGACAAAACCTTGAACTCCAGGCTTTCGCCCCAAGCCCAAGGAGTAGCTGCCACCAGCCCTTTCAAAAGGTTGAGCTCCAGGGGGAAGATAAGGGCAATCCTCTCCCAACTCACTCCAAAATTGAGTGCAACGCTTACCCTGCAAGGTAGAGGCCTGCCAGGGAAAGATTACACTCCCAAAATGTCTTAGGTTTTTGGTAGGTGGTTTTACACTCACACAAGGCACTTAGAATTTAGGCTTGGAATCCCAAAATCACAGACACAAGCCATTTAAAGGCTAACAATTTATTTATAAGATTCAAGCTGGTTTACAGGAAAGAAAAGTCATGAAGTGTTAAGCAAGAAAACAATAAACTATTTAGCATAACTAGCTAATACATTCAAAAGCCTTTTTGGTTCAAAAGGATTGGCAAAGGTTTCTTGCATCAGGTTTATAGTTACCAACTTCCAAAGATGCTTCCAGCATTCAAGAGTTTCAAAAGGTTGTCCAAAGGTTTCTCCAAGCAGGTCAGCTTGACCAGAGTTTCCCCCTCAAGGGCCAAAATCAAATGGGTTGTGATGCAGCCAGCACAGCTCTCCTGCTGTACCCCAAAGCATGCATAGTTTTCTCAAGGGTTGGTTTGTCCTTATATTCGTTTTCTCAGTGGCATGAGCTCATAGAGGCCAATTGAGAAAACGCAAGCACTTAGCTGTTAATTAATCGCTTGGTCAGAATTGCTGACTCACTCAGAGATGTGTTCAGGTGAGGAAGCCTGCAGAACTACCTGCACCTGGACATTGTCATGATGGCCGACCATTTAATTACCATGGCAATGCACGGCCTTGCATTCCAAAAAGGGGAAAGGTTAACTAGCACCAGCTGGGGCTTACTCCCTCCACAGAAGCAGTTTTCAAAAGGAAACTTTATTTTTCTGGTCTAAAATCCCAATAACACAAAATTCATAGGCTTCTAGGCCTGAACCAAAGAAATAACACACTCCAAGAAATTGAGAGGCCTCAACTTCTTGACAGTTCCCCCCTTTTGTTTTTGCGCATGTTCTCTAACGTTGGTGCAAAGGCACGCTGGGATTGGCTGCCGTCTCACTGGGTTCATTTTTTGAATCGTTTCCTCCACTATTTGTGTGTGATTTTTGTATTCGAAAGCCATTTTGAGTTCTCTCTGCTATTAAATTTGCACTTAACAAACCAACGGGGATGGTTAGTCCAGTGCTCCAACGTTCCTGCGCTAGTCCAAATAAATCAAATTTTTAAAAAAATTAAAAGCAGGGAAATGGTTGGTGGGAGGAGGGGGACGGGAGGGGGAAGGAGGAACATGAGGGATATGTGAATCCTTCAGGGTTCATTTGTATGTAAGCGTTCCTCTCTCTTCAATCTCCAAGGGAAAAAAAGGAAAAACCTGCCTGTAGGATTTTTTGCTGCGGGAACCATGTCAGAGAATGCTTATTCAAGGCCATGCCCCTTTCGTACATTTTGTCTTCCATGAAAGGAGTAAGCAATGAAACATCACTTACAGGAAATAACATGTCAGGAAAAAGAAAATCAGGACCCTCCTGAAATCACCGGGAGGGGTAGTCTAACGCTCCTATGTTCCTGTGCTAGTCGAAATAAATCAAAATTAAAAACATTAAAAAGCTGGGAAATGGTTGGCGGGGGGAGGGGAAGAGGGAATGGGAGGGAGGTGGGCAACAAAGTGGGTGTGGACAATGGAGGGGTGGAGAAATGGCATGGCCACTGTTATAGAGCCACATCGAATTTGTATTGTGTATTGTTTGTCTTTTATGTATTCACATTACACCTTTTGCACTTAATATATGTTTTTGCATTGAGAAAACTGTGCGGTTGTTGCTTGGTTGCTATACTTCACAGCACAGAGCCTCCCTTCTTCTGTTCTACTGTTATAGAGCCAGCATGGTGTAGTGGTTAAGAGCAGTGGTTTGGAGCGGTGAACTCTGATCTGGAGAACCGGGTTTGATTCCTCACTCCTCCACATGAGCAGCGGAGGCTAATCTGGCGAACAGGATTTGTTTCCCACTCCTACACTTGAAGCCTGCTGGGTGACCTTGGGCTAGCCGCTAGTCACACTCTTTCAGCCCTTTCAGCCCTACCTATAGGGTTGCCAGCTCCTTCTTTGCCACTGGTGGGAGGTTTGGGGAGTGGAGCCTGAAGAGGGTGGGGTTTGGGGAGGGGAGAGACTTCAATGCCATAGAGTCCAATGGGCAAAGCAGCCATTTTCTCCAGGTGAACCGATCTCTATCGGCTGGAAATCAGTTGTAATAGCAGATCTCCAGCTAGTACCTGGCCATTGTCAACCCTACCCACCTACTTCACAGGGTGACTGTTGTGGGGAGAGGGAGGGCAGGTGATTGTAAGCCAGTTTGATTCTTCCTTAAATGGTAGAGAAAGTCTGCATATAAAAACCAACTACATAGATTTCCTCCTAATGATGCTCTTTTTTAAAACAGAACTTGCCAGACTCTAGATATTATTAGAAGAGCGAGAAATGGTGTGATCCTATCCCCAAGTGACACTGGCCGGATGGAGCTACAACTGCAAACTGCAAACAAACTACAGGACATCTCCAGCTAGTACCTGGAAGTTGGCGGCCCTAAGGATTTCCAGTCTCCAAGTGAGGGCTGGGGATCTCCTGGGATTACAACCGATCTCCAGATGACAGAAATCAGTTGGCTTGGAGAAAATGACTGCTTTTGAGGGTGGACTCTATGGCATTATACCTTGCTGGGGTTCCTCCCCTCTCCAAACCCTGGCATCCCCAGATCCCCCCCCCCCAAATCTCCAGGTATTTCCCAAGGGGGAGTTGGCAGCCTTAACCACTGTGCGCCCTGGCTCTCTGCTTCTCCAAAAGGCACCACCCCAGAGTATTTCCTTCAGACTTGAGTCCCGCCTTCTCTCTGAAGTCCCTCCTTGCCTTTGATGGAGGAGCCAAGGCCAGGACAGTTTGAAAACGTGTTGTCCTTTCAAGCCACCCCCCTCGGTGAACAGCAGGTTTCCCTGCCCATGGTGCTTTGCCATTTATGTTGCCTGCCTCTGATGTGGATGCTCCGTGTTTGTGGCCAGCCTTCCTGGCTCCCCGCCCCTCTTTGACGTCAGCGCAGCTTTGGGGAGCCTTTGTTTTTCTGACAACCGATAAGACGAGGCTGCCTGATCTAGCTTATCAAAGGGTAGGAGCTACACAGCGAGATACTCAAGGGGGAGCCAGCTTTGATGGCCGAGAGAGGGTCCTTTTCATCCATAGGTTTAATATTTGGGAGAGATGCTCCACCACCTTCGAGGCTAGGGTTGCCAACCTCCAGGTAGTAGCTGGAGATCTCCTACTATTACAACTGATCTCCAGCCGATAGAGATCACTTCCCCTGGAGAAAATGGCCGCTTCAGCAATTGGACTCTATGGCATTGAAGTCCCTCCCCTCCCTAGACCCCTCCCTCCTCAGGCTCCGCCCCAAAAACCTCCCGCCGGTGGAGAAGAGGGACCTGGCAACCCTATTCTAGTCTCTGGACCATGAAGAGTTCACTTGCCAAAAGCATAAAGAGGAATGATTTGTACAGCCGGGGAGGGGGATCTTCACATTTAAGAAGAAGAAGAAGACTTGGTTTTTATATGCCAATTTTCTCTACCTTTTAAGGAGTCTCAAAGCAGCTTACAACCTGCTTCCCTTCCTCTCCCCACAACAAGCACCTTGTGAGGTAGGTGAGGCTGAGAGAGCTCCAAGAGAACTGTGACTAGCCCAAGGTCACCCAGATGACTTCATGTGCAGGAGTGGGGAAACCAACCCGGATCACCAGATTAGAGTCCACCGCTCATGTGGAGGAGTGCCACGCTGGCCCTCTAAACAATTAAACAATTAACACAGCAGGGTATTCACCTGCAGGTTTCTCTGACTTCACAACTTACCTCGAACCCGTGCACACAAGTGAGCTGGGTCAGCTCTCCATCTGCTCTTTCCCTCTTGGTTCAGATGGGCTGCCTGTCACATTAAAAAACACACAAAAGCATTTACACGTAGGGTTGCCAACTGCCAGGTAGTGGCAGGAGATCTCCTGCTAATTCAACTGATCTCCAGCTGATAGAGATCAGATCACCTGGAGAAAAATGGCCGCTTTGGCAATTGAACTCTATGGCATTCAAGTCCCTCCCCTCCCGAAACTCCACCCCAAAATCTCCTGCCGGTTGCGAAGAGGGACCTGGCAACCCTATTTACACGTATTCCTCAAGTGCCTTTAAAAACATATTGCATATTTATCCTACTCTTCCTAGAGTACTCTTCCTAGGCCTTCCAAATCCTCGTCTGACACTGTCTTATTTATTTATTGTAATCTGCACCTTCATTTATTGAAAATGAGAAAACTGAAATGAAAATTATATATGATCTTAGATATTTTGTTTGCTTTATATGTATTTCATTTTCCTTTTGCTTGTGACCCGTTGGTCTTTGAACAGTAAATAAATGGAATGGAATGGATTGACTTATGTATGTATGCATGCATGCATGTGTGTGTGTGTGTGTATTTCATTTCGACCCCACCTTTCTCTCCAATGGGGACCCGAGGTGGCTTACATAATTCTCCTCCTCTCCATTTTATCCACATAATAACCCTGTGAGGTAGGATAGCTGAGAGTGAGTGGCTGGCCCAAGGTCACCCAGCAAGCTTCTGTGGCAAAAGTAGGGATTCGAACCTAGTCCCAGATCCTAGTTTGACACTCTGACCATTACTCAACACTGGCTTTCAAACATGTACTATCTGTATGTGTAAAGGGCTGTCAAGTTGCAGCAACCCAATAGGGTTCTCAAGACAAGAGACTAACAGAGGTGGTTTTCCATTGCCTTCCTCTGCGTAGCAACCCTAGACTTCCTTGGTGGTCTCCCATCCAAGTACTAACCGGGGCCGACCCTACTTAGTAGCTTCCGAGATCTGACAAGATCGGGTTAGCCTGGGTCATGCAGGTCAGGTTACTGTACCATCTAGTACATTTTTATCCCACCTGTTGCCCAAGGAGGTCAGCATAGTGTACATATACTTCTCCCTTCCCTATTTTATCCTCATAACAACCCTGTGAGGTAGGTTTACACCTAGCGAGAGTGACTGTCTCAAGGCCGATTGGCAAATTTCGGCACAGAAGGGAAATCTGAAACCAGGTCTCCCAGGTACAGATCACCATTCTGTCCACTAAGCTGGTGCCTTTTTGAACCTCACACCTTTTAAAAAAGCTCCTGCAAAATGGCTTGTGAGTTCGGGGCGGGGAGGTGGGTTGGGGATTCACAGGTGCTAGCCAATCAGCACCATCGGAGACCTGTTCTTTCCCCCCTCCCCAAATACGGAGCCACTTTGAAGAGGTCGATTTCTTCACTGGTCAGTCGAGGAGAGAGAAAAAATGTATGCCTTAACTGAATGCTGTGAGAGAATGATGCACTGCGCTAAAATATGTTATTTCTTTGATTATTGTCTCCGGCACCCTCGGCACCTTTGCAAGCAGTGGAGAGCGCACTGTTGTGCGGAGAGGCTGGATATGCATTTCTAAACCGGCGAGGCTGTTCGTAAGTGACATCCCTGCCAGGAAAACACAACGACATCCTCGTTAAGCGCATGGAGATTCGTGTGCAATCCTATACTTAACTCTTAAAGCCAGCCACTCACTATGGCAACCATAGGAGCTTGCCTGCGTACCCACCCACCCCCCACACACATATACACCCACACATCTCCCTGTTGCTGGGGGAAAGGGCTGCGTTGCTAAAACGCACGCTCCCGACATTAAGCAGGGCCAGGGCATTTCCCAGTGACCGGAGAGGGCGGCCCAGTGGTTAGAGCAGCGTGAGACAGGCCTCCCTAGGCGGCAAATGAATAAGTAAGATTAGAATTAGCTTTGCTCCGTCGAGGTCCCTGAAGCAATATTCAGACCCAGCCTTGACGGCCCGCTTAATTTTGTGTTGCTAAATTTGGCTGCAGAAAATAAAAGGGGAAGGGGAGTCGCTAAGATGCTGAATTACAAGAAGATTGTCCTCCTTTTTTATTTGGGGCAGTGGAAAGTGTCGCCAAGTCGCAGCCGACGTATGGAGACCCTACAGGGTTTTCAAGGGAAGAGACTAACAGAGGTAGGTTGGCATTGCCTGCCTCTGTCTAGCAATTCTAGCCTTAGGGTTGCCAACCTCCAGGTACTAGCTGCTATTACATCTCTCTCTCTCTCTCTCTCTCACACACACACACACACACAGAGAGAGAGAAACACTGCTGGTATTTACCAATCAAAAACTGGGAGATCCATTCATGGGTTTTCTGTAGGGTTTCCAACCTCTAGGTGGTGGCTGGAGATCTCCTGCTATTACAACTGATTTCCAGGCGACAGAGATCAGTTCACCTGGAGAAAATGTCCTCTTTGGAAGGTAGACAGTATGGCAGGAATATCAAACATACGGCCCAGGGGCCAGATCCGCCCCCTTGAGAGTTCTTATTCGGCCTGTGAGCCAGCTGAGGCAGCCGCCACCCCCCCCCCATCCCGATCTGGACTGGCGAGGCATGGCCTGGCCTGACCAAGTGACATTTATGTTATATCTGGCCCTTGTAACAAATGAGTTTGACACCCCTGCTCTATGCCAACCTTTAGGTACTAGCAGGAGATCTCCTGCTATTACAACTGATCTCCAGCTGATAGAGATCCAGTTCCCCTGGAGAAAATGGCCGCTTTGGCCATTGGACTCTATGGCACTGAAGTCCTTCCCCTCCCCGAACCCCGCCCTCCTCAGGCTCCACCCCCAAAATTTGCAGGTATTTCCCAACCCAGAGCTGGCAACCCTAGTTTTCTGGCTTTGCCTCCAGGTGGACTTAAGGGATGGTAATGAGGAACAGACGCTCTTGATAAAGGTGGGGTTGCTTTGAAGGACTTTGCTCAGCTAAGCGTGGAACCTTCTCCCACCCAGAAGAAACTTTCCCTGAAGATATAGGGCAAAAACTCATGGTCTCTTTAGCCACCTTTATTCCCTGTTTCAGCCAGGATTCACCCAGGATTGATTGCACGTTCGGCGAAACGCATGCGTTCGATCCTGGCTGAATCCTGGCTGAAACAGGGAATAAAGGAGGCTAAAGCGACCGTGCGTTTCCGCCCATAGCCTCTTCCACTGGAGGAATAGCCTTTTGCCCTAAAGGAAAACTCCACCCCTAGCTGAGAGGAGTGGTAGAATGCAGGCCAAGGTACTCTTTTATTGACTTTGCAAACACAAGTTGTAGTTTAAATATGAACACCTACATGACTATCTCCTTGTTATAACAAGCTCTCTCGCTCTCGCTCTCACACACACACTTCTTAATGAAGGGAGGAAAGACTGTAGTGTAGAGATGTCCCAGGTGTCTACAAAGCAACATCCCGTGAGAAAAGTCGCTATCTTTCCTTGAGCAGACCCCCCCCCCAAAAAAAACCCTCCCAAAGCACCAAGATAAAGATTTTCAGAAGCTGCTGAATGGCATGTTAAAACAGACTGGTTTTCAAGAGAAAACAAAATTTCTGTTTAAGCCGCTTGTGAAGAACAATGGAGAGGATCAGAAAAAAAAATAAACACTCAACAGAGTGAACAAGGGGGGGAAACTGTATAGGAAAAACAGTGAAGTGGGCTAATATGTTTAATAAAGCTGATTACAAGTATTAACTGTTGTGTCATATTAACTCTCCCCCCCACCGATTGTAGTGGTGTTTTTAGGGTTGCCTCAGGCTCCACCCCCCACATCTCTCCAGATATTTCCCAACCCAGAGCTGGCAACCCTACGTATACCCCTAAAACTTTGTTGGTCTTTAAGGTTCGAATCTAGCTGTTCTACCGCAGACCAACACACCTACCCACTGAAACCAAACTCCTCCTTGAGAGGGGCTGTGGCTCAGTGGTAGAGCATCTGCTTGGCATGCAGAAGGTCCCAGGTTCAATCCTTGGCATCTCCAGTTGAAAGGGACTAGGCAAGTAGGTGATGTGAAAGACCTCTGCCTGAGACCCTGGAAAGCTGCTGCTGGTCTGAGTAGACAATACTGTCTTTGATAGACTAAGGGTCTCATTCAGTATAAGGCAGCTTCATGTGTTCATGGGAGTGTACCACCTGAGAATCCAAAAAACTAAAGGCGCCGGACAGTGATTCTAACCTAGCTTTCCCCTTGTACAGGAAATTATTTTTCCCTCTAGGTAGCATCTGGTCACTCAATAAGGCCTTTCCTCCTGCAATGCGAAGCAGCACAGTCCAGGAACGAGAATGAACATGTGCCGACCTGCTTGTCTAGGCTGGCCCTAAGGCCTAGTTCCATTGAAGAGCGGTTGCCGGCATCCTCCTCCTACGCAATTCACTGCTGCTCCACATCCATCATCCCTGGGGGGAGAAGGCAAACGTCGCTTAAGCCGAAGGGGCAGCTGGTTCTTCCCTTGCGAGGGGAGTCTAGCATCCTCCTCCACCTTGGAATGTGAACCCAGGAGAGATTTCAGGAAGGTGAGTATATTCATATGCATAAAGAGTGTTTTTCTTGTCGTTTTGGATTCTGGTCTCTGCCTTGGGTGGGTTAGTTTCCGTAAACATGGTTTATAAGACACTTTCCTTCATTCAAGCTAGCTAATCAAAATGGACGTGGAAGCTATCAATGAAACAGTCCATTAGAACTGTAAAAATTAGGGTTGCCAGGTCCCTCTTTGCCAATGGCCAGTGGCGGACCTACATTTTTGGGGCCCTGAAGCGGACTGTTATGGGGGCCCCTTCGCAACCAACAACAATAGGGCAACATCCAACAAGGTCCAAAGGGCCTTGCTGCCCTTGCAAGGACTTCGAGGCCCAAATGGTGGAGAACAGGGTGGTGGGGTGGAGTCCTTGAAAATGGGCCATACAGTGATGAAATAAAACTGCAGAACTATTAAGCCAACAAAGGATTTGAGGATCTAGCTGCCCAAATGATTCTGACGAGCTCAGTGAGCCCTTACAGCTGGGGGTTTGAGCGCTGCAAACCCCTAGAAAATTTTGAAATTTGACCAATTACAGGGACATTTTCAGGCCATATGAAATGGGTATTAGAGCATATTCTAAAGTCTATGAATCTATGAAATCTATCAACTGGCGCTATTCTAAAGTCAATATTAAGTACTTCCACCATTGGCTTATGATTCTATCACTAAAAAACTCCATTGATTTTGTTGAGAAATGCACTCATTAAAAAAAGTTGCTTCAGGGACCCCCTCCGGGATTAGGGGCAGTGAAGCTTAAGCTTCATTAGTTTCACAGTAGATCCGCCTCTGCCAATGGCAGGACATTTTTGGGTCGGAGCCTGAGGAGGGTGGGGCTTGGGGAGGGGAGGGACTTCAATGCCATAGAGTCCAATTGCCAAAGCAGCCATTATGGTACCAGCTTGGACCTAGGTGGAACTCCACAGTCAAAGTCTAAAGGACTCATATATATTATATAGGAAATTATTTTGTATGTATTAGAATAGGATATATAAATTGTGTTTGTATAGAGTCGTAATAATTGTAGCACTTAATACATGTTTGCACATTGTTATACAGTTTCGTTCCTGTGCTAATTTCCAAACCCTAGGGTACAAGTACAGAGGTGTTTGTTTGTTTCTAGTACCTGGAGGTTGGCAACCCTAGTAAAAATCAAGATTAAGGACGGCAGTAATTCACTAGTTCACATGGCGGCAATTTAGGGTTGCCAGGTCCCTCTTTGCCACCGGCGGGAGGTTTTTGGGGCAGAGCCTGAGGAGGGCGGGGTTTGGGATGGGGAGAGACTTCAATGCCATAGAGTCCAATTGCCAAAGCGGCCATTTTCTCCAAGTGAACTGATCTTTATTGGCTGAAGATCAGTTGTAATAGCAGGAGATCTCCAGGTAATACTGTGAGGTTGGCAACCCTACGGCAACTTGGAGTTTCCTCTTTTTATGCTATTTAATAGCACAACCTTGCTTAATGTAACAGCAGGTGTTCCCCCCTCCCTGACACACAGAAAGATATTACTTGTAAATTAACTGGGGAGGGAGGATCTCTAACCATGGCCTGTTCAAGATTAAATCTGTTCGAGAACCATGGGATATTGAGAGCAGATGGGGCAGAGGGATTAGCCTGCTAAACCCCTGAGATAGAATCCTTGAGTAGAAGATTTGAAGGTGGGAGGGTGAGATTTACAAATTGTTTCCCTGCCCTGTGATTCCACAGTAGCCCCCAGCTTGCTTAGTTTTATTAAGCAATCGTCCATGTCGTGTGTTAATAGGGTTGCCAACCTCCAGGTACTGGAGAAGAAAAAGGCACCTCTATACTAATACCAATTAGGTTAGGAAAACAGTACAGGGGCAACAGTCATGTACAAAAAAGTGCAATTTATATAAGCTACTGAAGTGAAAACATGTACAATATTGTACTCAACAAGGTAACCACACAACAAACTAACAATCAATATGTACAATATATATAGCAAGGAGCCACAATGATTTTCCAAGAGTCTCAGCGGAGTAACAGTAGCAATCCAGTTTCTGTGTACAAAATTTCATAAGGAGCCACAATCTTCCATAGGATACGGCCGTTTCAGATTCACCATGATATGGAATCCTTCTTCAGTCCTTCAAATATTGCTTTCAAAAAGTGTGCTGTCATACACAAACTTGATACCATCCCACACAGGGTAAGCATAAATCAGGTTACAAAAAGATGTCAGCAAAGTACATCACATAATGAAGCATACAAGGTTGAAAAGTCAATCCAACTAAATAATAAAAACCCAGGTGTGTGTCATCGCTGCATGTTATTGCATCACTTGTGATTGTGTATATATCAATGTGTGTGCACTTTATTATTTGAATAGACCTCACAGCATACGTTTGTCTGTAATTGCTTTTTTGCCATAAGTGCTTGAGATTTCCAATACCACATAGAGGTTGGCAACTCTATCCTACCCCAGGCTCCAGACTAGGGTTGCCAGCTCTGGGTTGGGAAATACCTGGAGATTTGTGGGGTGGAGCCTGGGGGAAGGCAGGATTTGGGGAGGGACCTCAGCAGGGTATAATGCCATGGAGTCTACCCTCCAAAGCAGCCATTTTCTTCAGGGGAACTGATCCTGGTCATCTGGAGATCAATTGTAATAGTTGGAGGTCTCCAGGTGCCACCTGGAGGTTGGCAACCCTAGGCAGGGTGGGAGTCATGGTGTCACTTCTGCGTACAGACCCTACAGATGAGTGAGTTCCTAGAGTGTCATGAGGTCACTGCTCGGTGGCAACTGGAAGTGACATCACGAGGTCCCACATTATCATGCAACGTCGCTCCCTTTCACCAGAAGTCTCCCTCTAGTTGCTAGCGCTAGCCTGGCAACCCTGGTTTAACGTAGCATAACTATAGTTGGTGAAGCAGCTTCTGTTCAAACAAATCACATGAATCATAGTTTAATTCAAGAGCGGTTGTGTATGCCTTCTGAACTGCTCCTGCATGTTCTTTGCCTGCCTATTGCTTTATCATAAAAATATTAGGTTTCCTCACTTCCCAGTGTAGCAAATAATGTGGAATTTATCAGAGGGGCTTTGCCCATTCCTTTAAAAGAAAGAAAACAGAGTCACAGCAGGAAAAAGGATTTCTATTGTTAACTTTGCAGTATTGCTTTCCTTCCTCTTTAGCCTTCCGTTCTGTCAATATGAAAACCAGCCATGGAATATTCCTTTTCTTCCTGTAAAGCCTAGCAGCTCCATTAGGAAAGAAACAATGGTTTTGCAACCCTGTCTTATAGATGTGAAGCTCTTTCTTTACAATATGGAAGGTGAGCATAATCTTGTTGTACTGTTCAAACTCAAGAGCATTCACCCTTTTAAACAAAAATGAGCAAGATGGCTAGTGTGGGGTAGTGGTTAGAGTGTCAGATCTGGGAGACCCAAGTTCGAATCCCCACTGGCCATGAAAGTTTGCCAGGTGATCTTGGGCCAGTCACATGCTCTCAGTCTAACCTACCTCACAAGGTTGTTGTAAGGATAAAATGGAGGACAGGAGAATGATGAAAGCTAATTTGGATCCCCTTTGGGGAGAAAGGCAGAGTATAGATGAAATATAAATTACTAAAGGGCTCAAAGGGGATTGCAGGCCATTTCAGTTTTTCCTTTTTTAAACAGTGATTAAAAAAAAAATTGCTGTAAGCTGTCCTGGGGCTAATTTATGAAGAGAAAAATACATTTTCGGAGCAAATGATAGATGTACATATGTGTGCCGGTCTATGACTGTTTTAATAAAGATTGATTGATGTAAATATGTGGGGTTTAATAATTTGTTGGTTGCATTCTCTCCTTCTCCAGTGGTGGAGTGCACATCTCCCTTTGTTTGTTTTAAAAATGAACATAAATACAGTGAATCCATTCTTCTGTCCTGCAAATTTACCTTCCCCATTGCTAAGTGGGGATAAGCTATTGCCTTCTTCCACTGAGTTAGGGCTGCTTGCATGGACTTAGCATTTGGGGGGGGGACATTTTTTTTTTTACTGTTTGAAAATGCTTTGGCATCTCTTGCTAGTCACATGTTATGAAGGAACATCCTCCCATTGATTTGACCATGAAAGAAGTTCAACAATGTGCCCATTGTGTCCTGGTTGGGACGTACACGAATTAACACAAAACAGCCTTGCATGGAGCTATAGAAAGCTGTGAGTAACAAATGCAGTGTCGCTAAAGTATTCAGGGTTACAAAACATGGTCTCTATACAGCATACTTCATTAAAACCCATTATTACTGATGCAGACCCCATCTTCTACCACCCCCTTGGAGTGGCTTGTTTTGGGGGATGTGAGATGTTCCTAGGAAGGCAAGGCAAATCTTGCTGAATTATGTCACTCCAAGATTGACTTGATTCATATTTTGCTAAGGCCTGCTCCGTACATGGGGTGGAGAAGGTAGATAGAGAGAAATTTTTCTCTGTCTCCCATAATACCAGAACTTGGGGCACTCTAGGCTTGCCATGCCTCTTCTATGGCGGAGGACCTCCTGCTAGCAAGCTAGGGAAGCCAACCTCCAGCTGGGGCCTGTAGAGCTTCTGGAATTACAGCTGATCTCCAGGAGACAGAGATCAGTTCCCCTGGAGGAAATGGCTGCTTTGGAGGGTGGACTCTATGGTATTATACACCACTGAGGTCTTCCCCTCCCAAGCCTGGCCCTGTCCAATCTCCACCCCAAAATCTCCAGCAATTTCCCAGCCAAGAGTTGGCAACCCTGTGCAAGGATTTTTGCCCATTGCTGCTTCCTGGAGCAGTGGGGGAAGAAAAATAAAAATAAAACAATGAAATAGCTGACGTAGCTACACCACTGCTGGGTAAAACACAGGGTAACTCTATGAATCACCAAAAACTCCATGGCTTTGCCATATAGAGTTTCTGGCACTTCCTAGAGCTACCCTACATCACTTCCAGGTTTTACGTGGAAGTGATGTTACACCCCCCATATCCCCACTCCCAGCCTGGCAACCCTAGGGTATGTTGGGTTGCCAGGTCCCTCTTTGCCCCTGGCTGGAGGTTTTGGTGACAGAACCTGAGGAGGCGAGGAGAGGGACTTCAATGCCATAGAGTCAAATTGCCAAAGCGGCCATTTTCTCCCAGTGAACTGCTTTCTATTGGCTGGAGATCAGTTGTAATAGCAGGAGATCTTCAGCTAGTACCTGGAGGTTGGCACCCCTATGGGCACTCAATAGATATGATGGGCAATAGGTACAAGACAGACAAAAGGAAATACCCTTTATTCAACAAGTAAGAGCCAAACTAGATGTGATGGTGCCCTCATGGCTGCCAGGAGGACATTGCCACCATTTTAGAAATGCCAGGAGCCTCAATCCTGATCGAGCCCCCAGCATGGCACTCTCGTTCCCTCCCCTGTGCCTTTGGAGAGGGGAGGGACTTCAACTTCAAGGAGGTGTTGCGGTTGGGTTCTCAACTGCCCGGTTGTGGCGGGCAATACCAGGGTTCCTGCCAACCAGGGTGCCCACCAACCAACTGATGGTCGGCGGATAGAAACAGGAAGGGGAGAGCGATCCCCGCACGCATGAATTGCTCCCACCAGCCCAGCCCAAAAGGGACTCCAGCCGTTGGGAAGAGGGAATCTGGCAACCCAATGTTGCAGCCATTTCAACACTTTATACAATGAACACCTCAACCCACCGTGCTGTGCACCCGATCAGGATTGGCCCCTTACAGCATTTTAAAACAAATAAAGATTTTAATAAATAAAAGAAAGAAAGAAGGGAGCACGCAAGGCGATCGCAGGCTTCGCATCCACAGATGACAGTTACCTTGACGAATTAAAGCAAGAAAACGTGCCACCTAAAATCAATGCCAAGCCTGTTGTAAGATGGAATGAATGCCGACTCGACATCTGATTCACAGTGAACACATTAGGAGCATGACACACTTAAAGGTACAGGGCGCAGATTACGGAGAACACCCGGAGTCCCCAGCCTACGTCCTGCGTAACAGTCAGTGTGAGCTCTAACACCCCTAGGACCATTTCAGGTCAGGGAAATGATGCAGCAGGAAGACTGAAGCTGCTTCTTCACACGCATCGTGCAATCCCAATCCCAATCAGGAACTGCGTGTGTGGGAATTGAGAAGAATTTAGTCACATCTGACTGTTACGCAGCACACAGGTTGACGACTTAGGGTTGCCAGCTCCAGGTTGGGAAATACCTGGATATTTTGGGGGCGGAGCCTGAGAAGGGCGGGGTTTGGGGAGGGGAGGGACTTCGATGCCCTAGAGTTTGCAGAGAAACCGGCAACGTATTTTTCAAGCATCATAACATTCAGCTCACGTTCCAAATATCTTCTATCTCTGTGCATTTGGGCGGCTGAAGAAAACAGTGAAACGGGATTTCTTCACCGGGAGCCTGTCCTGCCCAACGGAATTTCTCAAAAGAGACTTTAAGAGAATTGTTATATTGAATATTGAGCTGTGACTTAAACTGTATTGCGTGTAAAATTACGTGGCTGACCTGTATAAACAGAAAGAAATTTTGTAAGAAATGGTTCTAAGTATAGGAAGAAATATACTTTAATTTTCCTTTGTAAATACATAGAATTAACTATACCTTGCCAATATATGTGTGTTTTTGTACATTACAATCGAACATCCAGGTACTAGCTGGAGATCGCCTGCCATTACAACTCTGTATTACATCTCAATGGCTGTTTAATTTACGTTTTAACTTACACTATATTGTATTATACATACTAACTGCTGGAAGCTGCTCTGAGCCCTATTTGATGGGGAAGGGTGGGGTATAAATGGAATAAAACAAAAACATTTAAACTCTATTTAATTTCTGTTATTGTTTCCTTTTAATTTTCTTTAGTGTGCTTGTGGTACCAGAGAGCCAGCATGGTGTAATGGTTAAGATTCCCCGCTCCTCCACCCGGGTGGTGGACTCTAATCTGGTGAACCAGGTTGGTTTCCCCACTCCTCCGCATGAAGCCAGCTGGGTGACCTTGGGCTAGACACAGCTCTCTCAGAGTCTCAGCCCCACCTACCTCATAGGGCGTCTGTTGTGGGGAGAGGAAGGGAAGGTGATTGTTAGCTAGTTTGATTCTTCCTTAAGTGGTAGAGAAAGTTGGCATATAAAAACCAACTCTTCCTCCTCCTCCTCTCCTCCTTCTCCTCCTTCTCTATCATAAAAGTTGGATTGGGCTCAAATGGTAGGCTAACAATACAATACAATCAATCCGTGAAATAAACCAGATTCTCCAATATACAATCATGGAGACTAAAAAGTGGTGAAACTGGACATACACACACCCGCCCAGTCCATGCTTCCAAATAAGCAAGATCCTTCATGCTCCCAAGGAGAATTTGGGGGGGGGGGGACTGCCATCAGGCATGAACTCCCCCTCAGGGTCGTTTTTAATGCTATATTTATATCTGATCCTCTTAGCCTTTTTTTAATGTAGTGAAGACCAATCCACCGTGACGTTTTCAGTGGATTTCTGGGGTACGAGTATATATGCCAGCCTGGAGAATATCATGAAGTTAAAAATTAATATTCAGATTTCCCCTTCTACTCCTCATCTTGAAAGATTAGCGGTTATATCCTCCGGTGTTTCATATGATAATCAAGTTGTCAGGGAAGAAGGTTTTGTTAATGTAGCTGTCAAGCTGACAGGATTGGGGTGGGGGGGAGAAGAGCCTTGAATTACTCAGTACTTAAACAGATTAAGAAGTTCGTTTTAGAAGCACAAAGCCAGATATTCCCTCACATCAAACCATTTCTTCCTCCGCTGCAGAGAGCGGAGGTTTCTGAACTAATTGGACCCATCAGTCATATTTTTGTTTGAAACCTTCCTTGTCATTTTCCTCGGTCTCTCCCCTTATGAGTTACTCGCTCCCTTTGCGGGCCAGTTTATGTGTACGTTCAGAATTTATGTGCCAAATGGCTGCCGTTTTCACCGCATGGTGTGGACGTGTGACGCTACTGTCATTGGATATTTCATCACCCTTGCCTCTTTTTCACGTCAAGCCAACCGAAAGGGGCCCGCGATCGTCTATCCGCATATTGCCCATCACCTTCACGGAAAATGAATGACTTTTTCCTGAGCGCCTTGTCTCAGGATTCAGCGAAATGAATGAGTCACACGGTAGTCGTGACTATTGATTTCAGCGGGTCTTTCTCTCAGTTGGGGCCGTACGTAGAGGCTGGGCATCTATGTTAAAGCATGTGCTCGGTCACAACTCCTTAAGCGTACGTGGAGGGTGCTATGTTTTCAAATACGCTTTGGTTGCATCGACACTTTGTATTTTGGGACTGGGTTCCCCAACATTGGGCCTATGGGCACCACAGTGCCCACCCAGGTTTCCTGACATCCATTTGCTTTTTTGACAAAGCGGCTCTTCCCCAAAGCAGCTCTTTCCTGGCATTCCTTCATCTCACCTCACTGGAGCAGGGGGGGTGATTCAGAAGGAGGCAGGAGGTATACTTTTGGGTCTGTGAGAGCACACATACAGAATCAGCTGCCTCCATCGTTGTAGGCTGCTTGGCTGGCAACATCCCAGCGTGGTGTAGTGGCTAAGAGAGGTGGTTTGGAGCGGTGGAGTCTGATCTGGAGAACCGGGTTCGATTCCTCCACATGAGCAGCGGAGGCTAATCTGGTGAACTGGATTTATTTCCCCACTCGTACACACAAAGCCAGCTGGGTGACCTTGGGCAAGTTACAGCTCTGTTAGAGCTCTCTCAGCCCCACCTACCTCACAGGGTGTCTGTTGTGGGGAGGGGAAGGGAAGGAGATTGTAAACCGGTTTGATTCTGCCTTAAGTGGCAGAGAAAGTTAGTTGGCATATAAAAAACAACTCTTCTTCTTCAATATGTTCTGAGTGCCCCCCCCCCCCAAGTAGGGTTGCCCAGTTCCTCCTGGCAACAAGCAGGAGCGTTCAGGAGGCGGGTATAAGGGAGCAGCGATCCGCATCGCCGCACGATGATATCACTTCACTCTATGTTTTCCACTAGTGGAACTGGTCATCAGGATGAACATGAGAGGTTAGCTGGTGGTAGATCAGACCGGTGGTCCATCTAGTCTAGCATCCAGCCTTATTAGTCTGTTGCATCAAACCCAAAAATGAGTCTTCTGGCATCTTCAAGACGAACAGGTTTATTAAAAAGTAAGCTTCACCAGGCCTAGGGACCACCATCAGAAGCATGAAGTGAAACTTAAGTTAACGAGATATATACAGGTGAGAGGAGGAAATTGTGAAAGGAAGGTTGAAATGTCACGAAACACAAGTTTCTCAATAGGCTAAATTATTGAATTTACCGGTAGGTTTCACTGTGGCAATCAGAGGTTAAACAGAATGGACTCCTTTCCTGGTCACAGCAGTTGTTAAATTATGTAGCATAACTAGGCATGGAATGGAGAAATACCAGGACTCAATACTAGAAAGACATTAATGGGCAGTAGATTCAGGATAGACCAAAAAAAAAAAAAAAAACCACTCAAAGAGTGATTGGTTGGTGGGTTGTGATTATGGTGACTTGTTTGTGTGTGTGTAAAGTGCCGTCAAGTCGCAGCCAACTTATGGCGAACCCTTTTGGGGTTTTCATGGCAAGAGACTAACAGAGGTGGTTTGCCAGTGCCTTCCTCTGCACAGCAACCCTGGTATTCCTTGGTGGTTTCCCATCCAAATACTAACCAGGGCTGACCCTGCTTAGCTTCTGAGATCCGACAAGTTCAGGCTAGCCTGGGCCATCCAGGTCAGGGCAGGTGACTTGTTTAGTTGGCTTTAAAAAGGGGAGTAGACAAAGTCATGGAGGATAAGTCCATCAATAACTATTAGACAACATAGAACCTCCATGAACACATGAAACTGCCTTATACTGAATCAGACCCTTGGTCTATCAAAGTCAGTATTGTCTACTCAGACCGGCAGCGCCTCTCTGGGTTCTCAGGCAGAGGTCTTTCACCTCACCTACTTGCCTAGTCCCTTTAACAGGAGATGCCGGGGATTGAACCTGGGACCTTCTGCATGCCAAGCAGATGCTCTACCACTGAGCCACAGCCCCTCCCTTCCTCCATGTTCAGAAGCAGCAGTCCTCTAAATACTAGTGTTGAGGAGCAACAAAGGGGGAGGCTTTAGCTACTGCACCCTTTTTGTATCCTAGTACATCTCCTTGGCCACTGTATGAAACAGGCGAGGCTTAAGTTTCTCAGTTCCTTATTCCCCGTACCTAGTTCCTCGTTCCCCAAAACAGCCACGAATATCAGATGAAACTTAAACATCTCTGCACTCCAACATGTGTTTTTAACTACTTGAAACCACAGACCCCTAGACCCTGGGAACTTTGCAAGGGGACTCCTCCTGGTTTTAGCAATGGTGGTGGAAAGTGCCATCAAGTCACAGCTGACCTATGGCAACCCCATAGGGTTTTTGAGGCAAGAGACGAGAAGAGGTGGTTTGCCATTGCCTGACTCTGTGTAGCAACCCTGGGCTTCCTTGGTGGTCTCCCAGCCCTCAAGCTCGCTGCCCAGAGGTTCCACTTTAGGGTTGCCAGGTCCCTCTTTGCCACCGGCAGGAGGTTTTTGGGGCGGAGCCTGAGGAGGGCAGGGTTTGGGGAGGGACTTCAATGCCATAGAGTCCAATTGCCAAAGCAGCCATTTTCTCCAGGTGAACTGATCTCTATCGGCTGGAGATCAGTTGTAATAGCCGGAAATCTCCATCTAGTACCTGGAGGCTGGCAACCCTATTCCACTCCCAAATATCCAGGAATTTCCCAACCCAGAACTGACAACCCTACAGGTAGTATTTGCCTCTGGATGCCTGTGGGTAAGGATTTTAAAGCTCCTTCTGGTACGAGCTGTGAATAGTTTGGAGAAGGAAGCCGTGCGTAGGAAAGGAGCATGCTTTCCCTCAGATGGCCTTATCGGAGCTGGAGTGGCTCTGGGAATTGATAATGGTTTAAGAGAGCCTTTCCCCTCCCTGGCATGCAGCCCTACTCGAAGGCAACCTTCATCGTTACAGACTGAAAATCCTTTGCCACACTGAAGACTTGTGTGTCCTCCTCCTCTCAGTTCTCTTTGCAAGCAAGTAACCCTACTCTGAGGGAACCGCGGCTAGGACAGGGCGTTTGGCAGGGTTTCTACACAGAGAAAGAGAGCTGAATTAGCAACAGAGAATTATATGAATGAGGCAATCCCTTCAGGGGAAAGTGATTTACGTTGCTGTTTGGCTCTGTTGTGTAGCGGAGATTCATTCCCATTTAGTCACTGTGCACTGAACCGGTTCACGTGTTTCAGAGAAAAAAGGGGAAACAGACTGGGCGGGTGCATATTTGAATGATCCCCTTAAGGTTGCCCATGCTGGGAGGGAAATTCCTGGAGATTTGGGGATGGAGCCTGGAGAGGGCGGGGTTTGGGGACAGGGTTGCCAGGTCCCTCTTCGCCATCTGCGGGAGGTTTTTGGGGTGGAGCCTGAGGAGGGCAGGGTTTGGGGAGGGGAGGGACTTCAGTGCCATAGAGTCCCATTGCCTAGCGGCGATTTTCTCCAGGGGAACTGATCTATATCACCTGGAGATCAGTTGTAATAGCAGGAGATCTCCAGCTAGTACCTGCAGGTTGGCAACCCTATTTGGGGAGGGTAGCTCAGCAGGGATGTGATGCCAAAGAGTCCACCCTCAAAGCTGCCATTTCCTTCAGGGGGACCAATCTCTGTAGTCTGGGGAATTCTGGGAGAATTCCAGGACCCATTTGGAGGTTGGCAACCCTATTCCCCCATGCTAAAAAGGAAATCCCATTGTTTTCCCGAATGCGCTGTGTAGTGGGATCTTGCCTCCAGGGTAGAGTTGCAACCTCCAGGTACTGGCTGAGAAAACAATAGTACAAGGCTCACAAAATCGATTGCAAAAACCTGTATTAGACAAGTACAATAGTGAAAGTGCGAATAAGTGCTTAAAAGGAAACTTATCAAGCTATCTACCATCAACAACGTAAATCTAATAAATACAAGTCAATAAATATGTCTTAGTATATGGTCAGGAGGACTCTATTGCAGTTCATAAATAACGTGTCCTTTGCTTATATCAGGACTGACGACAGAAGACCAAGAGACGGAAGATGACGGAACGCCGTCCAGATGCTTCGCGTTTTCGCCGCCCCTTGAGGGCGGCTTCTTCAGCTCTCTGTTCAAAATGGAGACAATGCTCCTTATATTCTTGTACAAAAGTTCTTACATACAAAGTTCTCAAACAGACTTTTCTTGCTCTCCCGTCTCTTGGTCTTCTGTCGTCAGTCCTGATATAAGCAAAGGATGCGTTATTTATGAACTGCAATAGAGTCCTCCTGACCATATACTGAGACATATTTATTGACTTGTATTTATTAGATTTACGTTGTTGATGGTAGATAGCTTGATAAGTTTCCTTTTAAGCACTTATTCGTATTTTCACTATTGTACTTGTCTAATACATGTTTTTGCAATCGATTTTGTGAGCCTTGTACTATTGTTTTCTCAGCCAGGCTTTTGTAGTGCTACTGCATCTTTACCTCAACCTCCAGGTACTAGCTGGAGATCTCCCGCTAGTACAACTCATCTCCAGCTGATAGAGATCAGTTCACCTGGAGAAAATGGACACTTTGGCAATTAGACTCTATGGCATTGAAGTCCCTCCCCTCCCCAAACCCTGCCCTCCTCAGTAGTCCAGGACCAGATGTAGGCTTTTATGGGCCCTTGGTAGGGTTTCCAGGTCCCTCTTCACCACCAGTGGGAGGTTTTGGGGTAGAGCCTGAGGAAGGCAGGTTTGGGGGAGGGGAGGGGAGGGACTTCAATAGAGTCCAATTGCCAAAGTGGCCATTTTCTCCAGGTGAATTGTTTTCTATCAGCTGGAGATCAGTTGTAATAGTAGGAGATCTCCAGCTAGTACCTGGAGATTGGCAACCCTAGCCCTTGGGCATGGGTGTCCACTGGCTAATTTTATGGATCCCTCCCCCACAATTGCATTCACACTGTAGGTAGGGTTACCAACCTCCAGGTGTGGCCTGGAGTTCTCCTGGAATTATAACTCGACTTCGAAGATCATTTCTCATGGTGGAAATGGCAGCTTCAGAGGGCAGACTCTATGGTTTACCATAGTGTTGACCAGAAACTGAAGTCCCTTCCCAGGCTCTGCCCCCAGATCTCCAGGAATTTCCCAAGCCTAGGGTTGCCAGCTCAGGGTTAGGAAATACCTGGAGGTTTTTGGGGTGGAATCTGAGGAGGGTGTGGTTTGGGGAGGGACTTCAATGCCATAGAGTCCAATTGCCAAAGTGGCTGTTTTATCCAGGTGAACTGATCTCTATCGGCTGGAGATCAGTTGTAATAGTGGGAGATCTCCAGCTACTACCTGGAGGTTGGCGACCCTACCCAAGCCAGAGTCAGCAACTCTAACTGGAGGAGGCATAGCGAATCTCTCCCTTTCACTTTTTAAAAGTCTGTTGGCCTTGGTGAACCAAGGAGGAATGTGAAAGCGCTGGTGTTTTGCTCCTTCTAGTATTCTTCCTCTTACTAGGAGATTGCCCCACAAGCCCCTGCAATGTTGCAAGAGCCCCGGGCTGACCTCCCATTTCCTGATGGAAAGTGCATCTGGAGGACATAGCAACACACAATTCTCTTGTGCTCTACTTACTTCCTCCGCTGCTGCCAAGTTCTAGATTGGCCCTGCATCTCCGGTCAGTGGCAGACAGCTGGCTCCCTGTCGGACTGTGGGCCTGGGCAGCTGCTGTACCCAGGCACAATTAGAATCATAGGGTTGGAAGGGACCACCAGGATCATCTAGTCCAACCCCCTGCACAATGCAGGAAATTTATAACTACCTCCCCCACACACCCTGAGCCATGATACGGAATTAGTTGGAATCTTGCTCTCTAATGAGGCAGGAGGTGGAGGGGAGAGCAGGGATTTATCTAAGTCTTTCCACTGACTTCAATAAATCTGTTTTTCCTAGGGTTGCCAACCTCCAGATACTAGCTGGAGATTTCCTGCTATTGCAACTGATCTCCAGCCGATAGAGATCAGTTCACCTGGAGAAAATGGCCGCTTTGGCATCTGGACTCTATGGCATTGAAGTCCCTCCCCTCCCCAAACCCAGCCCTCCTCAGGCTCAGCCCCAAAAACCTCCCGCCAGTTGCAAAGAGGGTCCTGGCAACACTACTTTTTCCGGTTCAACACCCATTTTGTAGATGTAGCTTTGCAATGAGAGCCAGCGTGGTGTAGAGGTTAGGAGTGGCGGACTCTAATCTGGAGAACCAGGTTTGATTCCACACTCCTCCACATAAGCAGCGGACGCTAATCAGGTGAACTGGGTTGGTTTCCCCACTCCTCCACATGAAGCCAGCTGGGTGACCTTGGGCTAGTCACAGTTCTCTCTGAACTCACTCAGCCCCACCTATCTCACAAGGTGTCTGTTGTGGGGAGGGGAAGGGAAGACAATTGTAAGCCGGTTTGATTCTCCTTTAAAGGTAGAGAAAATCGACATATAAAAACCCTCTCTTTTTCTTCTTCAATGGTGGAGGAGGCAGTAGAGACTCCTAAAGGAGAAAAGGATTTCAAGTGTGCTGGCCTGCTATTCCTCCAATCCCTGTGTGCCCTAATTCTGCTCACTCCCCCCCCCTCTTTATGCTGGCATTATGCCACTATTGCTATACTTCTTCCAGTTTGGGCTTGCTCTTGCACAACAGGAAGAAGAAGAAGAAGAAGAAGACTTTCTCCACCACTTAAGGAAGAATAAAACCGGCTTACAATCACCTTCCCTTCCCCTCCCCACAACAGACACCCTGTAAGATAAGTGGGACTGAGAGAGTGTGACCAGCCCAAGGTCATCCAGCTGGCTTCGTGTGTAGGAGTGGGGAAACAAATCCAGTTCACCAGATTAGCCCCCGCCGCTCATGTGAAGGAGTGGGGAATCAACCCCGGTTCTCCAGATCAGAGTCCACTACTCCAAACCATCACTCTTAACCACTACACCACGCTGAAGAAGAAAAGGAGGAGGAGGATTTGGTTTTTATACCCCGATTTTCTCTACCTTTAAGGAGTCTCAAACCGGTTTACAAACACCTTTCTCTCTCCATAACAGACACCTTGTGAGGTAGGTGAGGCTGAGAGAGTTCAGAGAGATCTGTGACTTGCCCAAGGTCACCCAGCTGGCTTCATGTGTAGGAATGGAGAAACAAACCTTGTTCACCAGATTAGAGTCTGCTGCTCAGGTGGAGGAGGGGGGAATCAAACCCAGTTCTCCAGATTAGAGTCCACCGCTCTTAACCACTACACCAGCATGTAGGATTGCCAGCTCCTGGATCCGCCAGGGGACTGGCAGTGGATGGACATCCTGGAATGGCAACCTTCCAATGCTTCAATGTCATGTAACCAGAAATGATGCCACCACAGAGTTCTGGATGAATTATAGAGCATCCTACAACAAGGTGATTGTTAGGGCAGGGGCTGTGGCTCAGCCTCTACTTGGCATGCAGAAGGTCCCAGGTTCAATCCCCGGCATCTCCAGTTAAAGGGACTAGGCGAGTAGGTGACGTGAAAGACCTCCACCCGAGACCCTGGAGCGCCGCTGCCGGTCTGAGTAGACAATACTGACTTTGATGGACCAAAACAGCTTCATGTGTTCATGTATGTTCATGTGTGATGTCACCACTGGTTATGTAGCAGGATTTGATGTTGTGGCGTCAGGTTTTCATTTTACACCTCTATTTTCCCCTCCTTGCCCCATAGCATGCCAGTGGGGGGGCAGGGTAGCACAGATGGGGGTTCTCCCACCAGTGGTGGCCAAACACCTTTCCTATTGGCACAACTTGATGTACCTACATAAGAAGGTTTGTTTGCAGTCGTAGCTCCATCCGGCCAGTGTCACTTGGGGAGAGGATCACACCATTTCTCGCTCTTCTTCTAATAATATCTAGAGTCTGGCAAGTTCTGCTTTAAAAAAGATCATCATTAGGGGGAAATAGATGTAGCGTCGTGTGTTTAACGTATCTGTTCTTGTCGTAGAGCGATGTAAATAGAACTGAGCTCCCCCCCAATTATTCCTTTAAAACAGGTATTCATTGCTAATGTCTCAGACAGCAGATGAAATAGAATAAACAGCAGCTGCGATGAATAACAAATGTCCTCTTTGAATCCGAGAAGTTCTGGTAACAATTACGCTTCTTGTTTTGGTGTCGGAGCCTGCGTTCATTCAGCTCGGGGGAGAATCGATGCTGTTAGGCGGGTAAAAGAGAACAGGAAAGGTCTCAAGTGTTTGGTGAGATATGGAGGGTCTCAGTACATGAGGAATTGTTTTGCTAGTCTCCAGTTAGGTGCCCCAGGGAAGCTTCATGAAAGAATTGGGCATTCTTTCTCTGCAAGATCGGGTAAACCGGGAGGTGAATTTGGCTGGGGGTAAACATGCAACCAAGATCAAGTTAATTCATGCCATCATGTTCCCTATTACTATGTATGGGTGTGAAAGCTGGACAATGAAGAAAGCTGATTGGAAGAAAGTAGATTCTTTTGAAATGTGGTGTTGGAGGAGAGGGTTACAGATTCCGTGGACTGCCAAAAAAACAAATCAGTGGGTTCTAGGTCAAATCAAGCCTGAACTGACCCTTGAAGCTAAAATGACTAAACTGATGCTGTTGTACTTTGGTCACATTGGGAGAAGTCACCAGAAAAGACAATCATGCTAGGAAAAGTTGAAGGCAGCAGGAAAAGAGGAAGACCCAACAATAAATGGATTGACTCTATAAAGGAAGCCACAGCCCTCAATTTGCAAGATCTGAGCAAGGCAGTTAAGGATAGGACATTTGGAGGACATTGATTCATAGGGTCGCCATGAGTCGGAAGCGACTTGACAGCACTTAACACACACAAACATGCTTCACACAAAAAAATGCAGAGAGGTAAGTATGCAGGGTGGGAAGACCAACCAGACTAGTACCCCTAACCCAGGGGTGTCAAACTCAAGTGTTATGAGGGCCAGATATGACATGTTACTTGGTTGGGCCGTGCCATGCCTTGCCAGCCCCGATCGAGGGTGGGGGTGGCTGCCTTGGCTGGCTTGCAGGTCGGATAAGATCTCTCAGGGGCCAGATCCGGCCCATGGGCCTTATGTTTGACACCCCTGCCCTAACCCGTACTGTTTGAGTTTTTACAAAAATAGACCCCCTTACCCCACTTTACAGGGGGATGTGCATATCAGGTCCCTCCCCAGGGCTGCTTTAAATACACGGAAGATGCCTGAATCAACAGTTCCCATACCCTGGGATGCACACGGGTTTCCCCAATGGGCAAAATAGCTCTCCCCACCCATTTCAAGTCAGGAAAAGGGTAGAGGGAGGGAAGGTGCAAGCCCCTTTTCCTTCGTTCCAACCTGAATTGGGCAGCACAAGTGGAAGGAATGCAGGTAGAGGGGAAAGAAGGAGAGTGGGACAGAAGGGCCTGGCAGTGAGCAGAGGAGGGGAAGGAAACCCTCAAAGCGCTATGACTGGAACCCCCAGAACTGGACCTGCCCTGTGCTGTCCACCATGATGCTTATCATGAGACTGGTGGTCCCTGACCCTAAGAGTATACAGCTGTCCTTGACAAGAGCCAGGGCTTTTTCGGCCCTGATGGAATGCTTTGCCAAGGAACATCAGGGCCCCACGGGACCTAAGGGAGTTCTGCAGGGCCTGCAAGACAGAGTTTTCCCACCAGCCTTACAATTGAGGGCAGCCACGAATACCGCCTGTACTGGTCTCCCCACCCCTCCTCCTTCACGCATTTGAAACAGCTTTGTTGAGCATCAGCCACCCGGGTGGGCTCTTACAGTAGGGTTGCCACCATCCAGGTACTACACCACAATAATTGTGTACAAAATGGTCTTAAAAAGACCCAATGTGACGATGCAAGGCGTTACAAATAAATAAATATCAGGCACAATTGCTCAATTCCTATGAGTCCATAAAGTGCAAATGCAATAATTTAGGCAGCAAAGACCGGACATAGTGCGATGGAAATCCGGTATAATTCCATTTCATGCAATACTTTCTCAAGCTTCATAAGTCCTTCATTGCATCATTTCATGAAGGAGTATACCTTCCTTGTACGCATGGACGGCAAAGTAATGTTATCTAATAGCAATAACCTTGTTGTTATTATCTTTTCTGCACAAAATTTACTGGTGCTTTTGCTTTGAATTGCTATAACCTCCAATTAGCACTTGTAGCCGTTTGTGATTACTACCATCCAGGTACTAGCTGGAGATCTCCTGCTATTACAACTGATCTCCAGCCGATTGAGATCAGTTCACCTGGAGAAAATGGCCAGTTTGGCCATTGGACTCTATGGCACGGAAGTCCCTCCCCTCCCCAAACCCCGCCCTCCTCTGGCTCTGCCCCCAAAACCTCCCACTGGTTATGAAGAGGGGCCTGGCAACCCTATCTTAAAGTAGAGGGGGAGTTATACGCCATATTTGATTACTGTTTTTAAGGCTTGATTTTATTGATGATGATTATTATTATGTGCTTATTAGGTTTTAAATGATGTTATCCACCCTGATCCCGCTTGCTGGAAAGGGCGGACTACAAATATGAAAAATAAATAAATAAATAAGTCTAATTTACGTGGTCTCTCACATGCCCAGTGTTCAATTCACATGGGGACCATGATGCACACAGAGAAGTGTCTTCACCTTCCCTCCTGCACCATTTCCCTGCTTTGAAACCATCTGGAGCAGTGGTTCCCAAAGTAGGCAGTACCATCCCCCAGTGGGATTACTTAGGGGGGCACTCAGAGGCAAGGGGGCAGCAGGGGCGCTAGAGGTGGGCCCCTTCAACTGTGTTGTTGGATAGGGTAGGAGGCACTGGGGTTATTTGTGGAACCAAGGGGGCGGTGGCCCAAAACGTTTGGGAATCACTGGTCTGGAGGGTGCTGTTTGGCTTGTTGGAGGAAGCCTGCATGTTCTCTGGGATGTGTGGGCTTCCTCAGTGGGCCAAACAGTGCCCCCCGGGGCCGTTTCAGGTTGGGGAAAAGGCACAGGTGAAGGCTGAAACATTTCTCCACCGTCCTAATCTGAATCAGGCACCGGATATGTGGGAGGATCTGCAGTTCAGGTCTGACAGTTACACAGGCCAGGGGCCACCAAACTGTGCGCCCCTTCATGTGTGCAACAGCCGCTTCACATATTTACCGCGTGTGCAGTGTTCTCCCGCCGGAGACAGGGAGCCGGGGTACATGCTGTGCCGACGCATTAACGTTACGCAAGATTGCACATGCAGTGACCCAGATTACACAAAGCAATCTTGGAAAACACTTGGATGGGTATATAGGGTTGCCAGCCTCCAGGTGGGGCCTGGAGACCCCCCCAGAATTATGACTGCTCTTCAGAGTACAGAGAAGAAGAAGAATTGGTTTTTATATGCCGATATTCTCTACCACTTAAGGGAGACTCAAACAGGCTTACAATCACCTTACCTTCCCCTCCCCACAACAGACACCCTGTGAGGTAAGTGGGGCTGAGAGAGTGTGACTAGCTCAAGGTCACCCAGCTGGCTTCGTGTGTAGGAGTGGGGAAACAAATCCAGTTCACCAGATTAGCCTCCGCTGCTCATGGAGAGGAGTGGGGAATCAAACCCGGTTCTCCAGATCAGAATCCACTGCTCCAAACCACTGCTCTTAACCACTACACCATGCTGGCTCCCCTGGAGATCAGCTTTCCTGGAGTAAATGGCTGCTTTGGAAGGTGGGCTCTATGGCATTGTACCCCACTGGGGTCCCCATCCTCTTCAAACCCCGCCGTCCACCCCCGATCTGTAGGAATTTCCTAACCCGGAGTTGGGAACCTTAACGCCTAACCAGCAGGCATCACATTCCAAGCAAACAGATCTGGCAATCTATCCAAGGCTGCACTTTGCTTTATTCCTACCAAAACTGGGGTTTATTAACAAAGGGTATAACTTTATAACGAAAACATAGATATAATTATTAGTCAAGGTTCACGTTCATAATAGCATATTAGTTAAGATTAACGAAAAGTAGACTAGACATCAACAGTTTTTAGAATTCTAGTTAAATTTTGAATCACAATTGGAGATCTTATCGTGGGGTCAAGATAATTGACGGGGCCAGCTTGGGCACAGGTATAATGCAAATGCTAAACTCTCCCTATCCATTTCCCTCTTTTCTGTACCACTCATCCAAAATAAAATAAAATGCTATTGTATGTAATAAAGTTTATTTAAAAAAAGGGGGGGGAATAGAGTCTCAAGACTGTCTAAATACAAGATTCCAAGATCATAGTAACAAATGCAGTTCTTTAGACTAGTGAAATGATCTGTATTATTGTATTAATTCCCAATGACAATAACACAGTTTGAGAGTTCAAAGCAGTCTATTAGGCCCAATACACACACCGCGTGAAAATTGCCCAAATGCGCAGGACAATTCACACACCAGAACAAAGGATTGCAACAACGTTTATAACTTCTGGTCAGGGGTGTTACAAAATACATAATATAGTATTTAGATACACAAAGACCCAATAATGGACACATTTGGATTAGCATAGGCCTATCAGTGTGGTTTTGAGGAGTGGATTTAAGTGGCTACATGATCTGTAATGGAGAAACGAAACTTAACATTTCTATCTGACACTCCTGGTGTCTTAAATCACTCCTAGGCCTTAAGGCGGTTAGCAGTACCAGGCCTGCAAAGATGATCTCATAGGCACCGGATTCATAATGGCTGCGAGCTTATGCTAAACCCAGTGATCACACACTAGTGAATCTGAACCAAAGATTAATTCTTTACCCCTTATACATGGGGCAGTGCCTTTACATATGTGTGCAGAATATATATGTGCCTGGTTATGCTCTTATACCTGAGCATAGCACCTCACAAGGCTATGAGTATACATACATGTGAAAGAATATATGTTTTTCCATAAATGAAGTTTATAGGCACTTCACTAGCAAATGCAGTTCTTTAGACTAGCAAATCAATCACGATCTATTTAATTTGAAATAATTTCCAACAACGAATTACACAAATCGCCACCCTGAACAGGAAAAACAACAACAACCACAAAAATTAAAATAAAACTACTTAAAAAACAAAACTGGGGTTTAAAATGCCAAAAGGGGCTTAAATGCGAAATGACTGCAGTCCTGACACCTTTGGGCCGTGTAGCGGAAACTGCGGAAGACCATTGTCATTACGAGGAGGTCGATGGTGATCGATGCAGCCCTTCCCCATGTGAGAGCAATCTCAGGGTCATTAGGGAGTTAAACTTTCACCCAGCACTGTCAATGATGAGCACCTGGTGATGGGGGGAAAAGGTTAGTTTTCACTCTCTGTTAAAAGAAGCTGTATCTGAAGAAGGGAGCTGTGGCTCACGAAAGCTCATACCCTACCAGAAAATATTTTTGTTAGTCTTTAAGGTGCTACTGGACCCTTGCCCTTTTTGACTGTTAAAAGAAAGGGAGGGCTTCAGATAAGGAGCCAGCCAGGAGGAGGGCGTCTGGAGAACCAGGACGGCTGCCAGAGAAGAAGCGGCTTGCCTGCCTGCCTCCCAGGAGACAACTTCCCATCCTTATTTCAGACTAAATAAAGGTTATTTTCGTGGAAAGATTACTTAGCTTGGGTAAAAGGGTGTGTGTGTGTGTGTGTGTGTGTGTGTGTGTGTATATATATATATATATATATATATATATATATATATATATATATATATATATATATATATATATATATATATATATATATATATATATATATATATTTAAATAAAACTGCATACTTTGTTTTCCCCCAACGCTTGCCTGTTGGAATCATTTCTTTACCGAACCATGGGTGATACAGGTCCCCATTTCTCCGGAGCCCATCACCCCAAGACGACAAGGCCAGGGGAAGATGGAGCCGCCGGACTACGCCCTGCAAACCCCAGCCGCGCCGAGCAACCCTCGCGCCTCTTTCCACGCGCTCCCCGGGGGCGCGCGAGCCCGGGCCGGCGAGGGAAGCTCTTTTTCTCCTTGCACGCGCTTGACGTCAGAGAGGCGTAACCATAGCAACTGTCCATCACGTTGGATGAGCACACGAGGGAAGGGCGGAGGGGGGGGGAGGCAGGGAGGGAAAGCGGGGCGAGGGAGCCGTTCCAGTTCAAGCCGGGCTGCGGTGGGGTTTGCGAAGGAGGCACAATGGAGGCGTTTGTGCGGTGACCGGTCCCCGTTGAGGCTTGCAGGGAGCCCAAGGCGCGGCGGAGGCAGGAGCAGCAGGGCCGGGCGGACGGCGAGCCTCGTACGTATCTCCTTTGTCCGTCTCTAAATGCATGGCAGTTTCTCTCTCTCCCCCCCCCCCCTTGGCCGGTGCAGGGAAGACGGCAGATCAGCCAAGGCGCTGCAGGCAGCGCGAGCTCGGGGCGCGAGTTTTATTGCAAAAAAAGAGGGGAGTGCAAAGCAACCGAAATTTGGAAAGAAAAGGGAGTGCAAAAAAACCAAAATTTGCAAAAAAGGGCACGCAAAACAACCGAAATTTGCAAAATAAAAAAATAAAAAATAGGGCATGCAAAAAAACCGAAATTTGCAAAAACGGAGTGCAAAACAACCGAAATTTGCAAAGAAAAGGGAGTACAAAAAAAACCAAAATTTGCAAAAAAAGGGCATGCAAAACAACCGAAATTTGCAAAATAAAAAAATGAAAAATAGGGAATGCAAAAAAACCAAAATTGAAAAACCTCTCTCATAAGGGAGTGCAGAAATAATAATTTAAAAAAAACAACCCCTCTCTCATAATGCTACAAGGCGGGGTCATCTGCTGAAGCCGGAGGGGGGAGAGATGCAAAACAGCGAAAAGGAAGTCTTTTCTTCTCGCGACGCATCGTTGGAGGGTGGAACTCCCTGCCCCAGGATGGGGCGACGGCTGCCAGCTGGGGAGGCTTTCGGAGGGGAGTGGACGTGCTCACGGAGGAGAGGGCTATTCATGGATCCTAGTCGTGATGCATCCCTCTTCTCTCCAGGATCAGAAGGGAGCGTGCCTGCTCGGTTAGGCGCTGTGGCGCGCAGGCAGGGAGAATGCTTGGCCGGGAACGAGGGCGGGATAGAAATGGGAGGAAACCAATAAATAAATGCCGCTGCGGTCGTCTAGAAGCACCTGGTTGGCCGCCGTGTGAACGGACTGCCGGACTTGGTGCACCTCGGTCTTTGAGCCAGCGGGGCTTTTCCGATGGGGCTTTTCAGATGTTTTAAGTTTTTAAGGCGTGCAGGGGGGAAAAATAATAATAATAACCATGCCCCGTTGCATGAAATTGCAAGCAAGGAGGCGCGGCCGGAATGCCTCTCGCTGGGATGGAGAGGCAAAGGGCGATCCTCAGCCGCGATGGGTTCAAAAACAACCACCCACCCTTAGAAGATGGGCAGGCGCCGCGCAGGCTGCTGCAAACGTCTGGCGACGCCCATAGCCAAAGAGGGGGAGGGTGGGGGGGGAAGCCCCCCCCGTTTGTCCGACGGGAAACCCCCGCATTCATCGCGCGGTCCGCCTTGCAAGACCTCCTGCCGCGTGCACGCGCGGGACTCCCCCCCCCCGCGCGGCGCCGCGGCTGTCAGGACGCGCCCCGAGACCACCGAGCGTCCGCAGCCGCCCTCCCTGCGCGGAAACCCCAATGGGCGGATCTGGGACTGGGGGGGGGGGAGGTGGGCGTGGACCGCCGGCCCACTGCAGGGGTCCAGGGCTGAGGCCAGGGAGGGTGGGTTAGGATCAGCTCCCCCGCAAAGTGGTCTGCGGCTTCTTAAAGATCTGAATAAAGAATTGGTAGAAAAGCGAAAGGAAGCCGCAGCCTTCCGTTTGCAAGATCTGAGCCAGGCTGTCAAAGATAGGACATTTTGGAGGACTTTCCTTCATAGGGTCGCCATGAGTCAGAAGCGACTTGATGGCACTTAACACACACAGAAAAGGGCAAGAGTCCAGTAGCACCTTAAAGACGAACAAACAGATTTTCTGGTAGGGTATGAGCTTTCGTGAGCCTTTGGCTCACGAAAGCTCATACCCTACCAGAAAATCTGTTTGTTCGTCTTTAAGGTGCTACAAGGCTCACGAAAGCTCATACCCTACCAGAAAATCTGTTTGTTCGTCTTTAAGGTGCTACTGGACTCTTGCCCTTTTCTACTACTGCAGACAGACTAACCCGGCGACCCACTGTGAATAAAGAATGACCAGGTTGCCTTGGGGAGGGGCCCTGGCTCAGTGGTAGAGCATCTGCTTGGCGTGCAGAAGGTCCCAGGTTCAGCCCCCGGCATCTCCAGTTAAAGGGACTAGGCAAGTAGGTGATGGGAAAGACCTCCACCTGAGACCCTGGAGAGCCGCTGCTGGTCTGAGTAGACAATACTGACTTTGATGGACCGAGGGTCTGATTCAGTAGAAGGCAGCTTCATGTGTCCATGTGTGTTCATGGGTGCAGGTTAAGGGGATATCTGATTTATTAGGGGAGGGGATGTGGCTCAGTGGTAGAGCCTCTGCTTGGCATGCAGAAAGTCCCAGGTTCAACCCCCGGCATCTCCAGTTAAAGGGACTAGGCGAGTAGAATTATAGAAGTATAGAGTTGGAATAGACCACCAGGGTCATCTAGTCCAACCCCCTGCACAATGCAGGGAATTCCCAACTACCTCCCCCCCTCCACACCCCCAGTAGGCGATGTGGTGATGTGAAAGACCTCTGCCTGAGACCCTGGAAAACCGCTGCCGGTCTGAGTAGACAGTACTGACTTTGACGGACCGAGGGTCTGATTCAGTAGAAGGCAGCTTCATGTGTTCATGTGCCCTTCTCACCTAAGGGCGGGTTGCTTCCCATTTTGCCGGTGGGGTTGACTGGTGTTCTCCATGCACGTCAGATGCGCTTTTGGTATCTCGGTTGCGTTGACTTGATGCGATCCAGTGTGTCTTCGCTGCGAGGAGAATGTGCCATAGGCATTCCGAACCCACTCCGCGTATTAGATGGCCACATTGAAAACTACCCACTGCGCTAAACCAGGTGCACCCTTCTCTTAAAATGTGGTGCATTGGGCCAGCGAAGGCGGTCTGTGCATGGAAGCAGCTGGATGTGTGCTTCATGCGCAAAAGGGTGCTTGCTGCACAACATGAATTTTTCCCCACATCTGTCAGGGTGTGCACATGTTGCTCATGTTGGAGCAGATCTGCATCAGTCACTGGAATCCAGATGCCCCCCGCCCCACCCGCTGAAAAGTAACAGGTACAAAAACAGAGGTGCTAATTTGGACCAGTTGTTTGGTCCCTGCATGTGTGGGCGTTCTCCTATGCAGCAGGCTATGTGCACCTGTGGTTTGGGGGCAATTGTGTGGAAGCACGTACTACTGCCATAAAAGGGGACATTTCTTAATGATGTGGTTAGAACTGGGGCATAGGTCTGTAAGGTATTGCATCTGCTTCTTTTGATGACGGTGTCTTACGGCTTCTTGTCTGGTACTATTTAGAATTAGAATCTTATGCTCTAGTAGATGCTGAGAAGCCTGGAAGGAAACACGGTTTGCAAATTCTCACGCACGCATCTTTTTGTGCATGTTTAATTTGTACAAAATCATGTTTTTGTGCTCAACGGGGAATTCCTCCCCCGCAGTATGTAGAGACCCCCTGCTTTGTGTGTGGGTAGTCTGGTTTTGCTATTTTTGAGGTCGGCATGGGGAGGGCACTTAGATATAGTGAGGGTTTCCAATGGAAGTTATCGTTGAAACCTTATTAGAGCCAATTCCCTCACATATACTAGCTTTAAAAGGTATTGAAGTGTCTTGCATGTGGTTAAAATGAGATGCGCATTAGAGGCTCTTAAGAGAGGCAGTGGAATTTGCAGACTGAATCTCGAAAGCCGACCAGACTTGTCGCCTTGAGACATTGGAGACCAAAGGAGACCTGCAAGGCAGGTTGCCTTGGAAAGCGCAGAGATGCACATGAATGCAACGGGTGCTATTCTTCAAACCACCACCAGCCTTATGAGATCCCAGCTGGGTGGGTACGTGGTGCTTCTAGCACGACGCAGGCTCTGTGTGCCATCTTGGTTCCACCTTGGAAAACAAAATGAGCGGGAATGGTTCTTTAGCGGTCTTTCTTGAAGCTTCCTCAGTAAAGAGGTGACATTATCTTACCTGTTCTATTGACGCAAGCGAGGCCAGGAGAAACGTTTCTATCGGATTGCTTACTGTGGGAAATGCAAGCGGGAATGGATTGAAATTGGGATCAGCACCTTAACCAGGCTGTTATTTGATTGTGCAAGAAATGCCCAGGCTGTTAGGCGGTTGTTGTTGGACGTCCAATCGTCTTTCACATAGTTTTGCAGCAAATAGCAGTGTATTGTTGCTGGGGGGGAAAGTGATTTCTTCCCCAGCTAGCGCCCCTATTGGGATAGTGGAATATCGTTTTCCAAGCATCGTGGGTACCAATTGGAGAGTGCCTGTGACGTCACTGGTGACAAATGACACAATCCCTCCTGCAGATGCCTATGCCATTTTGTGACCTTTAAACATTTTTGTCTTTTAACTCATTGGAGCCTGAGAGCTCCCTCCTTAAGATTATGAAGGAAGGCTTTTCTCATAATGCCCTTTAAAAAACAAAAGAATGCTGAACATCATAGAGGCAATGGGTCCATCCCAATATTTGGGGAACATTTTTTCCCCTTGCTTTATTTCTTCCCTTTAAAAATGTCAGTGAAAAAGGCCGTCCTGTGTTTCAGAAGAGCGATCTTTCTATTTCCAATATGACTTTTGATATAACCAATCTTGTGTATTGTAGATTTTTGTTTTATCTTGTGCTAGCCTGATCTCATCAGATCTTGGAAACTAAGCTGGGTTGGCCCTGGTCTGTATTTAGATGGGAGACCACCAAGGAATAACAGGGTTGCCACGCAGAGGCAGATAATGGCAAACCATCTCTGAATGTCTCTTGCCTTGAAAACTCTATGGGGTCGCCATAAGTCTGCTGTGACCTGACAGCAAAAAAAAAGAAGAAGGAAAAAAAGGCCTTAGCATTTTAACCTAATATCAATTTTGAATTGCAATTTTAAAAACCCAGAAAAATAGTAAAGAATTTGATCTCTCTATAGTCAGACTTAACTGCATTTCCATTTTGCTGGGCAAACCAAGCCTTATAACTAAACAATGTTAATGCTCTTAGTTTTACCCCGACGACAGGTGATAAATGATATCATCTTGTTTAGAAGGGATTCACATTTTTAGCAAATGCCTAAACTCTATACAAAGGCATAAAGACATATGAACTCCAAAGTGAATGAAGGAGAGGTGTGCATTAACAGATAGATTGTTAATAGATATATATGGTAGTCAAGCGTGCAGGCATTAACAGATGAAATGGCAAATTCTGCACAGGCAAATATTGTGCAGCAAACTGGTGAAGCATGAACATTTAGGTGCCGGTTCCAAAGAATAGAGATCCCGCCTCCCTTCACCATGCTTTTGCATTTCATATTTTGCTCATGCAGGAGAAAAGTCGCCGCCGTAGTGAAATGTACGATGCTTTGCCACTAGTTTCTTCCTTCTAGGAACGCAACCTTTAACCTCCCTGTGGAGAGCTAATTGTCAAGACTGTTAAAAGTGTGGATTTTCTAAAAAAAAAAAAAAAAAGTGGGAAAAAAATCCATTATTTTCAGCTGAATCCTAGAGCGTTGCCAAAAAATTTTTTTTACAATAAATGTGGATTTTCTGCTACCTGAGTGGTTGTGCATAGGGAAACTGGGGAAGGGCGCGAGTATTCGGGTAAACAGACGCGGCGTTCTATAGTGTCCCTTCCAGATTTATGATCATGCATTCAATCAGTTCCGTTTAAGAAAAAAAAAAGTTTAATGTCCCTGCAGAGACTTATTCATTAAGAGGTATAATTTGCAATGCAAATAGCAGCGGAGAGTACAGGCTGCGTGTTCCATGAGGAGGTTAATGCCTGCAGCCTAAGGCGGCAACTCAGTAATACAGTGCAGTCCCAGACTCCTTTCATGGCATTTCCAATGAAAGGTTCTCCAGTAGCCGGTATAGGGAAATAAGATTCTTCTTTGCCCGAGTCTCTGGAGAGCTGCTGCCAGTCAGTATCAACTAACTTGACTGAGAGGGGATATGATAACCATGTTCAAGTACTTGAAGGGCTGTCATAGAGAGGAGGGTGCCGAGTTGTTTTCTGTTGTCCCAGAAGGTCGGACCAGAACCAACGGGTTGAAATTAAATCAAAAGAGTTTCCGTGTAGACATTAGGAAGAATTTTCTAACAGTTAGAGCAGTTCCTCGGTGGAACAGGCTTCCTCAGGAGGTGGTGAGCTCTCCTTCCATGAAGGTTTTTAAGCAGAGGCTGGATAGCCATCTGTCAGCAATGCTGATTCTATAACCTTAGGCAGATCATGAGAGGGAGGGCATCTTGGCCATCTTCTGGACATGGAGTAGGGGTCACTGGGGTGTGTGTGCGGGGGGAGGTAGTTGTGAATTTTCTGCATTGTGCAGGGGGTTGGACTAGATGACCCTGGTGGTCCTTTCCAACTCTATGATTCTAACTTGGGCTAAGACAGCTTTGTATGTTCATATATGAAAACCAGTGTGGTGCATCAGACTATGATCTGGGAGACCCAGGTTCCAATTCCGGATCTATTATGGAAGTTTGCTGGGTTGCGTTGGGGCCAGTCACCCTTCTTAGCCTAACCCACATCATAGGGATGTTGTTAGGATAAAACCGAGGTGAGCAATGTAAGCCGCTCTGGGTTAGCATTAATAGGTAGTAAATAAATATGTTAGTTTCAGAAGCCAAAAGAAAAAGGCAAACCTTTATCAAGACAGAGCACATTACAAATGTATTATAGGCAGTAACAATAAAAACAGGCGTATTTGTGAAAGACTCAGAAAAAAACACACCTTAACACATGTAGAAGTAACTGTAGATGGCATTATACATGTGATTAATACAATTACAAAAGCACAAGTAAATTCAGTGTAAGATCGTAAAGGTAAAGGTAGTCCCCTGTGCAGGCACCAGGTCATTACTGACCCATGGGGTGATGTCACATCCCGATGTTTACTAGGCAGACTATGTTTACGGGGTGGTTTGCCATTGCCTTCGCCAGCAAGCTGGGCATTCATTTTACCGACCTCGGAAGGATGGAAAGCTGAGTCAACCTTGAGTCGGCTACGTGAAACCGACTTCTGTCGGGATCGAACTCAGATCGTGAGCAGAACTTTTGACTGCAGTACTGCAGCTTACCACTCTGCGCCGGGAGCTCTTAAATCATAAGATCATACACTCATAAATAACACTCACACTCATAAATAACACAACAATTGGTCGTATATTGACTGTCTTTGTTTCGCTTTAGAAATAAGACAAAAACAGGGAGGGAGCTCAGCAGCAAAGCATCTGCTTTGCATGTTATCAACCCCCCCCCCCCCCGAAAGATCTGCAGTGGCTGCCCATCTGTTTCTGGGCAGAATTCAGTGTGCTGCTGCTTCTTAACTTAAAGGGCCTAAACACTCATGGGGCCAGGGTACCTGAAGGACCCTCTCCTCATATTATCCAGCCTGCCAGTTAAGACCTTTTCTGAAGCCCTGCCCACTGTGCCCCCCCCCACCTGCAGAAGTGATGTGGGCGGAGACCAGACAGGGCTTTTTCAGTGGTGGCACCTAGTCTTTAGAACGGCTTTCCCTTGAGGGTCGCCTGGGCATTACTCTCTTTTAGGCACCAGGCCAAAACTATTAACTAAGGGGTTACATCTTTTTAAACTGTTTTGTATGATCAGTTTCTAGCCTGAGGAATGTTTTGTGCATATCTTTCTTATGCTGCTGTTTTCTGCTGTTTTTCTGGCTTGTTTTTAATGGGTTTGGTGGCTAGTCGAATCAAGTGACGGTAAGTTTTATGCGGTTTTAAATTATTTTATTGTATGGTGAACACTCTGGAGCAGGTGTTTGGAGAGGCAGCATATACTTTCCCTAAATAAATAAATAAATAAAAAGGTCGTGGGTGTGATCTCTGGTTATCAGTCATTAGCAAAAAGACCTTTCTTTACCTTGGATCCTGAAAAACTGCAAATAGAAAATTCTGAATTAGGGTGCATGGGTGTGGATGCTTGAGGCATCATAAGAACATAAGAAAGGCCATGCTGGATCAGACCGAGGCCCATCAAGTCCAGCAGTCTGTTCACACAGTGGCCAGCCAGGTGCCTCTGGGAAGCCCACAAACAAGACGACTGCAGCAGCACCATCCTGCCTGTGTTCCACAGCAGCTAATATAATAGGCAAGCTCCTCTGATCCTGGAGAGAATAGGCATGCATCATGACTAGTATCCACTTTTACTAGCAGCCATGAATACCACTCTCCTCCATGAACATGTCCACTCCCCTCTTAAGGCCTTCCAAGTTGGCAGCCATCACCACATCCTGGGGCAGGGAGTTCCACAATTTAACTCTGTGTTGTGTGAAGAAATTTCTTTTATCTGTTTTGAATCTCTCACCCTCCAGCTTTGGCAGATGACCCAGCGTTCTAGTATTATGAGAGGGGGAGAAAAGCTTCTCCCTGTCCCCTCTCTTAAACCATGCATAATTTGATAGACCTCTATCATGTCTCCCCTCAGCCGCCTTCTTTTCAAGCTAAACAGCCCTAAGTGTTTTAACTGCTCCTCATAGGGCAATAGGGCTCTAATCCCCTGATCATTTTGGTTGCTCTTTTCTGCACCTTCTCAAGCTCTGCAATATCCTTTTGTAGGTGTGACCAGAACAGTACGCAGTATTCCAAGTGTGGTCTCACCATAGATTTGTACATTTCATCAATGAATCAAATAATTATTTGCATGTATAATTCAGGTATGTGTATATCCATTCATGTACAGGTTAAGGTTTTATCTATGGCTGCTTCCCATGTTAGAGGATTCTCTGTTCTTTCCTTTCTAGCCTTGTGCTCACCATTTCCCAGCTACCCCCATACTGCTGGAGGGCTTTAAAAAACAGCAGTAGGGATATTGCTATGGGTGCTATGACATTATAGTGATATATCTACTGCATGAGTGTAAAGTGTAAATCGTAGGGTTTTTGTTGCAAGAGACAAATAGAGGCGCGGTTTGCCATTGCCTGCCTCTGTGTACCAACCGTGGGCTTCCTTGGTGGTGTCCCATCCAAATACTAACCAGGGCTGACCTTGCTTAGCTTCTGAGATCTGGCTAGCCTGAGGCCATCCAGGTCAGGGCATTATACCTACTACTGATTTCAAAAGCTGGCTGGTGTTGGTGCGGGAAAATGGCACTGGATGAAGGTGGGGAGAACTTGAAACCTATTCCTTCCTGTCTACGCTGTGGGGACACCCACTTAGATTCTGATGTTACTGGATGCATAAGAGCAAACCAGGAGAAACCACAGAAGGCAATGGAAGGAGCATGTCTGGAAGACAACGTTGTGTAGAGGCTCCAACAGCTTCTGGTTTGAGAGCCCAAGAGGAACAAATCTTCAGTGTGGAAGCAGCCTCCATCTTTCTATAAATCCAAATCTACGCATTGGGTAGGTGATGGAGTGGTTAGAGTGCTAGGATAGGATCTGGGAGACCCAGGTTTGAATCCCCACTCTGCCATGGAAGTTTGTTGGGTGACCTTGGGCCACTCATTCTCTCTCAGCCTAACCTACCGTGCAGGGCTGTTGTGAGGATAAAATGTAGGCGCCCACCCTCCTCCTGTGCACCACAACAAGGGTGGTGCCTGCCTTCCTTACCTTGGGTGTGACAGCGAGGCACAGAGGTGGCACCTTTCTCCCCCCCCCTTGCCTCCCCGCAGCAGTGTGGCAGGAAGCAACTGCCTGGCTTCTCACCATATCCCACCATAATGAGGAGGGGCAGCACAGGAAGAGGCCTGGGTCTTCTCCCACCTTCCCAAGGGAGGGAAGCAGCAGGTTCCCTGCTCTCCATTCACTGGGCCTGCGCTGCCTCCCAGGTAGGGTTGCCAACCTCCAGGTGGCATGAAGTTAATGCCTTATTAAAAATCACATGCTTTAATTTGCCTGCTATATTGGCTTGTATAATTGAGGCCTCGTGCTGCCAGTTCTTTAAACCTCCAGGTAGTGGCTGAAGATCTCCTGGGATTATAACGGATCTCCAGGCGACGGAGATCACTTCACCTAGAGAAAATGGCCACTTTGGACAGTGGACTGTATGGCATTTTGGAGGGGCTGTGGCTTAGTGGCAGAGCATCTGCTCGGCATGCAGAAGGTCCCAAGTTCAATCCCTGGCAACTTCTCAACTACCTTCTCTCCCCCCCCCCAGTGACCCCTGCTCTATGTCCCTCTAGGAGAGGGACTGTGGCTCAGTTTGGAGAGCGTCTGCTTGGCATGCAGAAGTTCCAAGGTTCAATCTCCGGCATCTGCAGTTAAAGGGACCAGGGAAGTAGGTGATGTGAAAGACCTCTGCCTGGGGCGCTGGAGAGCCTCTGCCGATCTGAGTAGACAGTAGTGACTTCGTTTGACCAAGGGTCTCCTTCAGTGTAAGGCAGGTTCATGTGTTCATGGTACTCCATTAAAGTCCCTCCCCAAACCCTGCCCTCCTCAGGCTCCATGTCCAAAATATCCAGGTATTTCCCCACCCAGAGCTGGCAACCCTACTCCCAGGGGTGCTGCTTGCCACAGGTGTGGGCGAGAGGTCTGGTTGCCACCCCTCCATCTCAGGCACCCTAGGCAATCGCCTAGTGGATGGGCAGGCCCTGCTGGCAAAGAATCCCACAATTATTCCTTGAGTAAAATAAGGCCTTCCTTTCCCCCCTCCCGAATCTATTGCCCATGAACACAGGATGCTCCCATGTTCTAGTATTATGGGATAATGAGAAAAAAGGTCTTCCTGTGCACTTTTTCCTCCCCATGCATAGGTTTATAAACCTCTCTTGTATTCCCTCCCCCTCGCCTTTCTTTGTAAATGGAAAACAAAACTAAAATGACAAAGGAAAACAAAACAAAACACCAGATTCCCAGGGCAGCAATGGTGGAGCCAAATCCAACCCCCATTTATTTCAAGGAGACGCTCAACCCAAACAAGCCTGTGCGTGGCTACTCAGAAGTAACTCCCAGGACGTTTGATGGTGCTTACTCCTGGGTAAGCCACAGTGGGTAGCGGTGTTAGTCTGTCTGCAGTAGTAGAAAAGCGCAAGAGTCCAGTAGCACCTTAAAGACTAACAAAAATACTTTCTGGCAGGGTATGAGCTTTCGTGAGCCACAGCTCACTTCTTCAGATCTGCAGTAGTAGAAAAGAGCAAGAGTCCAGTAGCACCTTAAAGACTAACAAAAATGTTTTCTGGCAGGGTATCCGCTTTCGTGAGCCACACCTCACTTCTTCAGATCAGATTTTTGTTAGTCTTTAAGGTGCTACTGGACTCTTGCTCTTTTCTACGACTATAGATGCACATGCACTAACAAAAATATTTTCTGGCAGGGTATCCTCTTTCGTGAGCCACAGCTCGCTTCTTCAGATCTGCAGTAGTAGAAAAGAGCAAGAGTCCAGTAGCACCTTAAAGTCTAACAGAAATATTTTCTGGTAGGGTATGAGCTTTCGTGAGCCACAGCTCACTTCTTCAGATCTGCAGTAGTAGAAAAGAGCAAGAGTCCAGTAGCACCACCTTAAAGACTTACAAAAATATTTTCTGGCAGGGTATGAGCTTTCGTGAGCCACAGCTGATACCCTACCAGAAAATATTTTTGTTAGTCTTTAAGGTGCTACTGGACTCTTTCTCTTTTCTACTCCCGGGTAAGCGTGCATCGAATTGCACCTTTACAGTCAAGTAAAAAAAAAAGGGGGGGGAAGAGAAGGTTGCTCAGGCGGGTTGTTGCAACCGAAACATCCCTGCAGGTTCTTTTTTAAGAGTTGCCCCGTGGAGTTCAATGGGACTGGAGAACAGAAGTCAAAAAGGGCAAGAGTCCAGTAGCACCTTAAAGACTAACAAAAATATGTTCTGGTAGGGTATGAGCTTTCGTGAGCCACAGCTCCCTTCTTCAGATACCTGAAGAATCTGAAGAAGTGAGCTGTGGCTCACGAAAGCTCATACCCTACCAGAAAATATTGTTGTTAGTCTTTAAGGTGCTACTGGACTCTTGCCCTTTTTGACTACTGCAAACAGACGAACACGGCTGCCCACTGTGGAGAACAGGAAAACGCTTCTCAGTGGCGGCCTCCGCGCCAGGCCGCCTCCTTTCCCCCCCCCCCGCGCTTCGTGTGGTATCTCCCACGAGGCGGAAAAGTGCCCGAGAAGCAACATGGAAGCTCGGGCGGTACCATCGCGCGTAGTAATGAGGGGGGGGGGAAGGAGGAAGTGAAGGAGGCGAGCCGCGAGCGGTGTTTTCGGTCGGCGCCCAAGGCCGGCGCTGAGCGAGTGAGTGACAGGGAGGAGGCCACGCCCCCTTCCCTGTCCTCCGGCTGAGCGTTGGGGTTGCCTGGCTCGCCTCGGCCTTCCTCCTCCTCCTCCTCCTCCTCCTCGCCAGCGGCCCCCTTCCCGGAGGTGACCAGAGGTGGGTGCAGAAATGGTTCCCCCCCCCCCGCCGCTGCGGGTAGGCCCGGAGGCGAAGGCTGCTTTTGTCCGGGCAAGGCCCGTTTCCCGGCCCTGTTTTTTTCTTGGTTCCCCCGGGTGGAGGGGAAGAAGAGGCCGGCTGGGAGGCGGAAAGGAAGGGGGACCCTCTGCGTGCCGGGGTGGGGCGCGTGTTGGGGGTGGCGGGGGTACTGCGGGGGGGGGGAGAGAAAGGTGCATGGAGCAAACCCTGCAATAGTTGGGGGGGCATGTGTTGGGGGGGTGGGGATACTTGGGGGAGGTGGAAAAAAGAGGTGCATAGAGCAAACCCTGCAATAGTTGGGGGGGCATGTGTTGGGGGGGTGGGGTACTTGGGGGAGGAGAAAAAAAGGTGCATAGAGCAAACCCTGCAATAGTTGGGGGGGTACTTGGGGGAGGTGGAAAAAAGAGGTGCATAGAGCAAACCCTGCAACAGTTGGGGGGGCAGGGGTACTTGGGGGAGGTGGAAAAAAGAGGTGCATGGAGCAAACCCTGCAATAGTTGGGGGGGCATGTGTTGGGGGGGTGGGGGTACTTGGGGGAGGAGAAAAAAAGGTGCATAGAGCAAACCCTGCAATAGTTGGGGGGGTACTTGGGGGAGGTGGAAAAAAGAGGTGCATAGAGCAAACCCTGCAACAGTTGGGGGGGCAGGGGTACTTGGGGGAGGTGGAAAAAAGAGGTGCATGGAGCAAACCCTGCAATAGTTGGGGGGGCATGTGTTGGGGGGGTGGGGGGTACTTGGGGGAGGAGAAAAAAGAGGTGCATAGAGCAAACCCTGCAATAGTTGGGGGGCGTGTGTTTGGGGTGGCGGGGGTACTTGGAGGTGAAAAAGGTGCATAGAGCAAACCCTGCAATAGTTTTGGGGGCGGGGGTACTTGGGGAGGTGGAAAAAAGAGGTGCATAGAGCAAACCCTGCAATAGTTGGGGGGCAGGGGTGCTTAGGGGAGGAGAAAAATGGTGCATAGAACAAACCCTGCAATAGTTGGGTGTGTGTGTTTGGGGTGGCGGGGATACTTGGGGGAGGTGAAAAAAGGTGCATAGAGCAAACCCTGCAATAGTTTGGGGGGCGTGTGTTTGGGATGGCGGGGGTACTTGGGGGAGGAGAAAAAAGGTGCATAGAGCAAACCCTGCAATAGTTAGGGGGGCGGGGTACTTGGGGGAGGAGAAAAAAGAGGTGCATGGAGCAAACCCTGCAATAGTTGGGGGGCGTGTGTTGGGGGGGCGGGGGTACTTGGGGAGGAGAAAAAAGAGGTGCATAGAGCAAACCCTGCAATAGTTGTGGGGGCGGGGGTACTTGGGGGAGGTGGAAAAAAGAGGTGCATAGAGCAAATCCTGCAATAGTTGGGGGGGCGGGGGTACTTGGGGGAGGAGAAAAAAGAGGTGCATGGAGCAAACCCTGCAATAGTTGGGGGGACGTGTGTTTGGTGTGGCGGGGGTACTTGGGGGAGGTGAAAAAAAGAGGTGCATAGAGCAAACCCTGCAATAGTTGGGGGGGGCGGGGGTACTTGGGAGGAGAGAAAAGGTGCATGGAACAAACCCTGCAATAGTTGGGGGGCGTGTTTGGAGGTGGTGGGGGTACTGGGGGGGAGAAAAAAGGTGCTTAGAACAAATCCTGCAATAGTGGGGGGGGGGGGGGAGAAAAAAGGTGCATAGAGCAAACCCTGCAGTAGTTGTAAGGGAGGAGGGGTGTCTGTTTGTCCTGTCTGTCTGTCCCATCTGTTTGTCTGTCTGTGTCTTACAGCTGGGGGAAGGTGGCATGAGAGGGAGTGACTCCTGGGATACTTGGAGGGGGGGGAGTATGTGTGGTCAGTCTGGGTTTTTTTGCAGGAGTAAGAGGTGGGTGTAACTCTTGGGGTACTTGTGGGGAGGGGGGAAGGGTGGGATGGGCAGATGTTGGGATATGGAGGTGGGGGGGAGGAAGGGGGTAGGAACCGAAGAAGAGCTCAGCTGGGTCAGACCAGCGGTCCATCTAGTTCAGCATCCCTGTCTCACATGGTGGTCAACCAGTTCCTCTAGAGGCTGACAACAAGGCATAGAGGCCAAAGCCACACCCCCCCCCAGCCTCCTGGTACTGGGATTCACAGGTTTCCTGCATGTGAATGGGGAGGTTTTCTTTGGTCACTACGGCTAGTAGCTGCTGATAGACCAACCCCCCCTCCAAATCTGTCTAATCCACTTCTAAAGCTGTCTTCACATGGCTGATTCTGTGACCGTAGGCCAGTGGTTCCCAACCTTTTTTTGACCAGGGACCACTAGGCCTTTTTTTTCGGTGCAGGGACCCCAAGGTTCAAAATTAAAATTCCGAGAATTTGAAAATAAACTTTAATCATAACTGTTAGTTAAACATGAAACTTAGAATAATATTTGAATATATATTTTTATAATAAAGAACTTTTAATTGAAAATATTAATTTATTATGGGTTTATAACTTTGTTTTGCGGACCTTAATTTAGTTCTCGCGGACCCCTGGGGGTCTGTGGACCCCCGGTTGGGAACCAGTGGCGTAGGCAGATCATGAGAGGGAGGGCAGAAAGGGTTGTATCAGTGCTTGGCTCTTGTGGCCCTTTCTTGCAGGCCCAGGGTAGCGCCAATCGCCACTTTGGGGTCAGGAAGCAATTTTCCTCTAGGCCAGATTGGCCAGGGATCCTGGAGGGTTTTTTTTTTTTTTTTGCCATCTTCTGGGTGTGGAGTTGGGGTCACTGGGGGTTCGAGGGGGGAAGGTAGTTGGGAATTCCCTGCATTGTGCAGGGGGTTGGACTAGATGGCCCTAGTGGTCCCTTCCAACTCTATGATTCTGTGATTCTATACGTCCTCTGGCAGTGAATTCCATATTAGAATCCCTCGTTGAGTAAATAAACTCGTACATTTGTCCCTCCTGAAATCCATGGGGGACTAGGCTATTATCACTAATGATGATGGATATCTACTCTCTCCAGTACCAAAGGTAATATGCCTCTTTAAATCAGTTGCTGGGGAACATGGACGTGAGGATGGTGTCTCCTGGAGGCAGCTGGTTGGCCACCCTGTGAACAGAACGCTGGACTAGATGGTCCTTATTGTTCTTGCAGTGTTATGTTCTCATTTTTCCTATCAACTTCATCAGATTCCCCCAAGTTCTAGTATTTTGGTAGTGGGAGAAAAAGTTCACTCTCTCTACACTGTGCGTACTTTTATAAACTCCTGTCATGTATCTCATAGGTTACTCAGGGGGAAGAGGGAGGGGTAGTGGTGTGCCTTATGGAGTACTTGTGGGGAAAGGAGAATATGTGTGGCAAGTCCTGGGATATTTGGGAAAATAAGAATGTGGGTTTTGGGTACTGGGGGGAAGGTGGTGTATAGGTGGGGGCGCAAGGAGAGGTATGTGAATCACTTAGAACAGTGGTTCCCGACCTTTTTGGCGTGGTAACCCACAAGTCCAAATGTACTTGGTGTGTTAGTGACCCATTTAAAAAACAACAAAAAACAGGGCATATGCAAATAAAACTGCGAAAACCTGGTATGGTAGGGGAGGGGCTGTGGCTCAGTGGTAGAGCATCTGTTTGGCATGCAAAAGGTCCCAGGTTCAATCCCTGGCATCTCCAGTTAAAGGGACTAGGCAAGTAGGTGATGCGAAAGACCTCTGCCTGAGACCCTGGAGAGCCGCTGCTGGTCTGAGTAGACAATACTGACTTTGATGGACTGAGGGTCTGATTCAGTATAAGGCAGCTTCACGTGTTCATGTGAACTCAGTTTCATTGGGTTCTCAACCTGCTTTTCAGTTGGGACCCACACATTGGAAAACTGCTTTTAGAGGTATTTGAAATGGGTGTTTGAAAGAGGGTCTGTGAGGTTCTTGCAGCACAATCTGTTGCATGTTTACTCAGAAAAAAGTTCCATCGAGTTCAGTGGACCAATCTCTAAGAAAGTGTGTACAGGATTGCAGTGTTTGGCTATGCAAGAGACCTGTAGAGCTGTGGAATCATAGAGTTGGAAGGGACCACCAGGGTCATCTAGTCCAACCCCCTGCACACTGCAGGAAATTCACAACTGCCTCCCCCCCCACACCCCCAGTGACCCCTACTCCATGCCCAGAAGATGGCCAAGATGCCCTCTCTCTCATGATCTGCCTAAGGTCATAGAATCAGCATTGCTGACAGATGGCCATCGAGCCTCTGCTTAAAAACCTCCAGGGAAGGAGAGCTCACCACCTCCCGAGGAAGCCTGTTCCACTGAGGAACTGCTCTGACTGTTAGAAAATTCTTCCTAATGTCTAGACGGAAACTCTTTTGATTTAATTTCAACCCATTGGTTCTGGTCCGACCTTCTTGAGCAACAGAAAACAACTCAGCACCCTCCTCTATATGACAGCCCTTCGAGTACTTGAACATGATTATCATATCCCCTCTCAGTCTTCTCCTCTTCAGGCTAAACATACCCAGCTCCTTCAACCTTTCCTCATAGGACTTGGTCTCCAGATCCCTCACCATCCTTGTTGCCCTTCTCTGGACACGTTCCAGCTTGTCTACATCTTTCTTAAATTGTGGTGCCCAAAACTGAACACAGTACTCTAGGTGAGGTCTAACCAGAGCAGAGTAAAGCGATACCATCACTTCGCGTGATCTGGACACTATACTTCTGTTGATGCAGCCGAAGACTGCATTTGCCTTTTTAGTTACAGCATCACACTACTGACTCATGTTCAGTGTTTGGTCTACTAACACACCAAGATCCTTTTCACACACACTACTGCTCAAACAAGTCTTATAATTATGCATTTGATTTTTCCTACCTAAATGCAGAACTTTACATTTGTCTTTGTTGCAGTGCATTTTATTAGTTCTAGCCCATTTCTCCAGCCTATCAAGATTATCCTGCATCTTGGCTCTGTCTTCTACCGTATTTGCTACCCCTCCCAATTTAGTATCATCTACAAATTTAATAAGCATCCCTTCTATTCCTTCATCCAAATCATTTATAAAGATGTTGAACAACACAGGGCCCAGCACAGATCCCTGAGGAACTCCACTAGTCACTTCTCTCCAAGTGGACGAGGAACCATTAACTAGCACTCTTTGGGTACGATCTGTCAACCAGTTGCAGATCCATCTAACAATAATAGGATCTAACCCACATTTTCCCAATTTGTCAACTAGAATACTATGTGGAACCTTATCAAAAGCCTTACTGAAATCTAGATAAACTGTACAGCATTCCTCTGATCCAGCAAGGTAGTAACTTTCTAAAAAAAGGAGATAAGATTAGTCTGACATGACTTATTCTTGAGAAACCCATGCTGGCTCTTAGTGATCAGATCCATCCTTTCTAAATGCTCAAGGATGGACTGTTTGATGATTTGTTCAAACACTTTTCCTGGTATAGAAGTCAAGCTGATGGGTCGGTAGTTACCCGGATCCTCCTTTTTCCCCTTCTTGAAGATGGGGACAACATTTGCCCGCCTCCAATCTTCTGGCACCTCACCTGTTTGCCAAGACTTTTCAAAAATAATGGACAGAGGTTCCGAAATTACATCTGCAAGTTCTTTGAGTACCCTTGGGTGCAATTCATCTGGCACAGAGGATTTTGTTTCATTTGAAGAAACCAGATGTTTGTGCACTACCCCAATGCCAATTCTAGGCTGCAAATCCCTTCCCTCATCACATGTTCTGTTTATGCCATGTTGAGCACCACTTCCCTTATGAGAAAAAACTGAGGAAAAGTAGGAATTGAGGAGTTCTGCCCTCTCTTCATCTCCTGTTACAATTTCACTTTCCGGTCCACGCAATGGGCTTATCTTGTCCTTGTTCTTACTCTTACTCTGTACATAGGAAAATAACCCTTTTTTGTTGCGTTTAGCATCTCTCACTACCCTAAGTTCATACTGAGCTTTAGCTTTGCTAACACTCTCCCTACAAGCACTAGTTATTTGCTTATATTCCTCTTTGGTTATAAGGCCCTCCTTCCACTTCCTAAATGAGTCTTTTTTATTTCTCAACTCTTTAAAAAGCTGTTTACGAAGCCACCCTGGCCTCTTTAGGCTCCTCCCATTTTTCCTTCTCATAGATAGAAATCTAAGATTTCTGTTAACTTCCGGTTGTAATTTAACAAGCTTTGGTATTCTGGGTGTATTTCATTAAAAAAAAACAACCAGTGTATTATTGTAATAAAATTATTGTATTACTTGTTTGGATCAATCTGACTCTTATAGGGGAAGATCTTGAAGGGATGTTTCAGGAAACACATCCATTCAGTGACCATAACACTGCAAGCATTTGCATGCCATAGTATCTGTGACATCTACTTTGTTGAGCTGGTATTTGGAGAATAGTGTCTGGAGACAAGAAGACGAGTTGGTTTTTATATACTGACTTTCTGTACCACGTAAGGAAGAATCAAACCGGCTTACAATCACCTTCCCCTCCCCACCACAGACACCCTGTGAGGTAGGCGGGGCTGAGAGAGCTCGAAGAGAGCTGTGACTAGCCCAAGGTCACCCAGCTGGCTTCATGTGGAGAAGTGGGGAAACCAATCCGGTTCACAGATTAGCCTCCGCCGCTCATGTGGAGGAGTGGGGAATCAAACCCGGTTCTCCAGATCAGGGTCCACCGCTCCAAACCACCGCTCTTAACCACTACACCATGCTGGCTCCCAAGGGTGGGTCTTGAGAATTCGGCCATCACTGCTGTAATCTGGGTTTCCCACAGTTTACAGGGAGTAGGATATCAAGGGTTCCACTCTCAACCATCCATAGAGTGCTCTGCTTGCGAAGAGGGGACTCTTATGTGATATGAAGCTACTAAAGTCAAGGAAAATTGCTGAGAAACCTCATGTCAATTGTACACTCAGCAGGAGTCTCCAGGCTGCTTCCAAAACATACATAATTGCAAAATAAACAAGTTTTGCACTTTATGTATAGGAAGAATGTCATATGAGTCAGTGCTTGGCTCTCATGGCCCTTTCTTACATGGCCAGGGTAATGCCGATCACCACTTCGGGGTCAGGAAAGATTTTTTCCTCCAGGCCAGATTGGCCAGGGATCCTGAAGGGTTTTTTTTTTTTGTCTTCCTCTGGGCATAGAGCAGGGTCACTGGGGGGGATGGGGAGAAGGTAATTGTGGATTTCCTGCATTGTTCAGGGCTTGGACTAGATGACCCTTGAGATCCCTTCCAGCTCTGTGTTTCTATAAAGTGAAATAGCCTCTAGTGACTTCAAGGATAAAGACATGAGATTTAGTGGGAGTGTGCACGTGTACAGGTTTTGGCCCAAATAGGCTATCTGGCACAGTGACACTGTCATACCCATTGATTCGTGCAAAGCATAATTTTTCTTTTCTTTCTTGGAAAAACCTTGAGATAATATTTTTCATGAAAAAGTAACGGTTTAGTGATGTAACCTCTCAGAGTGTTCTTGAAAGGATGTGGCTGCATGTTTGGCCTGTTTCCGAGTTAGTAATTTTGACATCTTTCCACATATGTCTCTTTTGTGGTATTTTGCCACGAATACCGTTTGTAAGGCAGCATTAGTGGTAAGGCAAGGGCAAACCGTTTCATGATTTTCCAGGGATGTTAACACTTATGCATCGTTTTAGTATCTTTTATGTTGAAAGTAAAATGTTTGCTTTGGGGCAAGAAATGGAAAATGTGGTTAAATACGCAAACGCATGTTTGACTCTTTGGAGTTTTGGACGGTGTTCATGCTTGGAATGTTGCGCTGGCTATGCACACGGAGAACGACATCCCCTGTCTGTTACATGTGATGCACGGTGAGTCATAACAGGCCACTGAACATATTCAGTTGTACAAAATGTTATTTATCCTGATATGTCCGTGAAAACATCTACTAACATCCTGCTAATGGAAGCACGTATCAGCGAGGGCTCAGGAGTCTCTGATCCCAGCGTTGATCAGGTCCCTGCCTCCTTAATTTCAACATTATTGCAGCATAAAGTGTAATATATAACACTTCTACGCTGTTTTAACTTGTTGCATGTTTTTCCTAGCAATCCTGCGCTGTATCCCTGGTGGGGAAGTGAGGCTGGGAGCTGGTGACTTGGCAAAGATGTGCCAGAAATGCTTAAACAAGGATTTGAGTCAGGTGTCTCATAATCACAAGCTCAACATTCTGCCTGTTCAAATGCTCTGGGCGGAGGGTAGTGCTTTCGAAAACATAAAAAGGTGTGACTCGTTTTCTGCTCTTGGGGAGGGGTTCCCCTTCTTTCAGGCGAGTGTCTTCCCCAGTGTCTTTGCAGGATTAGGCCTCTGCGGAAAAAAACGTGCTTTGCAGCTGGGAGTCATATGAGCGAGTTGTGGAAAGAGAGCTAGCAGAAGCTGGAAACCGGAGAACTGGCTCGATGCTGAATGAAATAGGTTGTGCCGTGAAAAGAGTGGACGTGAGTCATCAGAGTAGTGAGGTCTCAATCAGAGAGATGGGCCTTTTTTTAAACATTGGGTCTACCGTTGGCATAAATAATTGAGTGGGAGGGCCATAGACTCTGTTGTCCAATCTTGGGTTTGAGATATTTGGTTTGTGAGACGCCTGCCTGTCTACAGGGCATTGCTGAACGTTGTCAGATGGTCCCATCCCCCTCGCGCAGTTTGCCTGATAAAGTTGTGCAGGCGACGGGTCCAGGTGAAGTGACCTGATCACAATTCGTTGAGATATGCTAGCTTTCCCTCATTTTCCCTTCCTTTCCTCCTCCCTTGGTCCAAGACTGCGGTCATAGACCTAATAATCAATTATTCATATGCTAGTTTTATGTAGTGGTTAAGAGTGGTGGTTTGGAGCTGTGGAGTCTGATCTGGAGAACTGGGTTTGATTCCCTACTCCTCCACATGAGTGGCGGAGACTAATCTGGTGAACCGGGTTGGTTCCCCCACTCCTACACACGAAGCCAGCTAAGTGACCTGGGGCTAGTCACAGCTCTTTCAGCCTCACCTACCTCACAGGGTGTCTGTTGTGGGGAGGGGAAGGGAAGGTGGTTGTAAGCTGGTTTGAGTCTTAAGTGGTAGAGAAAGTTGGCATATAAAAACCAACTCTTCTTCTGTGGTTATGGCAACAGGGAGGCTAATAGTCTTGAAATGCAATGGTCAGTGTAGCCATTTTGCCATGCTTATGGAAAAGATGAGATTGCCTTCTCTCCCCCGTAGCTTTTGTAAGCTTGGGACATTTTATTGGAAAGCTTGATGGGTTTCTGACTTCATTTTTACACAGTAGTTTTACATAGAAACTAATGCTTTTACCTTTTGCAACGCTGCTTGCATTACCCTTTTTTAGATTACTTGCTGCTCGTGTGTTAGGCAGGATGTCCTCTCTTCTCTTAGGCAGGATGTTGTCCTCTCTCTTGGTGAATGCATATCCTTATCTTCTTAGAACTATAATATATTGGTGCTCAAAAGTGCAGTTTGAATCTTGTTTGGAATGAGGTCGCCCAAGTCTTACAGGCACCTTATTGCTTATTGAGGTCGCCCAAGTCTTACAGGCACCTTATAGTTAATGGTTAAGAAAAGGAACACAACTCTCACGTTCTACCCCGTTCCTGCACTGTGTTCTGATCCGTCGTTCAGCCTGCAAGCGGGGGTAGGGTGGGGGCTGAAGCAGGCTTAACCTAAAGGCAAAGTCTGATGTGAGCCTGCTGTTATCGATTTCACTACTGGCAGACTTTGCCTTGAGACATTAGTTGGACTTGCTGGAGAAACTGATAGGTGACGTCTCTGCTCGGAAACTCCTCAGGTACAATTTCTTTGCAAGTCCCTCTGCAAGCTTTCCTTGTGCTGTTTTGTCACTACACACACACACACACACACACACACACACACACACACAAGATAGCCACACCATGACAAATGCTTTGTTGTAGGGATTTGTGATTGAACGTGCACGATCCACGTTTGGAACGGTTGTAGATCAGTGGCTCTTCAGTTAGTGGTTGGCTTTTAAACTGGCCACGTCATGGCTCTGTGAATTAAGTCTAAATCAGCCATAGCTTGTGTGTTAGTTTGAACTTCCACTACCTAAAAGTGATTCAGCTTAAATTGGTTTGGGGTGTCAGAATGCTTAAACTCCAGCACCATGTTTCAAAGGAATCTACTTCCTTCCTGTCAGCTTTCTTCGTTTTCCAATTATCACACCCATACATAGTAACAGGGAATACTATGGCATGAATTAACTTGATCTTGATTGCCAGTAACACAGCATTACACTTAAGAATCTTTTCTAGTGCCTTTATGGCTGCCCTTCCCAGACTCCCTTTTAGTTGATGATGAAGCCAAGGAACAGAAAGTCTTGAACAATTTGAGTTTCCTTATTGTCAACCTTAAAGTTGAGTAATTCCCCTGTAATCATTATTTTTGTCTTCTTGATGTTTAGCTGTAGTCCTGCTTTGGCACTTTCTGCCTTAACTTTCACCAGTAGTCATTTCAAGTCTTTGCTATTTTCTTCCAGTAATATGGTATCATCAGCATATCTCAAATTGTGGTGTTGCAGGATAATGTTATGGATACCGTGGACGGCCAAAAAGACAAATAAGTGGGCTCTAGATCAAATCAAGCCTGAACTGTTCCTTAAAGTTAAAATGACTAAACTGAGGCTGTTGTACTTTGGTCACATTTTGAGAAGACTAGACTTGCTGGAGAAGACGCTAATGCTAGGAAAAGTTGAAGGCAGCAGGAAAAGAGGAAGACCTGACATGAGATGGATCATGATGGGTAGCCGTAATAGTCTGTTTGTAGCAGTAGAAAAGAGCAAGAGCCTTCAGATCTGAAGAAGTGAGCTGTGACTCACAAGGCTCCTATCCTACCAGAAATGTTAGTCTTTAAGGTGCAACTAGACTCTTGCTCTCCAACTCCAACATGGGGTGGATTGACTCAATCAAGGAATCCACGGCCCTCAGTTTGCAAGACCTGAGCGAGGCTGTTAATGACAGGACGCTTTGGAGGACATTGATTCATAGGGTCGCCATGAGTCGGAAGCGACTTGACGGCACTTTAACACACACGCAGTGTAGACGCATACCATTTTTAAAAATACGGTGATCGTGTCCTCTCTTTGCCGGTCCTCTCCTTTCAGGCCTGTTGCTGATTCAGAAGTCCCTACTGTATGTTGGGCTGGTAGGGGTTGGAGCCTGTGCTGCATGGTGGTGCCTCTCCAACCTCCTTGCCGGTCCTGCTGTGTCCATCCACGCAAGCTCCTGCAGTGTCCCTTTAGTTTCAAGAGAGGCGTCACAAAGGGAACATCTGCTTATAACAGTGCTGTGTGAGATGCATTCGGAGCGTTGCAAAGGCTTCGAGCATTTGTTGCAATCATAGTTCATTTGGGAGATTTATGTTCAGCCGCTGTGCCATGGCTATTTGCCAGCAAGTTTAGATTGCAGTAGGGTTCTGTTTATCAGTTGGAATGGACTGGAGAATAGAGATAAATGAATATTCAAATATTTGAATAGGTCTCCGATATGAGGTGTTACGAAACCAATATATGGGTTACTAAAAATATTATAGCATCGTCACCAAGTGACAAAGGACTACAGGGCCTACAGGGCGGGGCTGTGGCTCCACGGTAGAAAAGAAGAAGAGTTGGTTTTTATATGCCGACTTTCTCCATTTAAGGAAGACTCAACCTGGCTTACAATCACCTTCCCCTCCCCACAACAGACACCCTGTGAGGTAGGTGGGGCTCAGAGAGCTCTAAGAGCTGTGACTGGCCCAAGGTCACCCAGCTGGCTTTGTGTGTAGGAGTGGGGAAACCAATCCAGTTCACAGATTAGCCTCCGCCGCTCATGTGGATGAGTGGGGAATCAAACCCGGTTCTCCAGCCCAGACTCCACCGCTCCAAACCACCGCTCTTAACCACTACACCACCCTGGCATCAGCTCGGCATGCAGAAAGTCCCAAGTTCAATTCCCCGCCATCTCGGGACTAGGCAAGCAGGTGATGTGAAAGACCTCTGCCTGATACCCTGGAGAGCCGCTGCCTGTCTGAGTAGACAGTACTGACTTTGATGGACCAAGGGTCTGATTCAGTATGAGACAACTTCATGTGTTCCTGTGTGGCCAGTTCTTTTAATGTAGATGAAACTATTGTCGAAGGCTTTCACAATCAGAGTTCATTGGTTCATTTAGGTTATCCGGGCTGTGTGAAAGAAAATACCAAGACCACGGTCACATAGCCCGGATAACCTACGAGAACATAGATGAAACTGTCTTTATGAATGGTTTATAATGATATACAGCTTTGAACAAGATGAAAAATAGTTCGTGTTAGACATGCTTGTGAAAATACATAATTTGAGAAATCACATTGTGATATTACGATAGTGAAGCATTGTGGCGAAAGGTCTGACCTGTGAATCAGAAAAATCTCTATAATTTTGTGTCTTCTGCAGGGAGTTAGTAGGTTGCTTTAGATGAGCCATTCTCCCACATTCTCAGCTTCATTGTGTTAAATAATATAAGCCTGCTTACAGGGTTGTTGTAAAGATTGGCAATATACGTTAAGTACTTAGAATACTCCTAGAAGAAGAGTTGTTTTTTATATGCTGACTTTCTCTACTACTTAAGGGAGAGTCAGACCAGCTTACAATCACCTTCCCTTCCCCACAACAAGACACCCTGTGAGGTAGGTGGGACTGAGAGAGCTCTAAGAGTTGTGACTAGCCCAAGGTCACCCAGAAGGCTTTATGTGTAGAAGTGGGGAAACCAATCCTGTTCACTAGATTAGCGTCGGCCGCTCATGTGGAGAATCAAACCCGGTTCTCCAGATCAGAGTCCACTGCTCCAAACCACCGCTCTTAACCACTACACTGCGCTGGCTCCTACAAATGAAAGTCATCTAAAGTGAACCACATTTCTGTCTCACTGATTTTAGTGTGTGAGTTAAACTGAGAAATGTGCAAGCCGGTTTAAAAAAAAAAAAGGAAAAACAAACCCCCAACAGGAAAAAAATGGAAATTTTTAGGGAGTTCTGCAAGAAAAAACCCTCAGAGGTAATATTTTCCTCTGTTGACAAGTGAAATGTTTTTGAGATAAATATATAATATGAAGACTTTTCTATATGGTGCTATGCAGCATTAGGTAAAGGTAAGTTCTTATCTAGACATTTTCAGGAAGCTAGCCATGTTAATTTATTGTAGTCTAGACATTTTCAGGAGGCTACCCATGTGAATTTGTCATACTAGAATAAAATTTGAGTCCAGTAGCACCTTAAAAGACCAACAAAATGTTATGAGTCAACACTTGCTTTGTCAGATACAGGTTTTTTTTTACTCTGACAAAGTGAGCTTAGACCCTGGAAAAATGTTGTTGATCTTTTAAGATATTATTTTTATGTAGGACAGGTATTATTTAAATGTAAATAATTTTGCCCACAAGTAATATGCTGCTAGTCTTATGGTGACTATATGAGACTGTTTCTGTCCGAACATGCTTTTTTTGTTTACTACAAAAACTGTTTTCTGTTTTCAACTCTGTTTTTTCCCTACCTCTCAGATGATGATACAGCTGTGAAATATGCACGTATTTTTAGTATTGGCTGTATTTGCAGGTTTGTGTGCAGAAAACTAAGGCTGTACTTTTCAATATGCCAAATAGTACAAATTTATACACTAAGCTATAAATTAAGCGTTTTGTGTTGCCGAAGCAGTAAACAAGTTTAGAGTTGCTAAGAAAATAAGTATTGCATATTATCAGTTTGCCTCAATTTCTGTTTGTTCGGGAAAGTAACTAAGGTAAAACCCTGTTGCGTGTCCCCCCCCCCCCCATGGGTTCAAAATTTCCAGACGTTTTACATCTCTTAGTTAGGTACGTGTTGAATTTTATTTGCTTCAGTATTGTTGTGGGTCACCCTTCCTCTGTAATAAGGCCCCCAAGGCGGCTAACAATTTAAAACCAACATTGACCTACGTGAACATCAGGTACAAAAAAGTCCCAAAATGTTTCTCCTGAAATCCCCGGGACACCATGAGAAGAAGTTTTGGGGAGTGGGGAATTGGCCCAAATGGCCTTCTTTTCATCCAACCTTGTGCTTTGCAACCAATGCCGTCTTTTAAAACTCATTACAAAATTGTTATGCCTATGCTCTTTCCTTAAAAAAAAAAAAGTGATCCCTGTGTTATTTCTTAGAGGCAACACTGTAGAACCAGACCAAATGTACTCAGTTGTGATTTCAGAGGAGTAGGTTGCTTTACCTTCCTTCAAGAACAAAGCCACTGAGGTAGTTGCCTAATTTTTGGTGCCATTCTGTGTCATTAAAATAAATGGGGTTTGGTTTCACTTGGAAGTACCTTGGAAGGAAGTATCCCTTCTTCTGTCCACCTGAGGTGCATTTAAAAAAAATACCCAAGAAACCATGGTGGTGTCTTGGGTCCCTTCACTCGATATTCGTTAAAAGGAACTGCCTAAAAGTTTGAATGGCTTCAGTTAGGAAAACAGAAAACACAATTTTTGTAGTAAACAAAAAAGCATGTTCGGACAGAAACAGTCTCATATAGTCACTATAAGACTAGCAGCATATTAACGTTGGGCACAATTAGTTACATTTAAATAATACGTGTCCTACATAAAAATAAAATCTTAAAGATCAACAACATTTTTCCAGGGTCTAAGCTCACTTTGTCAGAGTAAAAAAAGCTGTATCTGACAAAGTAAGCGTTGATGCATAACATTTTGTTGGTCTTTCAGGTGCTAGTGGACTCAAATTTTATTCTACTATGGCATATTAACATGGCTAGCCTCCTAAATAAAAGCTCCATTTATTTTTTTACAAATTGGTGATGACTGTAAACTAATATGTACATAAGAAGGGCGCTAGTAAATGTACTGTCCCAGGCCATGGTGCAAAAACTAGGAGATGTATTGTACTTCATTGGCCAAGAGATTAACAGGAATCAGGAAACCTGTTTTCTCTGTCATGAATTTGGTAGGTAAAGTCAGGCAAGCTGCTTTCTCTCAGCCTACCCCAACCATGTTAACAGTATATTGGAATAGGTCATTATTACTAACTTGCAGGGTTGTTGTACGCTATTACTGAAATACAGGCCAGGATCCAAAGAGCTACTCTGCAGTGCCTAGCAACGTTTCGTCTTTGCATGGCTGACCGCCATGCCGTGCCGCCAGCTGCTCTTGAAACTCTTCTCAGCAGAACAGGTTTGCAATGTGAAATGGGAATTGCTTTTAAAGAAACGCACTCCCAGCCCCTCTTGGAATTAAAGGCATATTAAAGGCATAGTTCCCCCCCAGGTTTCCAAGTTGATGTTTGTGAAGCACTGTAGAAATGCGAAGTATTAAGTCAGGCATGAATAAGAGAACCCCGCAAGCAGATGGAGGTTTCTTTGAACCGTTCTCAGCAGCCAGTTCTTTCTCCCCCCCGCACCTTTCGGAGTGTGTGAAATGCTGCAGAGAATTCCAAAGTTACCACCAAACTTTGGTTCCTTTATGAATAATCGTGTATCAGGACCCCAGTGAAGTACTTGAAGGGCTGTCATGTAGAGGATGGTGCGGAGTTGTTTTCTATTGACCCAGAAGGTCGGACCAGGAACAACAGGTTGAAATTAATTTTTTTAAAAAATCCAGCAAAACATTAGGAAGAACTTCCTGACAGTTAAGAGTGGTTCCTTGGTGGAACAGGCTTTCTCGGGAGGTGGTGGGCTCTCCTTTGGAGGTTTTGAAGCAGAGGCTAGATGGCCATCTAACAGCAATGCCGATTCTGTGAACTTAGGCAGGTCATGAGAGGGAGGGCAGGAAGGGTTGCGTCAGTGCTTGGCTCTTGTGGCCCTTTCTTGCGTTCCCAGGGTAATGCCGACCACCACTTTGGGATCAGGAAGCAAGTTTCCTCCAGGCCAAATTGGCCAGGGATCATGGAGGGGTTTTTGTTGCCATTTTCTGGGCATGGAGTAAGGGTCACTGGGTGTGTGTGGGGGGAGGTAGTTGTGAATTTCCTGCGTTGTGCAGGGGGTTGGACTAGATGACCTTGGTGGTACCTTCCAACTCTATGATTCTATGATTTTCTCACTTACAATGTCTTGTTCTGTTTGTTGTTGCCTCTCGCAGGAAGAAGGGACCCCCATGTGGTGCTGCTGTTTAATCTCCTGCCGCTTCCCCCTTCAGGTGATAGGGTTATGATTCAGCACTGCAAAGGGTTCAAGACTTGGTTTCTGTCCACTACCAACAGATAGAATATGTGACTAGAGCAAAATCTGTTAGGGTCGGGCTCCTAGCTAGGCTGCTACTCGTTATCGTTGACCGCCTTGTGAGAACCTCTGAGTCATGTTACTGCTTATACCAAAAAACTTTCCTAACGTTGTCATGTTTGTTTATGATTCATTTTGACTGTGACTTACAGGCTTATAAATATAAATATAAACTGCATCCTCCCCCCCCAATGTCTCCTTATAGGCGAGATTTTGAACAAAGTAAACTACAGCATTCAGTCCATTTCGGTTTTAGTTGTTGATATCGTTCATTTGGAAATCTCAGGGGAAAACGGATCACAATTTTGGTTTTGACGTCGAGGGAATCGTTGGTCCGGTGTAGACAAATCTCTTAGCCGTGGTTAAAGGGAGCACACTTGAGTGATTCTTCCTATCCTTTGTGGCACAGTTTCTTCTCTTGCCATGGTAATCTGTACAAGAGTTACTCATGGTCCCTGTGTGAACTGAAGCACGGTTTGCAAACTGTCTTCGGTGTTAAAGCTAACAAGAGAGGAGGATTCAGTTTTATTATTAATACAGCAAAGCCATTAAAATATTCATATTAATTACAAGTTAGAATTAAAAGATACAGTATCTAAAACTGTGGGGTAAATAATTCTTAAATAAATTAAACAAATTACTATTAGCTAAAAAACTCAGATTAATATAACATTTTCTGTTTTAGGTTAGATTGCCAAGGCCCCACTTTGTCTGACAGATCTTGTATTTTGCAGCACAGAATTTAGCTACTTGTTTTCATTGTCTGGGCTGACCCTTCCGGGAGGAGGAGGAAGGAAACTTATGTTGGAGAGGCAGGGTGTGTGTGAGATTCTCACAGCCCACTTCAAATCCCTTAACCATGATTTCAACATTATAGCTGCACCCTAAAATTGGTGTGGTTTAAGGGAGCCTCCATGGAAAAGTTTAGCTTAGGGTGCATCCTCATGGCGAGGATTTTCAGTTTCCCTATCATTACTGTCGCAGACACATTTGAACTGGCAATAGAGCATCCATGTGGGAGTTTCCCGCACTTCCTCACAGAATCATAGAGTTGGAAGGGACCACTAGGGTCATCTAGTCCAACCCCCTGCACAATGCAGGAAATTCACAACTACCTCCCCCCCACACACACCCCAGTGACCCCTCCTCCATGCCTAGGAGATGGCCAAGGTGCCCTCCCTCTCATGAACTGCCTAAGGTCATAGAATCCGCATTGCTGACAGATGGCCATCTAGCCTCTGCTTAAAAACCTCCAGTGAAGGGAGAGCTTACCACCTCCCGAGGAAGCCTGTTCCACTGAGGAACCCATCTAACTTAGATTCTAGACAGTAGGAAGAATTTTCTATCTGATCATTATAACATTATTGTGCTAATAGCAATGAAAATTTTTTTAAGCTTGATAAAGGCCAGGGGAGGGGGGGCAGAGCTGCGCTAAGGAAAATGGGACCGGTGTGAATGGGACCTTAAAAATGTACACCTTCCTGCCCAGGTTAGCTTGCTAGTGCGCTTGGATTGCATTTTTTTTTTAAGTTCCTATCAAACCAGGGAACATAGCAAGGGTGGAGAAAGCCTGGATGATTGTTGGGCAGTGATGTATGAATGCCCCTCCCCCCAAAAAACCCCTCAGCTCCCCCCACACTGCAGTTTGGAAGCCAAGATGGAGAAAGTCCTCCATGTGGTTGTGTCTTTAATTCCTGCTTAATGCAGGTTGCGTATCATTGCAAAAAAAAAAGGCTGTTATGTTTTTGTTTCACTTCCAAACAAGAGAGCCGTCTGTCCGTCCTTCAGGCTGACGAGGGGCCGTGTTGCACAGATCCTTTTTTAATATAAAAACCTTTTATTTCCCAGAACGTACTGCCCTCGCTGTGCACTTTCTGGAACATGGCGTAACAACTTCCCTTAAGGTATTCTGATGTCTTATTTTAGTTGCTGGGTTGAAGAGATGCCTTTTTTTAGTGACCTTCTGTAAAGATTGTGGATTTGATCAGGCTGGGTAGATTTTTCTGCGTAGTGCCTTGAGTTATGATTGAGAGCAGCGGCAAGCAAATAGTTTTATCGTCTTCTGGACAATTAACGCCCCGTCTGGCGACTATGAATGTTAACATTCTTCATAGTGTTCCTGATGTATATGTTAAATAAAAAGCATGGACGTTTATTCCGTTCTTTAATTTTAGTTCCTCGTAGCCTAACTGTAAGCCCTATCTGTTGCATGCATGGCTCCTTTGTACATCCTGCGTAGGAATCTGAATGGGTAAGACATGCATTTCTGCATGCCGTGTTTTCATTACCAGATCCACCTGTTTGTTGAGAGTGCAGCCGCCATTTGCATCCTGCGCTGACTTACCCTTGCACGCAAACCTGTCAGGTAAATAAATGAACTCTGTAGCTAAATGACTGGGAAGTAGATTCTGTGGATTAGACTAGTCCAGAGGTGTCAAACATATGGCCTGAGGGCCGGATCCAGCCCCTTGAGAGCTGTTATATGGCCAGCGAGGCAGCTACTTCTCCACCAGTCCGGATCTGGGCTGGCAAGGCACGGCCCAGCCCGACCAAGTGACCTTTATGACATATCCGGTCCTCGTAACAAATGAGTTCTGCACCCCTGCACGAGTCCTTAATTTTCAAGCAAGCAAATCCAGGATGGCAGGAATCAAAAGGACAAGATTTATATGTATATGTTGTGTTATTTATAAGCCATATTATTTTGAACTTTGAGAAACACAACAATTACGCACAGCCATATCATTCAGGATAAGACTGTTAAATTTAAACGATACTTTGTATTTGTTACTCTGGATTTTTGGGATACACAACAATTAATTTGGATGATACATCGATAACTTTTGTGGATGGTGTAGCTTACAGTAAAAAGCTTGTTAAATTGGCAAGTTAATTAACTTGCATGTGCTTCTTTATTACCCGGCGATTGTGCATTGCCATCTCGTATGGCTTTTCCCTACCGTGTAACTCCCTTCGTGTGTTAGCATTAGGAATCAAAAGCTGTCTTCTTATGTGTGCTTGCTCAGAGGTCAGTGGCAGTGAAATAAATACCCCCCTTAATGTGTTTAGGTATTTCATTGTGCGCGTGTGGGGCTCCCATGAAGCTGCCTTATACTGAATCAGACCCTTGGTCCATCAAAGTCAGTATTGCCTGTTTCAGGAAGCTTTTCCTGTTACTTCAGAGAATGCTGCTTTGCTCAGTGGTGCTGTGGTCAGTGTGGGGAGTCCTTACATGCACATACATGCAGTGGCAATAAGTCATGTATTGTTCCTCGGAGGCAGTTGTGACCGGTCACCGGTGGCCACGTTCATTACTAACTAAAGGATATTTATGCTATGACACGCTTTATTTTCATTTAGGTGCTGTTTACACAGTGAAACCAAGGATTGTTATCTTAAACATTAGTGTTTTTTTGTGACTACGCAGTAGACTGGTCCAATTTGGTTTTGAAAAGAGAACTTTTTGTGTAGCTGTCACACATGAACACATGAAGCTGCCTTATACTGAATCAGACCCTTGGTCCATCAAAGTCATTATTGTTTACTTAGACCAGCAGCAGTTCTCCAGGGTCTCAGGCAGAGGTTTTCCACATCACCTACTTGCCTAGTCCCTTTAACTGGAGATGCCGGGGATTGAACCCGGGACCTTCTGCATGCCAAGCGGAGCCTCTGCCACTGAGCCACGGCCCCTCCCCTTGTCCAATGAAAAGGTAATAACTGATTTGGTGCGTCGGCCCAAGCTGTATCAAATTCAGTGTTCTCCCTGAGAGCAGCGGCTGTTAATTAGCTCCGAATAATCAGTGCCATATAAAAAGGCAAGAGTTCTGCGTGTCCCTTTGCATTCTCTGCGATGTTGCAGCTGTGCACTAAATGGCACAGCTGCATGATGATGCAAGCAGTCTTAACACTGCCTTTAACATACATAAGTGAGAGCTGTGGGAGTTGAGGGGAGCTTTGGAAGCCTCAAGAATGCCTCTGATGGTTTTTTTTTGCAGAACTGGCTGTGATCCAGTCGTACGCGGCTCCCTTTCAGCTGTGTGACTGGTACTGCTGAATAAGTTTCCCCTGCCCTGACTTTCCAATCGCTCATGAACACTAGTTATTTTGTCAAAGCTCACCTGTCGTGTCAGAAAATCCATGAAGGTAGAGGAAAGCATATCATAGGTGTGACATATCTGTCGTGAAAGACTGTGTAAGAACTGTGTAACGTAGGATACACGGCAGAAGAGTCAGCAGACATGTCTGCGTTTGCCACAGGCACATTATAAATTGTAAAAGACCCATCCTTAATTTAAGGGTGAGTTTCCAGGTCTCGTTGCTCCAGAAATAAGTTGGAAAATGTGACCTGCTGAAAAACGTTTAACAAAAAGGACATTTAAAAAAAGCCATATTCCATTTTCATCTTCTGTGGGCCAGGATTTTCTTTTTCTATATCGTTTATTTATTTAAATTTCTACTTTGCCATTTAGTTTCAGAACCTTCCAAGAGCGAGAGTTGTGGTAAAGTGTGCATTTTGTACCTGCATCTTCTAAATATGTTAAAGCAATGTGAAGATAGGTTGTATAGACATGAAACATAATTTTGTCGTGGCCCTAACTCGTGATTCTTTAAGGTGGGCTAAAGATCTACACATTCCAAACCTGCTTATCTGCCCACGATACCTTTCAGACTCTTGCAGGTAAAGAACGGCAAGAACAGTGGACTGAAATTAACATAGAACTAACAAAATGCTGAAGAAGAAGAAGAGTTGGTTTTTATATACCGACTTTCTCTACCACTTAAATCAAACCGGCTTACAATCACCTTCCCTTCCCCACCACAGACACCCTGTGAGGTAGGTGGGGCTGAGAGAGCTGTGACTAGCTCAAGGGCACCCAGCTGGCTTCATGTGTAGGAGTGGGGAAACAAATCCAGTTCACCAGATTAGCCTCCGCCGCTCATGTGGAGGAGTGGGGGAATCAAACCTGGTTCTCCAGATCAGAGTCCACTGCTCCAAACCAGTGCTCTTAACCACTACGCCACGCTGGCTCTCCTTGCGTTTTGTACATAGGCGCATTGCATACTTGTGTGCAGGCATGCTGCACTTTGGGATCACCTAGGGGTCATCATGGGATACTGGGATCACCCAGGACAATTTCTGGCCTTCATAAATGTACTTAATTGCAGTATCTTTCTTTCTCCATGCATGCGAGTGGGCGCCGCTCATTTCTTGTAGAGAAAGCAAAGGGTCTTGTCTCCGAAAGAGCGCCTAAACCTCTGCCTGGTGAGCCTCGTTTTTAGAGCTCCCTAAAACAGTTCTGCTGGTTGGCGTCTGTTTATTCTCTCCGCTGTCGCTCAGCCGCTGAGAACTTCGTTTGTTCTATCTGCACAGCCCCACCCTGGGGTCATTTTTCTGGGTCGCACTGTGATGTTTGTCAGCTTCCTGTGTTTTGTAGTATTGCCTGCTGTTGGAGGCACATCGCTTCAGAACCCTTTGAAAACGTACACAGTATCTTCAGCCTTGCGAGGTCGCACCTAGGCCTGTTTCCTGTGTGTGTTTATTTTTTTTTTAAGTTTTAAAAGTTTTATTTCAATACATAATAAACAAAAATAAACCTAAAACAGGAACACTCACGTTCATCCAATTTGTATGGAGCGTAGTATTTAAATTTACATTTTTTTAGTTACATTATCTTTTCAATATATCTTCATATCTAATAGCGCATTTATCGTGAAGCATATTATCTAAATCTTTCTTCTTCTGTTTTGATTTAACTTTGTTCCAACTCTATAATTAAAAAAGACATTCCATTTTTCTTGAAATTCTGAAATTGGTCTGTTGTGTATGAAGGATGTTAGTGTTGCCATGATTGCTTATTTAGTTAATTTACTCATCTGTTCATTCAAATCTTGGTATTTCTCTGCCTTCCATTTTGCTGCATGTGTTACCCTTGCCGCCGTAACCAAGTACTTGAATAATTCACTATATATTCATGGACTATTATTTGGTAAGATATTTAGTAGCATATTTTTCAGATTCATCTCAAACTTAAGTTGTAATATATTTTCTTTTCATCATGTATCTCTGTCCAATGTTTTCTTGCTTTCTTGCATGTCCACCCCATATGATAAAACGCTGCATCTGTGTTCTGACATTTCCAGCACTTCCCATTGTAATCTTTGTTTATACCATCTGAAGAACATTTTATACCAATTCTCTCTTAATATTTGACATTCTGTAAAATTAATTTCTTTAGTCCAAAGATTTTTCCATTGACTCATGTGTATGTTTTCTCCAAAATTTTGCATAAGAAGAAGTAGGTATAAAAGTGTAGAAATAAGAGTATTAGGTGCCTTCTGCTGACTTGTAAGGGCCTTGCTGAGAAACTCTTACAAAAGCCTCTCTCCTTAACGGGGCAGGAAATGAACTGAGGAGAGTGGGTAATTTTGCCCAGGAGACAGGAAGTCTGGAAGAATTTTAGTCCTGCCTCCTTTATGGACAGATGGGAATCACCCACGTGAAGATGCCCTCCCCCTCAGGGTGAGAATTAGCTTATATCAGACATCAAGATACTCTGGAGGGTAGCTTTTCTCATAATGCCAGAACTCGGTCATTTGCTGAAGCTGGAGGGTGAGAGATTCAAAATAGTTAAAAGGAAGTATTTCTTCACACAACGCAGAGTTAAGTTGTGGAACTCCCTGCCCCAGGATGTGGTGATGGCAGCCAACTTGGAACGCTTTAAGAGGGGAGTGGACATATTCATGGAGGATAGGGCTATCCATGGCTACTAGTCAAAATGGATACTAGTCATGATGCATACCTATTCTCTCTAGTATCAGAGGAGCATGCCCATTATATGAGGAGGTGCTTTGGAACACACGCAGGACAATGCTGCTGCGGTCGTCTTGTTTGTGGGCTTCCTAGAGGCACCTGGTTGGCTACTGTGTGAACATACCACCAGACTTGATGGACCTTGCTCTGATCCAGCATGGCTTTTCTTATGGTCTTCATGGTATCCCAACAATAGCCTTACCTAATGCAAGGCCAGCACCACCACAAGCACAAATTAGAAGTAACACATTTATGTAAAGTGCAACTTTAAAGCAGCTATAAGCTTTCTAATCGCTTGCAGGCATATCTTTCTACCTGCTACCGGCAACATTAATTGAATCCTCCCTTAGGATGCAGGATGAGTGGCCTTCCCACTCGTTACATGCATTCTTGCGCCAAGGAAAACACGTGGACAGCTGTGTGTTTATACAGTCTAGGCAAGTGCATGAAGAAGCCAAAATGGATCACCCAGTTTTACAGAACAAGATTCTACTCTCTAATTGCAACAATTGGATTATCATTGAGTTATTAATCCCATTAATAGTTAGTGACTGTCCAAGCGCCTTTGAACACATGAAGCTGCCTTATACTGAATCAGACCCTTGGTCCATCAAAGTAAGTATTGTCTACTCAGACCGGCAGTGGCTCTCCGGGATCTCAGGCAGAGGTCTTTCACATCACCTACTTGCCTAGTTCCTTTAACTGGAGATGCTGGGGATCCAACCTGGGACCTTCTGCTTGTCAAGCAGATGCTCTACCACTGAGCAACAAACCCTCTCTTTCACTATTCTACAAAACTCTAAAAATGTATTACAGACTTAATTCAAGAAAATCAAATGGGATTTGTCCCAGGGAGATTCATGGAAGATAATATTAGGCATTTATTGAATGCAATTGAATACTCGAAGAGAAAAAACGACACTTACGTTTTTGGATGCAGAGAAAGCTTTTGACAACGTATTTTGGTTATTTCTAATGAAAGTCTTAAAAATATGAATTACAGAACAAATTTTAAACTGGATGCAAAGTATTTATTCAAAACAACAAGCTAGAATTTTAATTAATGGATCTTTAATGGAAAAAAATTGAAATAGCAAAAGGAATGCTATGAGCCTCCACCGCTCATGTGGAGGAGTAGGGAATCAAACCTGGTTCTCCAGATCAGAGTCCACTGCTCCAAACAACCGCTCTTAACCACTACACCACACTGGCCCCAGGTCGCCCAGCGAGCGTCTGTGGCAGAGTGGGGACTCGAACCTGGGCTTCTCAGATTCTAGTCCAACACTTTAACCATCGTACCACTGGGGGTCACTGGCTTGCTCTTCTCATTCCATGAGAGCCAGCATGGTGTAGTGGTTATGAGTGGTGACTCTTACCTGGAGAATCGGGTTTGATTCCCCACTCCTCCATATGAGCGACGGACTCTAATGTGGTGAACCGGGTTGGTTTCCCCACTCCTATACATGAAGCCACCTGGGTGACCTTGGGCTAGTCACAGTTCTCTCTGAACTCTCTCAGCCCCACCTACCTCACAAGGTGTTTGTTGTGGAGAGAGGAAGGGAAGGTGATTGTAAGCTGGTTTGCCTCTCCTAAAAAAGGTAGAGAAAGTTGGCATATAAAAACCAACCTTCTTCCCTCTGCCTCCCTTGGCTAGGGCTTATTTTTATCTTGGAGACCAACTAGAAGAAGAAGAGTTGGTTTTTATATGCCGACTTTCTCTGCCACTTAAGGAAGAATCATAGCAGTTTACAATCTCCTTCCCCTCCCCACAACAGACACCCTGAGGTAGGTGGGGCTGAGACTAGCCCAAGGTCACCCAACTGGCTTCATGTGTAGGAGCGGGGAACCAAATCCAGTTCACCAGATTAGCCTCCGCTGCTCAGGTGGAGGTGGGGAATTAAACCCGGTTCTCCAGATCAGAGTCCACTGCTCCAAACCACCGCTCTTTACACCACACTGGCTAGGAGGAAAGCAAAGAGGGGAAGGAGCTTTTCAGGTGGGAAATGCAGTTGGGGGAAGGGATTGTGCCCCTTCCCATCTTTCTCCATCACTCACATGAACACATGATCACATGAAGCTGCCTTGTACTGAATCAGGCCCTGGTCCATCAAAATCCGTATTGTCTACTCAAACCGGCAGCAGCTCTCCAGGGTCCCAGGTAGAGGTCTTTCACATCACCTACTTGCCTAGTCCCTTTAACTGGAGATGCCTGGGATTGAACTTGGGACCTTCTGCATGCCAAGCAGATGCTCTGCCACTGAGCCACACTTTTTGTTGGACTTTAAGGGAGCTTTGGGAGCCTGGCAAAAGTGTCTGGAACATAACTATTACTCTTCCCCCCCCCCCCGGTATCTATGCATCTACAGAGAGGGGAGAAACAGGAGCTGTGGCATCTATCTGGGCTGCTGCAGGTCCTTGGAACAGTGACCAGGCCGCCTTGGTGCTGCGTCTCGAGGACGCTTCTGATTGCATAGGATTCTCTCCTTGCCTCCTGAGCGGTGCACGGGCCCCTTCCGCAGCTGATTTGCACTGTGCAAGGGCTAAGGCGGCAGCTGCTTGCTACACTCAAGGCAAAGGTTGCTGCTGGCACCCGGACACCTGATACAGCACAAAACTGGATGAGGGATCCTTCTCCCTGATCCTACGGCACACCGAACAGCAGAGTTAACGCTAGAAATGTACCGACGGAATGCCTCTGGAGTGAAAGAGCCATCCCTGATGGCCCTTCCATTTCTTCCTCACTGGTAGCTTTTTCAGAAAGGCACAACCCTGTTGCTTTCTTCAGCTGCGTTTTGCCTGCTCTGCGTCGTCTTTGTCGGGCTCTCCGTAGAGCTAAAAACCAGGTTTTGAAATTGTGCTGTGGATTTTATAGCTCTCTGTGATATTTGTGTGGTTATACCGGAGGGTCTTTTTTTTGGGAACCGCTTGGATGGTTCTCTGTATTTGCTGCCAAGAGCTTGCATCTTAAGGTGACAGGCCCTTTCCACAAATCCATCTTTAGTTTTTCAAGGCAAATGGGAGATAAACACTTTTTTAAAAAAAGAGTGAGGAGGAAGAGTCAGTCAGTCTCTCTCTCTCTCTCTCTCTCTCTCTCTCTCTCTCTCACACACACACACACACACACACACACACACGCACGCACACACGTATGTATGTATGTATCAGAATCAGCTATTTCCCTTTCTAAAACTGTTGCATTCGATTTGTCGTAGTGTCTGCAAAGAGAATGCTGGCATCACATCTTGCCACAAACCTCCTGATTCATATAGTTGGAAGGGACCACCAGGGTCATCTAGTCCAACCCCTTGCATAATGCAGGAAATTCATAACTACCTCCCACCCCACACCCCCAGTGACCCCTACTCCATGCCCAGAAGATGGCCACGATGCCCTCCCTCTCATGATCTGCCTAAGGTCATAGAATCAGCATTGCTGACAGATGGCCATGTAACCTCTTCTTAAAAACCTCCAGGGAAGGAGAGCTCACCACCTCCTGAGGAAGCCTGTTCCACTGAGGAACCGCTCCAACTGTTAGAAAATTGGGCAGGGAAGCTGTTTTTTTCTGCAGGTTGGGATTTTTACTGGCCTTAACTTACAGGCTGTTGTAAGGAATGCTGACACAATGCACACGAAGCATGTCTAACACTTGAAATGCGCTGTCTGAATGTTGAATGTCTTTTGATATAAAGGATCCTGAGAGCTAGATAAGCACCGTGGAGCAGGAACACAGATGACAATTATACTTATTAAAATGCAGCAGTTTAAAATTTCTTTTTCTGGATTTCTGTTGTGCACTGGACAGTGAAGGTTGTGGTATTAGCTCAATTCTAGTTAGTTTTCTTTTTATTTCTCCGCAGACTTCTTTTCATCAGTATTGTAACGGTGGGAAAGAGACTCCTTCAAGAGGATGAGTGAACTGGAACAGTTGCGGCAGGAGGCCGAACAGCTTCGGAATCAAATCAGAGTAAGGCATTTTCTTACCCTGTTTCTTGGTACTGAGCCTAAATAGTAATAATTGGGGACTGCCTGGAAGTACACTTGGTGTATGTGGGGGGAGGGGGAGGCAGAAAGAAGGCGCTACCCTGCAAACAGGTGAGCTACCCATTTTCACACATCCCTAACACCATTCTCTCTTCTCACAGAGAAGCTACAATGTAAAGGGGGAAAAAAACTAGCCTTCTAGCTGCATTTTGTGTATTAGAGGAGAAAGGGACATTTCTTTATTGATCTGTGGGAATTCATTGAGAACGGTGGGAGAAGTTAATATGCCTTGCTTCTGAGTAGGGGATAACTGTGTAGGCTTTCAGAGTCAGCCAAGAAAGCTGGAGTCGCTTCTCTGTAAGCAGTAATTTCATTAGGAATATTGCTTCTAGTAAATGTATAGTGGCTGAGCAGGTTGTGGGTTAAGGCCACATTGCGATATTGATTCCAGTTTCAACTCTGTTGACCAATCTCCCCTCTTTTTTATTTTAAAGGATGCCAGAAAAGCATGTAGTGACACAACCCTTGCTCAGGTATGCTCATTTTCTCTTACATTGTCCATTCTCTGTGTGGGGAAATGTCTGTAGGGCAATGGGTTCTATGCCCGGGGTAGAAAAATTACTGTAAATAATATATTTCCAGAGAGGGTGCAGAGTTGTTTTCTGTTGCCCCAGAAGGTCGGACCAGAACCAGTGGGTTGAAATTAAATCAAAAGAGTTTCTGGCTAAACATTAGGAAGAACTTTCTGACACTTAGAGCGGTTCCTCAGTGATACAGGCTTCCTCGGGAGGTGGTAAGCTCTCCTTCTCTGGAGGTTTTAAAGAAGAGGTTAGATGGCCACCTGTCAGCAATGCTGATTCTGTGAACTTAGGCTGATCATGAGAAGGAGGGCAGGAAGGGTTGCATCAGTGCTTGGCTCTTGTGGCCCTTTCTTGCGTGCCCAGGGAAATGCCGATTGCCACTTTGGGGTCCGGAAGAAATTTTCCTCCAGGCCAAATTGGCCAGGGATCGTGGAGGGGTTTTGTTGCCATCTTTTGGGCATGGAATGGGGGTCGCTGGGTGTGTGGGTTGAGAGGTAGTTGTGAATTTCCTGCATTGTATAGGGGGTTGGCCTAGATTACCCTGGTGGTCCCTTCCAAGTCTCTGATTCTAACCAAATCGGTGATAGACTTTGAAAATATGCATTAACTGTAAGCAAATGATTAAAGTGAAGGTACCTAAGGCAATTCAGATATAGTAAATACCTATGAGGAAGTCATCTTGTGCAAGATCCATTCACTTAAACTTAGGCTTATATAAAGGTATTCACAGTGAATTGTGGTCTTAGAGTAACAGAAACTATGCATTGGTTCAGCCAGCTTTTTCACTCCCAGTGAAATCTCCTCCTTACTAGAGACCTCATCCCTTATATCTGTTTTTCCACGCTGGTCTCAGGATCCCTAGCATTACCTTTTGGGGTTTGTTAAAGAAATCCTTTCCTATCTTTTTTACCAGCAGAAAGGTTGGTTGAATCCAGCTCCGTATCAGTGTATTCATCTAATGGTATTAAAATAACCAGAGGACCTGTTACCACCATGACAAGGGCTTTAAAACTGCTCTTGTAACGTGCTCGAGAATGGGATTCCTTCACGTGTTCACATCATTATTATTATAAGGAATTTCTACAACGGGCCTTCTGAAATTCACCCCAAAAATACTCAGTGAAGTTTTGTTGTTGGATGTCTGATGCAGGCTGAGTATCCCTTATCTGGACTGCTTGGGACCAGAAGTGGACTGTATTTCGGATCTTTCAACATATTGGAATATATTGGAATTTTTGCATATACATAATGAGATAGCTTGGGGCTGGGACCCAAATTTGTTTATGTTTTATATACATTTTATACGCATAGCCTGAATGTAATTTGAAACAATATTTTAATAATTTTGTGTACATTGAACCGTCAGAAAGCAAAGGTGTAACTGTCTCACCAGAATACCTGTATCAGCTGTTAAGCAAGAGCAACAACAAACAATCTAACACTGGCAGGCTTTCAGTCTCCACCTACGATGCAGTGTACACTGTATTTTATTTTTTTGGGGTGAGAGGAAACATTGAAAGCAGGCAGAATGGCTTGAAATGTCTGGTTTTCAGATCAGTCCGGATATGGGATGTCAGGATAAGGGATACTCTACCTGTATGCCATCAGCCTAAAATGTTTCAACCTTAAAATATTTTCTTGAAAGCAGAAAGTTTGAAAATTACCGAATTAGGCTGCTTGTACCCTTCTGGGTTTTAAAAAACAACAACAACAACAATTAAGGATATCATGCGGGACTGAGGTGCCCATTGGTGAGTGACCTTTAGTAGCACCAATTCTAGGGCCATTGGTACATAAGATAAATGGGGGCAAAAAGAAATGAGGCCGCTTTAGGGTAGCACCCAAGATATCCTTTTTCTGTTAGGGTATTGGCTCTGTGGGGTCAGGATCTACCAGCAAAGTTCCCGGGAGGTTGCTCGCATCCTAGAGAGGGTGACACTAACCTAGTCAGAGTTGCAGCTTCCTAGCACCAATTTGTGGTTTCTGCTCTCGTCCTTTGTAATCTCTGGCTCACCCTCGTTCACATTGGCTGCTGTTTCTGGCTCAGTCCAGACGCGTCACTTGTGAAAGCAGATGTGTTGTAATGATTCTGCCTGTTTTGAGTGATGTCTCTTCCTCCCCCTCTCTCCTAGATCACCACAAGTCTTGACTCAGTGGGCCGAATTCAGATGCGCACCAGACGTACCCTGAGGGGCCATTTAGCTAAAATTTATGCCATGCACTGGGGATCCGATTCAAGGTTTGTACGAGTGGGTTGACTTGTGATATGGAGGATCTTTCGTCTCACAGTTGGAAAATATCAATGTGCCCTTGATCTGCTGGGCCACTTGAAAGAGAAGGCTATAATGATAGAATAAAGCCAACAAGTGAGAAAGTGGGATAGTAGAGAAGTCATAAATAGCCTAGATCTAGAAGATTCAATGAAAGACCCAGTAATTTGTCAGGGAGTGCTTCGGACTTGCCTTTTACAAAAAAAGAGCAAGCATTTTACCCCCTTTTTCTCAGTATAAAATCTTTGAAACTGAAATAGTATTCAAGTATAGTAATCTTTTAAGTGGAGATGATTGGAAATGTATGGTAAGTTACTTTTTTCAAGTTGACATAAATAAATCGTTCCATCTTATGTGCGGGGAGGACGTTTAACAGTGACCAGCAATCTGTGTAAGCGGAAACATGAATGGACTTAGCACAGTTCCACTTGCGCCAGATCTTGTGCAACGCCTAGCCATTTCCTCTCTGCAGTGTTCAGAAATTGGTTGCACGGGATGTTGTGCTAGTGGGGATACAATAATCTGGCACAGGCAGCTGCCGCCGTCTTTTTCCCTGCATTTCTGCTTGTGCAAGAGCTCTTAAAAAATCCAAATCTCAAGTTTCTGACTACGTCTGACAACCCCAAGGGGGTTGGAGTAGATGACCCTGAAGGACCCTGTGATTCTAAGGAATGGAAAAAAGGGTTATGCAGATAGGTTGACCATGAGTCCTTTTGATCCAAATAAATGATCAACAGTGGTTGATCATGAGTCCTTTCGATCCAAATAAATAATCCACAATCGGCAAGATTGCCAAGAAGTATGAATGTACTACTCATGCTTCTCCAAAACTGGAATTATCTCAGGTAGGGGATAGTTTTACCCTGACCTCAAAGGCCTCTCTAAGGGCGAAAACGGAAAAATGTGTGTGCCATGCATTTATGGGGGTGGGGGGTGGGGAAGCACTTGTGCCTACAGTTGCAGTAGGAAAGTTTTGTCAGTCACACCTGACATTGAGTAGTCTGGCTCATAATGAGAGACTTTAGTGTTTTTTTATCTTTTAATTTTTTAAAATTTGTTTTCTTGTTTTATTTTTTAAATTTTTATTTTTTTTCTTTTTTTTCTTTATTCTTTGTAAAAATTATTTTCTTATGTTAAATTTGTGTTTTTTAAGAGACTGCAGTATTTGAGAGCCCTTGCATCACAAGGACAAGCATTTTTGCTGGGATTCTAATAGAGTCAGCGTGGTAGCTTGTGGTTAGAGCGTTGAACTAGATGCCGGGAGAGCCAGGTTGGAATTCCCGCTCTCCCATGAAAGCACAGTGGGTGACTTTGGGGGGCCGGGCACGCACGCTTAGCCTAGCCTACCTCACAGGGGGTGGGAAGTCTTTGGATAACATAGAGGAGGGGTGAACAATGTTGAGTCCCCCCATTAGGGGGAAAAGTGGGGTGGTAAAAATAATCTAAATTATTTTTGTGGGCCTTTATCTTTGATACACTCTGCTAATACTCCAAAGCCAGTGGCCTGTTTTTTTGGTTGTTGCTGTTGTTGTTTTTGCTAAGAAGACAAGAAACTATTCCAAAAGGAAAGAGCCATACTAAATGACCAGATGTTTGGACAGTGCCAATTTTTTAAAAACCAGATGGAGAGAGAGAGACAAAGTTAATATGTTGTCCCTTTTTTTGTGGTTATCTGTAGGCTACTAGTCAGCGCCTCTCAAGATGGAAAATTAATTATTTGGGATAGCTATACGACAAATAAGGTACAGTCTTTTAATAATATGAGCCTTTTGATGTGCCTTTTGAAATTGAGCTTTTCTCTGTTTCCGCTGCTACTTCTGAGTTCTCTCCCTCCCCCTTCCCTAAAGCACTGTTTTTCCTTTATCATCTCTTTCTTGCTTTGGTGTTTTTTGTTGTTGTTGTTGTTGGATGTTGTTGGCTTTGCTCCAAAAACAACTCTCTATCTTGCTTTCATTTGTTCTTTTTAAAGACGAGCTTATTCCCTCAAAGCACGGTTGGACATCTCATGAGTGGTTCCATCCCTTTGCTTTTTAACAACCGTGACTTACTTATTTGGGAAAACAGGCTGTGGGGTGTCTGAACTTTTATCTGAGGTATAGGGGATCTCTGGTATGGGTTACAGGAAATCTGTGAGCGTTTCAGGCGCTCCTGAAGATGAAACAGAGCAGTTCTGTAGCAATCTGGATCTTTCTGAAGGACCTTGTGGTGTTTTCAAGTAATTCAAACCCTTAAAAAGGTAACGGTAGTCCCCTGTGGAAGCACAGGGTCATTACTGACCCATGGGGCGACGTCACATCCCAACATTTACCAGGCAGACTGTGTTTACGGGGTGGTTTGCCATTGCCTTCCCCAGTCATCTACACTTTACCCCCAGCAAAGCTGGGTGCTCATTTTACCGACTTCGGAAGGATGGAAGGCTGAGTCAACCTCGAGGCGATGACCTAAAACTGACTTCCGTCGGGATCGAACTCAGGTCGTGAGCAGAGCTTTTGACTGCAGTACTGCAGCTTACCACTCTGCGCCATGGGGCTCATATTCCAACCCTTACCCCATTGAAAATCAGAAGCCTAGTTTCCTGCAGTTTCCACCAGTAGTATCTGTTTAGAGCAGCTATACTGGTGTTCTTTTACTGGTAGGCAATATCAGGATGTTGGAACCATATAGGAAGTGGAGGAGAGATTGCTTGAGTTCTGATGTAACAGCAAACCGTTGTTTCCTGCTATGTGAACGAGCTTAAGAGACCCTCTGGATCACTCACTTCTTTCTCTGCTCATGTGTGGTTTTCTGCATTACTTGAGAACTGAGAGCCAGTGTGGTGCAGCGGGTTCGAGTGTCGAACTGGGATCTGGGAGACCCAGGTCTGCTTCCTTACTGCTGTAGAAGCTTGCTGGGTGACCTTGGGCCGGTCATACACAGCCTACCTCATAGGGTTGTTGTGAGGATAAAATGGAGGAGAGGAGAGTGATGTAAGCTGCCTCGGGTTCTCGCTGGGGTGAAATTACGTAAATAAACAGAGTCTTACAGTTTGTCTGCAAAGCAGGATTCCATACCGGTTCTGAACCTCTGTTGGGAATTCTGGTTTGCAGACAAAGCGCAAGCCACAGTTTGCCAGTTCAGATGTAATGGCAACCATGGCTTGCTGTAAAAGTAGAAATAGATCATTAGCTAGCTGCATGCGAGAGGAGAAGGGAACGGGCGAGCCCAAGAGCTCTTCAGACTAGTGGCAAACCATGCTTTGCAGAACCACAGGGCGCATGGCATACAGCTGAGCAGCAGTAGCATGGTAGTGAACAGACATGAACACATGAAGCTGCCTTATACTGAATCAGACCCTTGGTCCATCAAAGTCAGTATTGGCTACTCAGACCGGCAGCAGCTCTCCAGGGTCTCAGACATCACCTTCTTGCCTAGACCCTTTAACTGGAGATGCCGGGGATTGAACATGGGCCCTTCTGCATGCCAAGCAGATACTCTACCACTGAGCCACGACCCCTCCCCATTGAGTAATTCTGAGATAATGTTGGTTTACCTTATAAACTGGCTGCAGCATCAGGAAGAGCCGTTCTGTCTTTACCTTTACAGCTGCTGGCATGCCAAATGCCCCCGTGGTCCGTTGAGGGAAGCGCATAATCGGAATCCACCAAACATTTCAACACAATGGTTGCTCCTTCGTGTCAGGAATGCCAAAGCGCCTTTTAAAAATTAGGAGTGTGCTCAAAATGGGGTGGCTCTGATAGATCTGTTGCTCTAGAGGGGGTGCTGATCCTGTGTCATTGTGTGCGTTGGGGAAGGCTCTTCACGCTGGAAGAAAGCACCACTGCTTCTGGAACGGATCCTCAGGATCCATGCCAATGGTGTCTTATCCCTGTGACATTTAAAACCGTGGGGGGAAAACACAAAATAGAATCAAATACAATTTAAGGGTGGGGTGGGGAAAACAGCCTTGATCTATATGTTCTTTTCTGTGTCTGTTTAGATTTTTCTCCTTCCCGACTTTATTCAGCCTAGCCTGAAATCTTGACGTTCCATCTTTTAAAACAGTGGTTCCCAAACTTTTCAGACCACTGCCCCCTTGGTTCCACAAACTCATCCCCAGTGCACCCTACCTTGTAAAAAGCATTATGCAAAACAGGGGTTTGCATGACGCACTAAAAAAGAACAATAACATTTCAAAACAGTAACAATTAATTGCACATATATTCAAAATCAAATTAAAACTTTTCTGTTGAAATTTATTCAGCAGAACTGATGAACTTCATCCAATGGTACCAGCTCTTCAAAGTCTGGACAAAAATTCTGATAGTGTCCACCAAATTTGCCAGCATGGTGCCATCGCTTGATCCATTGTAAATGAGTGAACAACACACTTGAAGGGGCCCACCTCTAGCACCCCCCTGCTGCCCCCTTGCCTCTTAGTGCCCCCCAGGTAATCCCACGGGCCCCCCAGGGGGTGGTACTGCCCACTTTGAGAACCACTGTTTTAAAACTATGTTCAGTGCATCAGTTGCATGTCTCCATGCACCTGAGGATTGGTGATAAAGTGGAGAGGTCTCTCTCTTTCTCTCATGGTGTTTCTTTCCCCCCTTTCTAAAGATGCATGCCATTCCTTTGAGATCTTCCTGGGTCATGACCTGTGCGTATGCACCGTCGGGAAACTATGTTGCCTGTGGTGGACTGGACAACATCTGCTCTATATACAACCTGAAGACGAGAGAGGGCAACGTTCGAGTGAGCAGAGAGCTACCCGGCCACACCGGTCAGCTTCCATGTTTGTTTTTGGCTCTGTTTTGACTGACTGAAACACGCCTAATGCCCTAAAAGCAGGGAGCTAAGCTGCAGCCAATAGTGGAATGTGCAGAATGTGTTCTAGTAGAACCAACAGTCATTCTCCGATTCCATCTGGGGGCACTGTGTTTCTAGCCTTCAGAGTTGAATTAGATTTTTCCACCTTATGCCAAGAGCTGAAAAGAATGCCTTGCTAGTAAACTTTATGACCTCCTACATGTATCTTTCTTTTATTAGTAGTATAATTTTCCTACTCTTATTATTAGTATAATTTTTCTACTCTTAGGGTACTGTAAGACAAGCTTGAAAGCTGCAACCTGAATAAATTAAGCAAATAGTTTGAATGTAGTTTCAGAGCTGTCTTGGCCTGAAGTAGAACGGTTAATATTTGAGACCGGTAGCACCTTAGAGGCCTACAAGATATTTGGGGCATAAGCTGCGGAGAGTCAAAGTTCGCTTCGTCAGATAGGAGTAGGAATGGAGACCCCTGAGCCTTTATTTCTCTATCAGAAGGTGGAAGGGGCATTGTAAAGAAGGAACCCAGGGTGCAGAGGTACAACATGCATATTGTAATCAGCTTGATTAGAGCCAAGGGGAAATGCTTGCAGCAGAAAATTAGTGTCTGTACTGGGATAAGGATCCTATGTCCCTGTTCAGTCCTGGGGGGTCCAGACTTGGGGGTTTGGATGTGTGTATGTTGATTTTGCATAATGTTGCTTCTGCTGGCAATGAGGAGGTTGCAAGGATTTTTGTGGGCACCAAAATCCCATCCATCCCCTGCTTAACCGAGACTGGGCACCATCTTTGCAAGTGAGTTGGAAAACCCCTGCTTCAGGTACCCCCTGGTCTTTAAAAGAAGCAGGGTCTTCTTCTGGGATGCCTCACAGAGGGCTGATCTGCCTGCCCGCTTCCCTGCAGTTGACCTGAAGCAACACTGAAAGAGTTCTCATTTTATGTTTCCAGTACATTTTTGCGACTTGCCCTCTGTCTCTCCTAGTGACATTTTTCGGCTTAACGGTTTTGCTATTTCACACTTTGTTCTGGATATTTGTGTTTGCATTTAACTGTTGAGTTAAATCCCCCACCCCCCACAATAATCATATGCTCCTTTGAAAATGTGTGTTTTTGTTTTTTTTAAAGCGGGGTATAAATGTAACTTTAAATGTTCGCTGCTTTCTGCCTAAAGAAACCAGCTTCCCCAGTGTGTGTGCTTAGCAACGGTCTCTTTCCTTCCCTGCTAAATGCGTGTGGCTTGGTCTCACGTTTTTAAATGCTGCTTAGGTTTTTTTCTGTGAACCCGGCCACCTAATCTACACCATGTGGGCTTAGCTTTATTTCAAGATGAAGACATTTGGTTGCGCGCTTCATTTTTAAAAAAATGATTGGCTGGCCGCTGTCTTTAAGATGGCAAGGACTACTATGGCCAGGTTGCTGAAAGTGCAGAAACTGCGCTTTCTTGAAATGTCTTCTAATGTATGGTGGGATTCTGATGTAGCAGCTGCCGTGCCTTAAAATACCTGATCTATCTACTCAGCCTCCCCTCTGGCTTCTAAAATTTCCCTCCTGATTTCATGCTTGCCTTTGCTGCCGTAAGGGGGTCGCACATTTGACTTAAAACAGTGCAGTAAACAAAAACTAGAATTTACTGAGTTCTGCATTTTGTTTCAAGTTGCCGAACGCACACAGTACTGCATAGATCTGTATTGAAATGCGGGACCTTTTTTTTTGGCAGATATGTGTTTCCCAGCTGACGGTGTCTGTACTTAACCACTTTCTGTTCTCCATTTTTAGGGTACTTGTCTTGTTGTCGCTTTCTGGACGACAACCAGATAGTTACAAGTTCAGGAGACACCACCTGGTGAGTTTGCAGAAGGGGCTGTGGGTTGCTTTTCATATCGTATTTTTTTTCCCTGTATTGCTTTTCACGAGTGTGCTAAAGCTGCTAGGGCAGGATGTTTTAATGGCGGCGTGCAAACCTTCCCCCCCCCTCTCTTTTTACTTGCAGCGCTCTGTGGGACATTGAAACTGGCCAGCAGACTACTGCTTTTACTGGCCATACTGGCGATGTGATGAGTCTTTCTCTAAGTCCAGACATGAGCACTTTTGTTTCGGGGGCCTGCGACGCTTCCTCCAAGCTCTGGGACATCCGAGACGGAATGTGCCGGCAGTCTTTCACGGGGCACGTGTCTGACATCAACGCCGTGTGTGTAAGTGACTGGCTTTGCTCCTGAACACACCGGGGGGAGGATGGATTTTAATGACACACAAATATATGCGTGTGTGTGTGTGTGTTAAGTGCTGTCAAGTCACAGCTGACTTCTGGTGACCCAGTAGGGTTTTCAAGGCAAGAGACGTTCGGAGGTGGTTTGCCATTGGCTGCCTCCATGTCACGCCCCAGGTATTTCTTGGAGGCCTCCCATCCAAACACTTGCCAGGGTTGAGGCTGAGAGTGTGTGACTGGCCCAAGGTCACTCAGCAAGTTTCCATGGCAGAGGGGGGATTCGAATATGGGGTTCCCAGATCCTAGTCTGATTTCTTAACCATTACACCACGCTGGCTCTCCAGACTTGTGCATAGATTCCTGGATATTGATGGGAGTATCCACGATGCTTTGGAGCACTGCCCTTAGATGGGTCAGCCAGTAGGGTTGCCAGTTCTGGCCTGGGAAATTCCTGGAGATTTGGGGGCGGTGCCTGGGGAGGGCGGAGTCTGGGAAGGGACAGGACCTCAGCAAGGGTGTGATTCCATAGAGCCTGTCTTCCGAAGCTGCCATTTTCTCCAAAGGAGCTGAACTCTGGTCTGGAGATTAGTTGTAACAAGTGGGGGCCTGCAAAACTCGCAGGGGGGAAATCCTATCCGCTTTTTAAACACTGGGGAGATTTAAACCTCCCCCCCCTTTTTTTTACTTTTCAGATTTTTCTGCAGCTCCAGGGGTTCTCCCGAGTCTGCAGAAAAACCTGTTGGAGGGAAGTGTGCCCCTTATCTGTGGATTTAAATATCCACAGGCATGGAGGGACATGTGAGAATTAGATATAGCTAGATTCAGGGAGAACTCCAGGCCTCACCTAGAGGTTGGTAACCCAACCAGCCAGAGAATATGAGAAGGTTAGCCTCGAGTTTTTTGCAGGCGGAGGGACGAGTACAGAGGCTTTGTGTATTGTATTACCTGTAACATTGAACCTGTTTTAGTCCTGAATAGCCTGAGCTCATCCAAGCTTGGAAGCTAAGCAGGGCTGGCCAGGGTCAGGACTTAGCAGACCACCAAAGAAGTCGAGGGTCGCTATGCAGAGGAAGGCAAGGGCAAACCACCTCTGTTCATCTGTCGCCTTGAAAACCCCATGAGGGGTTGCCATAAGTTGGTTGGGACTTGATGGCGCTTAATTATTATTTTAAAATCTCACTCGGGCATAAAGTGCTGTTGTAATATCTGTTTTAAAAGAGCTATTTTTATTTTTTACTTATTTTTATTTTTACTTATTGTTACGGTCTTTGACCAGTAAAGGGCACATTCACATATATAAAAAGCATTCAAGTGAAGAAGAAAACAACACCAGAAGACTAATTCATGATAATAGTGAGACCGTTTTACCACTTGTATAATTCCAGTGACAATGGAGTCTATAAATAAATCTATAAAAGCTAAAATAAAATACACTAAAAATATGAATATAAAATTTGAGGTTTAAATTCATTTAACATGTTTTCCATTGTGCTTGTGGTGAACTTTATATACAAAAACACAGAATTTAGCAACATTACTTGTGACCTGTGAATTTTCATCAGAGTTGAGTTTTTTCAGAACGACCTGGGATTTTCTTTAAAAAGGTAAAGGTCCCCTGTGCAAGCACCGGGTCATTCCTGACCCATGGGGTGACATCACATCCTGACTTTTCCAAGGCAGACTTTGTTTGGGGGGTGGTTTGCCAGTGCCTTCCCCAGTCATCTCCCCTTTACCCCCAGCAAGCTGGGTCCTCATTTGACCGACCTCGGAAGGATGGAAGGCTGAGTCAACCTTGAGCTGGCTACCTGAAACCGACTTCTGTCGGGATCTAACTCAGGTCATGAGCAGAGCTTTTGACTGCAGTACTGCAGCTTACCACTCTGCGCCACGGGGCTCTTGGGTTTTTCTTTAGTAGAGGGTAAATAATCTTTTGCTTTAAAAAGGACAACAAAAAACACACATTCTCAAGTCTGTACTTCCCCAAGTAAACATGAACACTTTCTGAGAAGTGGATCTTTTTGTACCTGCCTTCTAAGACTGCTGATGGCAAGGCAGAGCACCTGGCTAGGGTAAACGCTCTTCTATATCTGTTTACTTCAAGGAGCAAAAGGTAAGAAGCCGGTGCCAGAATGCATGTAGCATTTATTGGGAGAAGGACAAAGGCGTCCTCGAAAGATCAGTCTGCCTTTCGATGTCTTCCACCCTCGGATAGAGCAAAAGCTAAACAAATGATCAAACAGAGGGTGGGAGATACCAAACGGCAGACCCATCTTTTGAGGACTCATTTTTTCTCCCCCCCCAATAAACTCTAGAGGCATTCTGGCACCGGCTTCTTACCTTTCGCTCCTTGAACTCTAATAAGGTCTGGGGAATTATTTTTATCTACTGTGAACTCTAAAAGGAACTTCCATTTTGTAAATAACAGCTGACTCTTCTCCATTTGCCCCCCTTCCTTGCCCCCTATGTTCCCTGTTTTGTTTGGTCCGTGGTTCACGTTTCATCTGCCAGTTCTTCCCCAACGGCCATGCCTTTGCCACCGGCTCGGATGACGCCACATGCCGACTCTTTGACCTGCGAGCAGACCAGGAGCTCATGATGTACTCTCATGACAACATCATCTGCGGGATCACGTCAGTCGCCTTCTCCAAGAGCGGCCGTCTCTTGTTGGCTGGCTACGACGACTTCAACTGCAATGTTTGGGACACCCTGAAGGGGGAAAGGGCAGGTGAGTTGCTGGGTCTGGAAAATGGAGCTGTTCTCTCTGTGGCGTGTCTGTCGAGCCCTTAGAGGTAGCTGAGGATGCTGCCTGGCTGTGAAGCCTTAGGGGAGGGAGGGGCTGTGGCTCAGTAGTAGAGCACCTGCTTGGCATGCAGAAGGTCCCTGGTTCAATCCCCGGCATCTCCAGTTAAAGGGACTAGGCAGGTAGGTGATGTAAAAGACCTCTGCCTGAGACCTTGGAGAGCTGCTGCCGGTCTGAGTAGACAATACTGACTGTGATGGACCAAGGGTCTGATTCAGTATAAGGCAGCTTCATGTGTTCAAGTGTTCAAGCCTTCAGTCGGATCCCTGTGATGTAGTGGTTAAGAGCGGTGGACTCCAATCTGGAGAACTGGGTTTGATTTCCCCTCTCCTCCACATGAGCGGTGAACCCTAATCTGGTGAACCGGGTTGGTTTCCCCACTCCTACACACGAAGCCAGCTGGGTGACCTTGGGCTAGTCACAGCTCCCTCCGAGCTCTCTCAGCCCTACTTACCTCACAAGGCGTCTGCTATGGGGAGGGAGAGGGAAGGCAATTATAAGCTGGTTTGATTCTCCTTTTAAAAAGGTAGTGAAAAATCGGCATATAAAAACCAACTCTTCTTCTTTGAATATTACTGGCTTGCGTAAGAGAGGATTTGCTGGCTCATCTAGTCCATGATCCTCTTTCACACAGGGGCTACTGTGCCCTGCTTGGGGGCCTTCCATGGGCATCTGGTTGGCCAAATCCCCCACCTGCCCCTGTTGTTGGCCCCAGCATCGACACATAGAAGGATACTTTAGGGTATCTGCTTCCAGATGAAAGTAGTATTGGAGGCTACTTATTTAATATGTTTTTTTCAAGACAGAATAGAAAGAGGAAGAAAATCAGAGGTAATGTAAGGTCTAAAGAGAGCAAATCCTAATGTGCAGAAAACTTGCTTGCCAGTTGGCAGATTGGATTATTAATTGCCCCCCCTCAAAAAAAAACCTCTCTACCTGTAGAAAGCAAGCATGTTAGAAAAATCTTTCAGTATAGCCCTCTCCCTGGCATTCTAGCTTTCCACATATAAGGTGCTTTTAATGAGTGTGTGTGTGGGGTCATTCAAGCATTATGTGCCGTACCTGCCAATGTGAAGGAAGGACTGTACCATGTTTTACAAAAGTTGCCAATTTAAACATTCACAAATAGAAGGACGGGTTTGGTATACAAAAGAGGGAGGGTTATGTTAGCAGTACCAGTGGAGCAGTGAAGATAGAGATCAGAAGATAAATGGAATAGGTGAAGCTGGCCACAATAGAAAAAGAAGAGTTGGTTTTTTGTATCCCGCTTTTCTCTACCTTTGAGTTTAAAACTGGCGTACAGTTGCCTTCCCTTCCTCTCCCTATGACACCTTGTGAGGTAGGTGGGGCTGAGAGTGTTCTGGGAGAACTGTGACTAGCCCAAGGTCACCCAGCAGGCTTCATGTGGAGGAGTGGGGAATCGAACCCAGTTCTCCAGGTTAGAGTCTGCCACTGTTAACCATTACACCACGCTGGCTCTCAAAAGGCGGACGTGCTTGGTGGCAATTGATTGAGAGCTGTCAGAAGAAAGGGGTTGCTGAGCAGACCAACACAGCTTAAAATGTCTTCAAGGAAGGCAGCAGTGTGTATTAAGGTTTCCTAGTGACCTGAATGAGGCCCGAGCTGGGATCTGAACCTTGGATCTTTCAAGTCACCGCTCCAGAACTCTTTCCTTTTGGAGCACACTAATTCCAGGAAAGCAAGAGGGGTGTAGTGGATAGAAGAAGGAGAAGAGTTGGTTTTGATATGCCGACTTTCTTTACCACTTAAAGGAGACTCAAACCGGCTTACAACCACCTTCCCTTCCCCTCCCTACAACAGACGCCCTGTGAGGTAGGGGGGCTGAGAGAGATCTAAGAGCCGTGACTAGCCCAAGGTCACCCAGCAGGCTTCATGTGTAGGAGTGGGGAAACCAACCCGGTTCACCAGATTAGCATCCACTACTCATGTGGAGGAATGAGAATCAAATCCAGTTTTCCAGATCAGAGTCCACCGCTCCAAACCACCGCTCTTAACCACCACACCACGCCGGCTCTCCGTAACGTTGGACTAGAGTGAGGACAATCTGGGACTGAATGTCCAAGGAGTTGTGAAGCTTGTCAGTGGCAAGCTTAGCCTACCTCGTAGGGTGGTTGTGAAAACAAAGATGGGAGAGCCTCCCTGTACGCTGTCTTGGGGGGAAACATACGTGATAAGTAAGAAGAGTTGTGCTTCCTCTAAAGGGTGTCTCTTCGCCCCCCTCTCTCTTTCCAGGTGTCCTTGCTGGCCACGACAACCGAGTCAGCTGTTTAGGAGTCACCGACGACGGCATGGCCGTAGCAACAGGGTCTTGGGACAGTTTCCTTAGAATCTGGAATTAATTTGTCCACCGAAAACACACACAGACAGACACACACACCTTTCTCCACCGAGACCTGGAGAGATCAATGCTGCAGCCTATTGCTGTGAAATTACATTTCTACCTTGTATTTACAGGTGAAGTTTTTCTACTCACTGATTATTGCATAAATAGGCTTTCTGTAAATGACCATAAAAAACAAAAGAAAACAAAATCCAGTGAAGAAGAGGCGGGTGGGAGAAATCGGTGACTTTTTTTTTTTAAAGAGAAAAGGGGGCGGGGGGAATATATGTATTAACGGTGACCGAAGCTAAAAGAGCCAGTCCGTCTTGTGTTGGTGGTTTGGCTACATTTGTCCTGGAGGGATTTCTGCTTGCTCCCGAGTCCTGCTACCCCCTCCCCCAAACCCCTTCCCCCTTTTTTTTGTACATAATTGAATATACACATAGCAACCAATCATGTAACATTTTGTCTGTAAGTAAAGGAACAATGCGTTTTTTTAAAGGAACCTGCATTTATATAGCTCTGCGTTTAACCCGAGACGTCTCCTCTTCCTCCTGAGTTCTGCAAATGGATCAACTTAGATTTACTGTTCTAAAACGTGGATTTTTTTTCCGTTTTTGTTATTTTCTAATTTTTGGTGAATTTACTGTAGATAAAGTGAAGTCGATGATCTGTTTGTGGTTCCTATAACAGAAGGTGTTTGAATTACTGCTTAATTTGTGTTTGGGGTTTTTTGTTTTTTTTTTAAGTCCCAGTGAGTCCTTGCAAAGCCTAACGCCTTACTTGCTAGTTGAACTATTTATTGGAAGAAGGGGGACTTGGTCCCTTATTGCCAGTCGATCCCAGCAGAGACCTTGGCAACCAGGGCGTGGAAGCACCAAGGAGCATCAGAGGTGACTGGACACACCTTTCACATATAAGAATCAAAACATTTTTGGTGGCCAGTTTACGAGCTTCCTTTCGGCAGCCTCGTGCCGTGACTTGACCTGAGTGTTGAGGGGCAGGCGGTGGTGTCGCCAGGTGGGCGAGCCGTGCTTGACGGGCTCTTTTCTTTGAACGAGATACCTGTAAATGAGAAGTTTCTGGCCTACCTAAAAAAAAACACCAACTTGACATTTTCTGTACTAGCAAACCTCTCTTGCACAGGATTGAGTTTGGAGGCAGTTCAAGTTTTCGGCAAAGACCCGTTCTACATTTCGGGCAAGTCCCGCCTCAGAACGCTCCTTGGAGATTTTAGCCCGTTCTACTGCAGCGGGTATTGTGTTGGATAGAAACTTCTCTGCAGCAGAATAGTTCTGCACACATGTGGCTCTCCTACTGCCACCTCCCCTGGGAATTCCACGGTGGTCCAGTTTTGTGAGGGGGGGGGGTACCTCTATCCCTAAGCATATGATTCGGCTCTTAGAACGTCCCTTCTAGTTCCACCAACCTGCCACTGCAGGAAATGCCGAAAGTTAATTCTAAGACTGCTCAGTTACCCAGAGGGTCTCTCAGACATTCCAAGGCAGAACAAAGCTGCCTTTTTAATGCATCTGCAATAGAGTGTTTCTCTCATGCCCTACAGCATTAGTTAGGGAATCCAGCTCTCACCTTGCCCCTTCCATCTCTCTCTGGAATTCTGTATTCCCCATTTTTAAGCTGCTGATCGCTGTGTTCTGGGTCTGATTTTCCCCTCAGGATCCAGGTACTGTGCACGAGCGTTGTGGCAAGACCATCTCCACCTCGAATCCTCAGCTTCTCCTAAGATTTCTGTATGATACAAATTCAGAAATATGAAGGGGTACAGTTGATTTAGAAAACGACTTCTTCTTTTCCCCCCAAATCGACTCAATTTTTGGTGATGGTAAAAAATGTGCCAATGTTTGTAACAGGCATTAAAGTGAATCAGATGGTTATGAAAGTATTGGCGTCGGGGAAGGAATCCAGTCCTTGATGCCTTCTTGGTAATGTTTATGCAGAATCTGAAAGGGGGAAATGCCAATAGAGCCCTCCCCCACCCCAGCGTACGGGGAGAAAAAGGGAGCTCTTAATGTATCCCTGAGTCTGTTAGCAAGCGCAGGGCGTGTCTGTTTATAACCTAGCAGAACAGATTTGCTGCTGAGCCATCTGTTTTCTCAAAAGTTTCTGCCAAATTTTATCATTAATTCCAGCCTTTCAAATTTGTCCACGTTTACGGGGTGGTGGGGGTAAGCGTCCATTCATGTGCCAAGTGTCGTGAATTTAGTAGCTGTGAAAAAAAGAAACCAGCACATTGTAAACATGTGGGCATCTACTTCTACCAATTTTTTTTTAAAAAATGATTATTCGATGTTCAGGACCAAATTTGCAAGGGTGTTAGCTGTGTTTTCCACGTGTCTGGATGGATCAGAAGATACGAGCTACTAGGCAAAATGCTTCCTCTTGTATTGATTATCTTGATTCCCCCCCCCCCCAGTTTAAACATACATAAGAGCGGCTGTGGTAGATTTCACGCAGTGACCAACCAGATGCCCCCAGAATCCTCTCCCTGTTGGTGCATTGGTGTTCAGAAGGCTACTGCCTCTGGACGTGGAGGTTCCATTTTAGCCATTGTGGCTAATAGCCATTGTGATGGACGTCCATGATTTTATCTAACCCTCCCTCCCCCTTTGAAGCCAACTATTAGAACATTCATCCCGGACTTTGTAGGAACCACTTTGCATATCTATCTCTGTATAAAAAAACCCACCCAAATCGTTATATTAAAAAGAAACAAAGCCTAGAGATACACGACCACCTTTAAAATTACTTAGGATGGTCATAAACTGGTAAGAAAGAGTGTGACCTTCGAACAACAAAAATTCTTTCCTAGCAGCATAACAGCAAGGACGAAAGATCTTTCAAATGGAAGAAGGGAGGTTGCAACGAAAGCAAACATTTGGTGGGCTTTTAAAATATGCCATTTGTTGTGCTGCTAGCAGTTTTATGTGAGTTCCTGGGTAAGCATTTTGCACCCACGGCGTGGTTCCTGCAGTGACTCTCCCTGGGTACATGTAGTAGAAAAGAGCAAGTGTCCAGTAGCATCTTAAACAAAATTTCTGGCAGGGTATGAGCTTTCATGAGCCACAGCTCACTTTTTCAAATATCTAAAGAAGTGAGCTGTGGCTCACGAAAGCTCACACCTTGCCAGAAATTTTTATTAGTCCTCAAGGTGCTACTAGACTCCTTTTCTACTACCAGTGACAGACTACCACGGCTACCCATCATGATCTATCTCCATGGGTTCATGTAGAAATCGTTGAATGGAATGTATTATTCACGGGGCAGACTCTGCTCTAACCACTATACCACACTGACCCATAGCCACTCTGGCTTGGTTGGTCATACACAGACTGTCCTGAGCACAAATTTTGAGATTTTAACTTGTCCACACCTGAGATGGTCAATCTAGGAACCACCCTGTGTGGATATAAATGGTTGAATCTGAAATGTCCCTTCACAAAGGTTGAATCAGACGCCTTCTCTGATCTTGATTTTAACACATGCACCGTATTGCTGGTTTTTAGTGCCGTAAATTCCAGTGCCATGATGTTACTTCTTAGTGTGGGTATGTATGAGTGTGCATTCCACCCACCTGTAGATAGCAGCACATCTGTAGAGACGGGTCAGTCGGTTTTCACGAACGTAGATTTAAAAAAAAAATTCTCCCTCTTGAACAAAACACACATTAGCCATTGCCTGTTTAAAATCCTCACTCTACAATTATGGTAAATCACAGCTGAAAGTCGGGGTTGAGTGTACGTGCTTTGTTGACTTCTGGACACCATGCATGCGCTGAGAAAATTTCACAGTTTTTTAAATGGAGGTCAAATAAAGGAACTTATTGGTTTAGAGGAGAGGGGCCATGGCTCAGTGGCGGAGCATCTGCTTGGCATGCAGAAGGTCCCAGGTTCAATCCCTGGCGTCTCCAGTTAAAGGGACTAGGCAAGGAGGTGATGTGAAAGTCCTGTGCCTGAGACCCTGGAGAGCCACTGCCGGTCTGAATAGACAAGACTGACTTTGATGGACCAAGGGTCTGGTTCAGTGTCAGGCAGCTTCATGTGTTTGTGTATTTTTAGGGAGGGGCTGCGACTCAGTAGCAGTGGTAGAGCATCTACTTGGCACGCAGAAGGTCCCAGGTTCAATCCCCGGCAGCTCCAGTTAAAAGGATCAGGTTGTAGGTGATATGAAAGACAGACTCTAGAAAGCTGCTGCTAGTCTAAGTAGATTATACTGATGTGGATAGACCAATAGTCTGAGTCAATATAAGGCAGCATTACGAGACAATTCAGAGGGAGGATGTGGCTAGGCTAAAGGGTAGGGGCCGTGGACTAGGCAAGTAGGTGATGTGTAAGACCTCTCTGCCTGAGACCTTGGAGAGCCGCTGCCAGTCTGAGTAGACGATACTGACTTTGATGGACCGAGGGTCTGATTCTGTATAAGGCAGCTTCATGTGTTCATGTGTACCGTTCCAGACGGTCCTTTGTTTTTAAGTTGGCTACTAATCTTGTTGAAGGGTGCACTGTGGTTCGAGTGCTGTCTTTGTGGCTGTGGGCCTGTTCCACACAAGTGTTGTTGGCCTAAGGAGCGCACCTGTGTGTCTGGTGGAACGTACCAGAGCACAGCTGCTTTCTTGATGGGCTTGTTGAGAAGCAGAATGCTCTCCGATGGGGAACTAATCCAATAGTATTGCAGTGGCTTTCCAAGCAGGAGGGTTTTCATATCATCCAACTGCCAAGAAGTTACCGCTAGACCAGTACTGGAACCGCCTTGTCTCCATTAACAGAAATAATGCAAAAAGCTTGAGAATTCACCGCCGCCCTTGGGTTCAGATGATTGAGAAGAGTTTTGCCAAATGTGTGGTTTGAGAAGTGTCAGTTTTTGCTGTTTCCCCCTAAACCATTTTAACTCGTCTGAATCTGGAGCTAGGAAAGGAGACAGTGGAGAATTTTCCTCCAGGCCAGATTGGCCAGGGATCCTGGAGGGATTTTTGTTGCCATCTTCCGGGCATGGAGTAGGGGTGTGGGGAGAGGTAGTTGTGAATTCCCTGCATTGTCCAAGGGGTTGGACTAGATGATCCTGGTGGTCCCTTTAAACTCTATGGCTCTGTGATAAATACGTGACTCAGTCTTGCAGGTTTTGGAGTGAAGCCGAGCTGTTTGCCAGGATCCTGATAACTCTGTTGGTCCTTAGAGAAGTCCTTTGGTTTCGTTTCTCCGTGTTCTCAGTTCTAGGACTGATGGATAAGTCGCTCACTGCGACCCTTGTGGGGTGTTGCACAGTGGCCCACCCAGACATGTCGCTTAGTACAGCCCACTGCATGAATTAGGGCCATTGCAAATGCGAGCGGCTTGACGCTGGGGAGGGGTTGGGGAAGTTTCTCATTCTGCCTCCAGCAGTCAAAACTCATTGCTCGGCGGCTCCAGGGGAAAAGATGCAACAAGAAGGCAGGAAGCGTGCCCTGATGATGCTAGTCAGTGCTGAGTTCAGGCCAGAACACTTATGAAAGGTAAATCCTAGTCAAAAGGCCCAGGGAGGGGCCGTGGCTCAGTGGTAGAGCATCTGCTTGGCATGCAGAAGGCCCCAGGTTCAATCCCCGGCATCTCCAGTTGACGGGACAAGGGGCAGCAGGCACCTGCTTTGTTCAGCTCCTGGCCATGTGCTTTCCATCCCAGGGATAGTTAATATGACCCTTTAAAAAAAATCTTTACTATGATGAATGTAGTGGAAGTTGATTTTTACCAAACCGGAAGCAACCCAACATCTGCTTGTGTCTTCAGATCGCATCTTGGAACAGTTTCACTAATGTTTTGGAAATGGGGTTAAGTTAAAGAGGGGGCAAATGAGAATAGTGGAGCTGTCTCCAGGATTTTCTCTTCCCCATGCCAGACACAAGCTGAAAAATCACTTCCCTCCGGAAAGAGAAAAGGTGACCCTGTCAGGATGTCCATTTTGCGTATCCCAGGCTGAGCCCGACCCCGCTTTTTCTCCGAGGAGAGGATCCTGCCCTTGAACTGGCAAAGCGCCTTTTTGAAAGGCGCTTACTGTAATGCATAGAATCGAAATAACTTTTGGTTCTCTTTCTGGCCATTTGTCCCACAGCAAAGGTCCGTGTTTGATTCACCATGTAGTCGGAACATTCCCCGAGAGAGAGAGAGAGAGCGGTCTCCTTCTTTCTCCTTCACCTCCCACCCAGCTTCGTGTTTGTGTTTTTCAGCTGTCAGTGTGACTAGGTTTTGCAGATAATTCCAGTGGTTGGTTTCAGGTTAGGTGTGTGTAGAGTGACTGTCGATAGCATATCCTGTAGAAGTTAACCAAGCCTGGATCGGTGGTGCACAGAAGGAAAGCAAAGACAGCAGTTTAAACGGGTGGTCTTAAAAACGTCCCAGGTGGCAGCTCTGAGGGCACGAGAGGCGGCAGGTCTGTAAATTTCGGCCCTTCCTATCTGAGCCTGGCTGCCTCCTACCTCTTGCTGCTTCGTGGTTGTGCGAACACTCGCTGTGCAGCTGGTGTCTTCGGAAGTCTCTGGCGGTCTTCGAGCAATGGCTGGATAAACACTAATCAGGGATGCTCTAGGCCAGCGGTTCCCAAACTGTGCTCCACATAACATCTCCTAATGCTCTGTGAAGAGATTGGAAAGAAAAATACTACTGTCATTCGGTTTAGGACAGTGGTTCCCAAAGTGGGCAGTACCACCCCCGGGGGGGATTACCTAGGGGGGCACTAAGAGGTAAGGGGGCAGCAGGAGTAAATCCTAGCCAGGTGGGCCCCTTCAACTGTGTTCACTAATTTACAATGGATCAAGCTATGGCACCATGCTGGCAAATTTGGTGGAAACTATCAGAATTTTTCTCCAGACTTTGAAGAGCTGGTACCACTGAATCAAGTTCATCAGTTTTGTTGAATAAATTTCAACTAAAAGGTTTTAATTTGATTTTGAATAGATGTGCAATTAATTGTTAACTGTTTTGAAATTTTATTGTTATTATCTTCTTCAGTGCATCATGCAAACCCCTATTTTGCATAATGCTTTTTATAGGCTGGGGGCGCTGGGGTTGAGTTTGTGGAACCAAGAGGGCAGTGGCCCGAAAAGTTTGGGAATCACTGGTTTAGTATATAGGTGCAAGATGAAAATTAGTGCTCTGTGACGAATTTCTCTCCTGAAAAGTGCTCCATGACTCAGAAAGTTTGGGAACCGCTGCTTTAGGCTGATCCTGCATTGAGTAGGGGTTGGACTAGGTGGCCCATGTGGCCCCTTCCAACTCTATGATTCTACGATTCTGTTCTATGATTCTATTAAGTCCAGCTCCTCATGTAGACGGGGGTCCAAAGCTCTGCAGCCGCACTGGGGGGTTTTCTCCCTTGTCCCATTCTCACCACAGCCTTGTAGCTCTTAAGCTGCTGTGCATGGCATTCAGTGCCATGCGAGGGGCGACGGCGTCACCCCCACATCTGTGCATGCACAGAAGCACCTCGAACACGTGCGCGGGGGGTCTTCGGATCCCCGCCGCAGCGAGAAATGACACCTGGCAGTTTCTCACCGTGAAAGTCGGGGCTCTGTGGTTCCCCTTCTTACCTTGACGTGGCACGCATGTTGCCTGAGTGACTTCTTCCACTTTTGAGGCACCGTGAGCCTTTGTGTGTGTCCCTCCGCCCCCTTTTTTAAAAAAAAGCCAATTGCTGGTTGTGTAAAAAAATACATGCAAGACTGTTAAACGCGCAGTGGTGTTATTGGTGAGTTATGTGACAGTGTTACTAATGACTTAAAATTATGAGATTTTTTTTTAAAAAACGTGCCTGACTTCCTTGTGCCACACGATGTTTGATTTTATTTTTTGGACTAATATGGGGCATCTTAGATAATACTTCTAGCCGTTGTTCCTATGACACAATGGTGCTCTCTTTGTTCCCTCTCGCCACGACGCATCCAAAACACGCGCGTGGCTGCGTAAATCCCCCAAAAGGGACTGCGTCTCGTCGTTTTTCAGAAGCGGACGGCCTTTCTTCATTTCGCTCGTTAATGGACGAGCCCGCCTGTATCACGGCATGCTTTTTTCCCTTTCCACCATCGCCAGCTTCTTTCAAGGAAATAAATAAAAAAAGCCCTCCTGAAACTTGACCAGGTACTAAATGATTCTGCACTGCCTTTTGGATTGTGTATTCCGAAAAGTCTTAAAATCCCTTTTTGTTTTGGAAAAACGAAAAAAACAAAACACCTATAATTAAAATATAAGAGAGAGAACGCAGGGGACTTGTGTGCCATTTGTCCTTTAACAGTGCTTGTTGTATAAAGACTTCCCTGTGGGAAAAAAAATCACTTGCTATGAACTGTTTATAGTCCACCCCCCACCTCCCCACGAATCTTCCCTTTGTATTTGTACAGTGGCTCAGTGAAAAGATGTTGCCCTGACTTGACATTGTAACCAATAAACAACCGCTTTTAACTAGGATCGCTCGGGCTGTGTTGACTTCTTCCCCTGCATTCCTACATGGGTCTGGTTTGAAATCAAGGCTCCGTTCAACCGGTGGAGCTGAGGTCAGGCCCTGCAAGCCGCCTGCCTGTTCTTCCGACTGTCTTCCATCATTCGTCAGGGACAAATGCCACAGGGAAAGATTATTCTGCAGTGTCACCGAGAGCACAGAGGGGTTTGGTAATGTGTTGTATGTGTGGTATAAAAGGGTCTCAGGGACGCAGGAGCTTTACTTGGGCGAAGGGCGGGCAAGAATTGAAATAGCAAAATCACAGTGACAAAGGAACAGGAGGGGGAATGGCACTAATTTGCGATTTTAGCAGTTTGAGAAAAGTCTTATATTCTCTCCAGGATCAGATGAGCATGCCTATTATATTCCTTTCCTTTATCCCTTAGAAGCTCCTTGATCCATTGATCTTGAGCAGTGTAAATCTAATGTTGGAGGGATATAAGGACTGAAATAAATCTTGCCACTGACAATGTAGCCTTGTGATCCCTGTACCTTATCAAAAAGGCATTATGTCAGACACAGAGGCTTTAGATTTAGATGTTGAAAGGGGAGAGAGATAGTGTGGTCGAAGTTCCTCATAAAAGTGGCATTCCAAGAGGGCATGAGCTAATGAATCGATAGAGCCAGAAGAGCAAGGACAGGTCCTGTCTGGGTATGGTATTTTCAAAATCCTGCCCTGCATAACCATAGAGGGGTTAGCTTTCAGTCTAGCTAAACAGAAGGCTCTAGAAAGCCTATTACATTAAGTGCTTTGGAACACAGGCAGGACAATGCTGCTGCAGTCGTCTTGTTTATGGGCTTCCTAGAGGCACCTGGTTGGCCACTCTGTGAACAGACTGCTGGCCTTTCTTATGTTCTTAACTGTTGCTGCATCCCAGTTGTACGTTAGATGACTGAAGGGTTAACACATTCCTATCCAGAGCTCTATGCCCCCCCCTCCCCTCCCCTCCCCAGGAAGTGATTTACAACTCTTGGGGGAAATAGGCAACTTCCTCCCCCCAAGAAAGAGCTGTTTTATGCCACTCATTCCCAGTGTGAGGATAAAATACCAGGATCCTGTCCCCAAGGTTGTAGAGGTAGCAGCAAACAGCCAACACGCCCTGCTTGGGACAAAATAAATTTCCATCCATCCCTGAGACTTATCTATGCCAGAAGGCAGAGGGAGTGCTGTAATAAGCGAGCAAGGCAAGGGAGGAGGAGAAGTAAAGAGCAACAGTGCAATAGAACTTAAAGACTAACAAAATTTCTGGCAGGGTATGAGCTTTTGTGGGCTACAGCTCACTTCTTGTTCAGAAGAAGAGTTGGTTTTTATGTACCGACTTTCTCTACCACTTAAGGAAGAATCAAACCGGCTCACAATCACTTTCCCTTCCCCCTCCCCACAACACACCCTGTGGGGTAGGTGGGGCTAAGAGAGCTGTGTACTAGGCCAAGGTCACCCAGCTGGCTTCGTGTGTAAGAGTGGGGAAACCAACCTGGTTCTACAAATTAGCATCTGCCGCTCATGTGTAGGAGTGGGGAATAAAACACGGTTCTTCAGATTCGAGTCCGCCGCTCTAAACCACTACACCACACTGGCTGTCTCAGTGAATGTTAAGGACTACTTGGCTTCTTGAAAATGCAATGCCATTCAGTCCTGGATGGTGGGGGTGGGGGGTGGGTGGAGTATTGAGGAGAGGTGGGCAGCAACGGGGTGGGCAAATCTAAGGCAAGAAGTCAGAGCAGGCTCTTGAGTACTGAACGGGGTATAAAAACTTCAGGAGACTCGACAGCCATAGAAATCTAGAAGTTTATTTAGTTACAACATCCCAGCAGAAACCTGGTAAATCTCGCAAAGGAAAGGCTGATTGTCATAGAGTCAGCTTGTTTTCAACTCTCATTTGAGTAGACAGCGGGCTTTGAACCTGCTCTACCATAAACCGTTGCATCTCAGCCACCAGCAGAGAGTTACAGCAAACATATGTGGCCTGGCTTCTGTCTCTCCCCCCACCCACCCCCACGACCCAACCCAATGACTACGTGGGTCACCTCTGGCAATGTCATTTCCCTAAAGAGGGAGGACTTCTCATTTAGTGTTTTCCTTGGCAAAGGTGCACGTAGAAATGAGAGATTCATATAAATGCTCCCAGGGTTGGGGGATACGGAGCGGGAATCTCTCTTAGATAACCTGAACTGGAATTAGACAGTCACGGTCACAATTTAAAAAAAAATTAAAACTCGTCTGGCTGCATTTATAGTTTTCTCCTTTTCATGCTTTTAGGCAGACGGCAGAAGAACTGCATTAAACATTTCAGATGGTATAAGCAAGGGGGTTAAAACACAACGACAATTCTCATTTCTTGCTCAGCAAGAAACCAATATGGAAACCAAGTGTTTCAGTAGCCCTTTGCAACCGGCGATCTTTCCCTTTCAAGCACCAGTACAAAACAGGGACTAAGAATTCATTCTCCTTTTGCTTCAAAAACATGCACGTCTTCATTTTACTCCTCTTTAAAAATATTGTTTTTTTGTGCTCGTTACACACATCTGGAGAAAGCATTACAAAAAGAACATGCGTTGGTTTGCTTGCGCAATGTTAAGTGTCTGTGCAGGAGAACCAGAGTCGCCAAGAAGCGCAAGTCACCCTGCCTCCTGTTCCCTTTGCCATATACCTCAGGCTCTCCAAAAGAATTTTAGGCCAGGCGCACGAAGTTACACAGTAAACCATGACTGCTGCACATGTTCAAGTCCCTCAAAACCACGTAAGGCAGGGCTAAGCTCGAAAAACTGTGCAGAAACAGTTGTAGCTAAACTCACTGCCCACAGAAAATTCAATGACCATTGTTTTAATGACCCTTATTCTAGCATTTCACACCTTTGGCTTGTGGGAATTTGGCTATCCTTTGGGGAGGGGGGGAAGTGACGGCAAAGCTTTCCTCGCAAAGCTAAGTAAAACCACCCCAATCCCGGTGGCCACAGAAAGGGGTAACCTTAACTGCGGAATTTCATTGGTGAGGATGTTAAAGCTTCAATACGCAGCTCAACAATTGGCTTCAGAAGAAAGTAAAATCCCTAGTTGTCTGGGATTGTGTGCATTTAAATTACATAAACCTCTTTAAATATGCTATCACCCGGTACTTAAACTCTGTAACCAAGCTGTGGAAAAAAGCCGGCAACACGCATTCCCACAGAGAATTGCAGCTAAGGACAACTGGACGGGATGCAGTCCCTGGTTTCACCCTGGGAATGTGCCAGGGCCTCATTGCTGGTCAGGACCACTGCTGCGTGGGGGTCGTCCTTTTACCAGGGTGGTCCCAGCCATAATTGGGCCTCCACGGCATTCTTAAAAGTTGTTCCAGGACTCTACAAAATGGAGGCGTGAACCCAGGGATGGCATCTTGTGTAGTTTGGCCCTAAGAGTTACTTCCACATAGGAATTGGGGGGGTTCACTTCTCTTCCTGGATGCCAGAAAGAAAAGATCGCCCCTGGTGTAAAAGCTAATACAAAATACTATAGGGATTGCTAGTTTATTTTTCTTGGATTTGTTTTACATCTCCAAATAATACATTTTATATTCACCAGTTAATATAAATAATTTCTTTTTTTTTTTAAGAAAAATTGCAAAAATGACCAAGTGAGTGGTTAAATAATACTTTTCGGTTCCCCCACCTCCGGGCCCAGTTCATTATCTAAACATCAAAAAGGAGTTGGGCAGCAGCGGAGAGGGCTTGGAAAAATTCATGTGGCTTGAGTGTGGAAAATCACATCATCTTTCAAGTTCAATCTGGAGCTTCCTATGGGAGCACGTGGGCAGGGGCTGGGGAGAAAGACACAAGTTTCTCTTCATTTTGTTTGGAGAAACTGCTTTGTGAAACCGTCGAGTTCGTTTTCCAGCTGAACGGCTTTTTTCCTGTAAGACAAAAAAGGAGGAAAAAGGCTGGAGATTATGTCCTCCCACTGTAGACCAAGCCCGACTGTGAATTCACCCAGTATCGTGATAAATCACGATGGGCAGCCATGTTAGTTTCTCTGTAGCAGTAGAAAAGAGCAAGAGTCCACTAGCACCTCTCTGGCAGGGTATGAGCTTTCATGGACTCATACCCCTACTGGACTCTTGCTCTTTTCTATCAGTACCATGAGCAACTGAAGGGAAACTGAAACGATCTACACCAACACGCAGACATCGTTGGGCACAGAATACCCAAGATTGCCATGGGCCAATTCTAATATTATAGTGGTGGTGGAAAGTACCGCCAAGTCACAGCTGACTTATGGAGACCCCACAGGGAAGGGGTGTCAAACTCAATTGTTACGAGGGCCGGATACAACATAAATGTCACTTGGTCGGGCCATGCCTCGCCAGCCCAGATCGAGAATGGGGGTGTGAGTGGCTGACTCGCGGGCCTGATAACAGCTCTCAATGGGCTGGATCCGGCCCATGGGCCTTATGTTTGACACCCCTGCCATAGGGTTCTCAAAGCAAGGTGGTTTGCCGTTGACTGCGGCTGCACAGGCTGAGAGAACTCGAGAGAGCTGTGATTGGCCCAAGGTCACCCAGCAGGCTTCGTGTGGAGGAGTGGGGAATTGAGCCTGGCTCTCTAGATTAGAGCCGCTCTTAACCACTACACCTTGCTGGCTCTACTACACTAACCGCATGGAAACAGGCAAGAGAGACATCCAATGTAGTGGTGCCTGTAACAATCATATGATGCTTCAGACACGGATCAGACTTACCACGGTAGAGTCTTCAGTAGACCACCAACCTTATTTTAATGGGTCTAGTACATTTTTATCCTACCCTGTATACATGGTTCTCCCCCATTAGGCTGAGAGAGGGAGCAGTCCAAATACACCATGAGTTTCATGGCTAAATAGGACCTAAAACCCAGGGTCCCCCAGATCCTAGCCCAGTACTCTTACCACTACACCACACTGGCTCCGCACACATAGGGAAACCTGCATGCGGTAAGGTAGATTCATTCATTTGGTAGGTGGCTTACAGCGTTAGAGATGCTGCACAGAGTTCCTGCCACAAGGGGGCAGTACTGTTTCAGATTGTGACTCGGGTTGAAGTGACAGGAAAAAAAATCCCTGCAATATCTTTTATTAGGACCAACCAAACCAATACAAAAAGCTTTTGAGCTCACCAGAACTCTGCCATGGAAACTTGCTGGGTGGCCTTGGGCGAGTCACACACTCTCAACCTTGACCCCGGTGAGTATTTGGTTACTGAAGCCTCCAAGAAATACCAGGTCTGTAATGCAGAGGCAGGCAATGGCAAACCACCTCTGAACATCACTTGCCTTGAAAACACCACTGGGTTGCCGTAAGTCACCACACACAATGGGGGAAGGGGCCCCTCCGACCCCTCAGCATCATCATGAGTTAGATCTCCCCCCCCCACACACACACACACTCAACACAATGCCATAATTTTACAATCACCTGGGCTTCGGCCAAAAGCGGGAAGCTTTTTGAGATGTCAGTTACAGAATCAGCAACCCCACACCCGTCACCGCAAAACCGGCCTCCTGCTATTGCCATTTACCGTAGTTGCTTGGAGTTGCTCTGGATTTTCTCCAGCTGGTCGATTCCTTTTGACAGCCTGGCAATCTCCCCTTCCAGGTTTCTCTCGGTGATGTCGACCTGCTGGCAGAGGCGGGCGAACGTTGTGGCCATTTCCCTGGGAGGAAGCCAGAAAAGGTCAGGCCTGCCGGTGTGTTCCACCTGCTAAGCCCCAAAGGGAAGACCGCTACCAGATGGGGCTGCCTTTGAGTTCTGGGCCACAGTCCAATAGACCCGTGTGAACTGCAAGCATTCTGCTAAGAACGTCTCCTTCCTGATCCAGCACAGACAAAAATGAAACCTTAAATAGGAGTACACGGGGCTGTGGCTCATTGGTAGAGCATCTGCTTGGCATGCAGAAGATCCCAGGTTCAATCCCCAACATCACCAGTTAAAGGGACTAGGCAAGTAGGTGATGTAAAAGACCCCTGCCTGAGACCCTGGAGAGCTGCTGCCGGTGTCAGTAGACTATACTGACTGATGGACCTTGATGGTCTGATTCAGTATAAGGCAGCTTCATGTGTTCAAGCACAGCACACACATGTAAACACGGCTGCCTCTATCCCCCCTCCATGGTGTTATGCAAGAGAAACAAGGAAGGAAGGAAACAGCAGTGAAGCATTAGTCGCTTCTAAAAGTGAGATCTGCTCTCCATCCATCCCTTCAACTAAAAAAAAATAGGGATACTTGAGATCCTGAAAACAACCCACCATACAAAGCAAGCAACACAGCTAATTGAGGGTATTCTGGACTTGCAATTTAGGTTCTCTTGCTGCAGAATCTCAAAGGTTTATGAACCGAGAGAATGAATCCTGCTTAACCAGCCCAGCCCAAATTCTGTTGGTATAGGAAAATACAAGTGTTAGAATTAACCACAGCTCTTAAAGACATAAGGACATAAGAAAGGCCACGCTAGATCAGACCAAGGCCCAGCAAGTCCAGCCATCTGTTCACACAGTGGCCAACCAGGTGCCTCTAGGAAGCCCATGAACAAGACAACTGCAGCAACATTGTCCTGCCTGTGTTCCAAAGCACCTAATTTAATAGACGTGCTCCTCTGATCCTGGAGAGAACAGATGTGCATCCTAACTAGCATCCATTTTGACTAGTAGTCATGAATAGCCCTATCCTCCATGAACATGTCCACTCCCCTCTTAAAGCTTTAATAACATAAGAAAGGCCATGCTGGATCAGACCAAGGCCCATCAAGTCCAGCAGTCTGTTCACACCGTGGCCAACCAGGCGCCTCTAGGAAGCCCACAAGCAAGACAACTGCAGCAGCATTATCCTGTCTGTGTTCCACAGCACCTGATATAACAGTCATCCAGGAGAAAAACAGAAAGGTAGTTCCATTCTCAGTGGAGTACAGGTGACCTTCCTCCTTCAAAAAGATCAACTAAGTTTTCAAGCTGTTTCACTTCAGATACACATACAATGCTGACACACAGAAATTTTAATATTCACTGAAACTGGGGCCACAGGGAGAGGAGACTGCAGCCCAGCACCCACCCACCACTGCTGTTCGCAGCAAGGAACCGTGATTCAGGATGCACCCAGTGGGTGGATGCCCCTTTGCTTGGCGGGAGGGGGAAGGGAATGAACAAAAAGGGCTCTATGGAACAAGGAGCTTAAGGAAACATCCTCCTCCATTTCGTCCTCACAACAACCCTGCAAGGTAGGCCAGGCCAAAAGAGAGTGATTGGCCCAAGGTCACCCAATGAGCTTCATAACAGAGTGAGGAGGTGAACCCAGAACTCTGTCACTCCATAACCATGAAGATGGTTTCAGAGGGTAGCCGTGTTGGTCTGCGGTACAACAGCTAGATTCGAATCCAGTAGCACCTCAGAGACCAAGGAGATCTTTGGGGTATGAGCTGTGACTCTCAAAACCTCCTACCCCCCACCCCCACAGGGTGTCTGTTGAGGGAAGGGGAAGGGATTATAAGCAAGTTTGATTCTTCCTTAAGTGGTAGAGAAAGTTGGCATATAAAAAACCAACTCTTCTTCTTCTTCTCGGTGGTCTCTATGGTGCTGCTGGACTCAAACCTCGCTGCTCTGTAACCATTACACTACCCTCTCATAGGTACAAGCGAAGCTGATTGAAAAGAAGGGGTGGAATTGCTTTTGAGGAAAGACATTTGATGGTAATTGGGTTCTAAATTACCGAGAGTAATGGCTGTAAGGAGCAGGGGTGTGTGTGAAGCCAAAGGGGAAGGCGTTGTGAATGCTGTTGGCCACCCAGAGCTTTCAAGGATGTTAGGGAGTCTAAGTGGAATTAAAGCCGCCTAGCGGAGAGCTACAAATGCCTGCAAAGAACTCAGCACTTATTGCTCCTTTTTGATCCACCAAGACCTGCTCTTCCACACCCAGTCCCCTAACAGTGCTAAAAACCAGAACTTCTGCTAGAGAATTAAACTGCTGCTATCATAACTGCCCTTGTTCAAACCTGTGGTGAGACCACACTTGGAATACTGTGTACAGTTCTGATCACCACGCCCCAAAAAGGACATTGCAGAGCTTGAGAAGGTGCAGAAAAGAGCAACCAAAATGATCAGAGGACTGGACCAACTGTCCTATGAGAAGCAGTTAAAGCACTTAGGGCTGTTTAGCTTGGAAAAAAGGTGGTGAAGGGGAAACATGTTAGAGGTCTATAAAATTATGCATGGTATGGAGAGAGTGGACAGGGAGAAGCTTTTCTCCCTCTCTCATAATACCAGAACCCGGGGTCATCTGCTGAAGCTGAAGGGCGAGAGATTCAAAACAGATAAGAGGAAGTATTTTTTCACACAACACAGTTAAATTGTGGAACTCCCTGCCCCAGGATGTGGTGATGGCCGCCAACTTGGAAGGCTTTAAGAGGGGAGTGGACATGTTTGTGGAGGGTAGGGCTATCCATGGCTATTCTCTCCAGGATCAGAGGAGCATGCCCATTATATTAGGTGCTTTGGAATACAGGCAGGATGGTGCTGTTGCCGTCATTTTGTTTGTGAGCTTCCTAGAGGCACCTGGCTGGCCACTGTGGGAACAGACTGCTGATAGGCCTTGGTCTGATCTAGCAGGGACTTTGTTATGTTCTAACAGTGGTGCTTTCCTTGCATCAGAGGAAGGCACTACTACCAGAAGACCAGCTCTGCAGGATCCAAACCATCATCCTTTGCATTCAAGAAAGAAGACACTCTTCTGGTCTCCGGCTATACCTATCCATGGAACTGCCCAGCTTCCTCAAGAAGAAGGGCCAAATGGGGCGGTGCCTTTCCTTGGGGACATAGGACCGAAAACAGAGGCGACGTACTGTTGCACCTGGTGGCTGCAGTTTTTACTGGTGAAGGTGACGATCATCTGCAGCTTTTCGGTGGCGTAGTTGACAAACTGCTGCTTAAAGGCCCGCTCTTTGGCTTTGGTTGTCCAGGTGAGCCTCTCGTAGAGATACAGCAGCCCGTACATGCTCAGGGAGAGGGAGATGACCTTCCAGCCAACTGTTCGCCAAATCTGGAAGAGAAAACGAAAGTTCGGTGTTCGAGCAGCGACCGACTGAACTGAGGAATGGGCAGAAGAATCCGACCTGTTATGACGCCTTTGCTTATGACACGGGAAACACAAGTAAACACACCCGTGCCAGCTGTCCCGAAGCCTACAGCGATCCTGGAGGAAGGCCCTGCTTGAAATTTCGCCTTCTCAAGGGGCTACAACTGTGTCTCAAAGAAGCAGAAGGTTTTCCAGAATCTCTCTGTAGTTAGGAACAATTTCAGTGGTCTGTTTGTTTGTTTGTTTGTTTGATAAACATTTTAAAAATGCAAAAGCCCACTTTCGCTCCTGGCAGCTGAAAGAAAATGTGGACACTGATGGGAGTTTTACTGGTGGCTTTTCTTTGCTGGGTTTGCTGCCTTTTTAGGATACTTTGTTACTCTTTGGGTTACATTTTTTAAAAAGCAGCAAGCCAATCAGACAAATTTAAAAAAATATATATTTAAAAGCTGCAACCCAGGGCCAATGCGTTACTTAACTATTTCACCATGAACAGAACGGCTCCAAGTTGTCACCGTATCTTCATCAAAACAGGATTCTGAAAACGAGAGCAGGAAGGGAAAATCTTGGGGAACCGTCCAACCCGCCCCCCCTGCAATGGCAGGAGATCCTCAACGACCTTGGACAGCTGGGTTCATGTCCTGAAGCACCACAGAGACCAATAGGATTCATGGGGTATAAGCTTTCAAGGGTCAAAGCTCCATATCTAACAAAAGGGAGCTTTGGCTCACGAAAGCTCACACCCTGAAACTCTTCTAGGTCTCTTAAGGTGCTACAGGACTTGAATCTAACTTTTCTACTGCAGACCAACACGGTTCCCTTCTGAAACAACCTTGGCAGATAAAACTCTTTCAGCCTCTGAACTAGGAGGAAAAGAACTCCTGCCAACTTCCTGTGCCGGTCTGGTCCCATTGCTTAAGGCAAGCAAGAAGGGTTTTCTTTGGATGGGCTGCCCCGAGGTGGCTCCAGGGCCAGGGTGGTGGTGGAGGTGGCCGTGGGCAAGATGCCCTCTAAGGACCATCCTGCGGCCTTGGCCAAGATGCCCTCTAAGGACCATCCTGCTTCTCACTGCCGTCCACTCGCTCATCCTTTCCCCCTAGACCATCACAAGACGGCTGGCAGTGGTAGCTTCTCACCCCTGAGAGGAATGAAGCGGAAGAGCCACTGAATGGGTGTGAACAGTGAGGAGCGGCCATGGTCAGGGATCCTCCAGCTGGTAGGGGACAGCAACAGATGCTTGCTGGTGCAACGACAGAACTTACCACTCCTCCGACAATGATGACGGTCATGGAGGTCCGAGAGGTCAGTGACGCCAAATTTGTTACCAAGGAAACCATGAGTTCCTCTTGTGACGGATTCTCTGGGGCCAAGGTAGGGGTGCTGGCAGCGCAAGGGGTCGAGGCAAGAGACCTCGGGAGCTAAGACAGAAGAGAGCAAGCACTGAGATAAGTCTTGAGAGCGACCAGAACAGGGATGGGCCATCCCAGTGGACTCTCTTGAACTGTATCATTTGGGAGACCATTCCGAGACAGGCTGGGTGCCTTCTCCCTTAGCCAAAGCAATGGGAGAGAGGCCCCATTCTGACGAAGAGCAGTCTTAATAAACCTTGCATGGGCACATGAGTGCTTAAGAAGAAGAGTTGGTTTTCATATGCCAACTTTCTCTATCTTTTAAGGAGAATCAAACCAGCTTACAATCTCCTTCCAGAGAGCCAGCATGGTGGAGTGGTTAAGAGCGGTGGTTTGGAGTGGTGGACTCTGATCTGGAGAACCGGGTTAGATTCCCCACTCCTTCACATGAGTGGCGGAGGCTAATCTGGTGAACTGAATTTGTTTCCCCACTCCTACACACAAAGCCAGCTGGGTGACCCTGGCCAAGTTACAGCTCTGTTAGAGCTCTCTCAGCCTCACCTACCTGACAGGGGATGGGGACGGGAAGGTGATTGTAAGCCGGTTTGAGTCTCCCTTAAGTAGCAGAGAAAATCAGCATATAAAACCCAACTCTTCTTCTTCTTCTTCCCTTCCTCTCCCCACAACAGATAATAACAATAAAATTTCAAAACAGTAACAATGAATTGCACATCTATTCAAAACCAAATGAAAACTTTTTAGTTGAAATTTATTCAACAAAACTGATAAACTTGATCCAGTGGTACCAGTTCTTCAAAGCCTGGAAAAATTTTTTTGATAGTTGCCACCAAATTTGCCAGTATGGTGCCATTGCTTGATCTATTGTAAATTAGTGAACAACACAGTTGAAGGGGTCCACCTCTAGCACCCCCTGCTGCCCTCTTGCCTCCTAGTGCCCCCCCGGTAATCCCACAGCCCCCCAGGGGGTGGTACTGCCCAGTTTGGGAACCACTGCTTTAGGTCATCCTACGTGGTAAAGGGGTTTGGGCTGGATGGTCCTTAGGCCCCTTCCAAAAAGCTGCTCCTAAAGTGGACAGGGGAACCCCCACCCAAGGAGGAAGTCAGAGACATGCAGTGTGGGGGAGGGGAAATTAATGAATTCCACATTGACGCTGGAGATGTTATGCGTTTATTAGGATCGGCCTCAACAAGTCGCCAACGCAAGCTTCATCCGCCGAGAAAAGCCATCTCAAACACTTACGGCCAAGGTTGGCTCGGTCAAGCCTACGAGCATCCGGTGAGCATTTTTCGGGCCAAGGAACCGACTGACGAGGGCGGTCCAGCCCAGGGAAAACCGGAACGTGATATCCTCTTGGAAATCCACACACAGGCTGTGGCAGTTCAGGTCGTAGCTGAGGTCAAACTTCCTGCACGGGATGAGCACATGGAGCTGATTCTGAACCCCGGAAGGCAAGAGCGGCTTCAGGTTTTCTAAAAAAGGAGGAGGAGGAGATTGAGCAAAACCAGCTCCAGAATATTAACAAATGGTTAGGATAAAAATGAAAGTAAAAGTAAACACGCATAGTGTGGCAAATATAAAACAATACATATGCACTGAGAAGAAAATGGAGAAGGATAAAGCCCTCCCCCATCAACCAGGCAGAGTTACTTAGTTGGCCACTCAAGCATCCTGCATGCTCACCGGCAAAATTTGGCAACTTTATAAGCTACCTCCTGGGAAGAATCAGCGAGAAGAAAGGAGGCACAAAATTGTTCAGATCTTCCCGGGATGACTGACAAAGCTGGAGCTGTATACTGATGCTGAATATCATTATGAAATGGGCAGTACAGCAGGACATGTTCAATGAAGAAGAAGAGTTGGTTTTTTATATGCCAACTTTCTCTACCACTTAAGGGAGACTCAAACCGGCTGACAATCACCTTCCCTTCCCCTCCCCACAACAGGCACCCTGTGAGGTAGGTGGGGCTGAGAAAGTTCACAGAGAACTGTGACTAGCCCAAGGTCACCCAGCTGGCTTTGTGTGTAGGAGTGGGGAAACCAACCCAGTTCACCAGATTAGCCTCCGCCGCTCACGTGGAGGAGTGGGGAATCAAACCCGGTTCTCCAGATCAGACTCCACTGCTTCAAACCACCGCTCTTAACCACTACACCATGCTGGCTCTCAATGGACTCTACTTCCCCAGTATTTCATGGACAAGGGTCGTTGAGAAAGTGGGACATGATGGTATCTGCCTCCAGAAGGGCTGAGGGTAAAGCATTAAAATGTGCCAGTGTAAAAATTATCCGATATTTGGGGATCTCCAGGGAGCTAAAATAATCTGCTACTTGATATGGTGAAAAATAACTGTGCCTGCTGCATTTTGATTGGCATAAATATTTCAGGGGTTTTTTGTGGGGAAATGTAGGTCAGTTTCAGGGAGAAACTAAAGTGGAAAGGGTTAGATCAGGGTTCCCCAACCTTCTTGAGCATGCGGGCACCTCTGGAACTCTGACACAGAGCGGTGGGCACAATCACAGAATGGCTGCCGCAGGAGGCAGAACCAACTACAGAATGTTAGGGAACATGGTTATATAGAACTCTAATACTATCTCTTCAACATTTCAGGCGGAAGCTCTGTTTAATAGGATGCCTTTTAATCTGCACAGCTAATTTCCACCAAGCCCTGCCCACTTTCTAAAAGCACTCGGGGGGCACCAGGAAAGGTGTCGGTGGGCACCACGTTGGAGACCCCTGGGTTAGATCCTACAAGCTCTGCCATTGGTGCAAGATGGAAAACGGGCCTCTGTTGACCACAGCTTCCCCAAAGGCTTGTGGGTAGTTGAACACATGAAGCTTCCCCAAAGTGGATTAGAGCCTTGGACCATCAAGGTCAGTAACACCTATTGCCTAGTCCTTTTAGCTGGAGATGCCAGGGATTGAACCTGGGGCCTTCTGCATGCAAAGCAGATTCTCTACTACTGAGCAACAGCCCCTCCCCCGAATATTACCTACTCAAATTAGCAGCAGCTCTCCAGGGTCTCAGGCGGAGGTCCTTTCACATCACCTCCTACCTGCCCATTTTACTTGGAGATGTCAGGGATTCAGCCTGGGACTTTCTGCATTCCAAGCAGAGGCACTACCAATGGGCTACGGCCCCTCCTCTCCTTCATTCCCACATGTGAGAGAGTGGGGGGGGGGTTAAGAGAAGAAGAAGAGTTGGTTTCTATATGCCGACTTTCTCTCCCACTTAAGGAAGAATCAAGCCGGCTTACAATCTCTTTCCCTTCCCCTCCCCACAACAGACACCCTGTGAGGTAGGTGGGGCTGAGAGAGTGTGACTAGCCCAAGGTCACCCAGCCGGCTTCATCTGTGTAGGTGTGGGGAAATAAATCCAGTTGACCAGATTAGCCTCCGCCGCTCCTGTGGAGGAGTGAGGAATCAAACCCAGTTCTCCAGATCAGAGTCCACCGCTCCAAACCACCGCTCTTAACCACTACACCACACTGGGAACCTTCACATTCTTTTACATAAACGTTACCGATCATTTCCTGCTGTGACTGATGCATGGATGTGTTGACTTCGCTGGAGCACCGGTCAGCCAGGTTCCTTCCCAAGCCTTCTTCTATGTGCTTGTTGAGTTCCTAGAGCGTTTCACAGAGGAAAAGGCAAACCGTCAATGGATTATCTGACCAACTGAGATCCTGCGAGAACAATCGGCTAGCATACTGAGCACAAGCGACACGTCATCATCTCAGGAAGTTATTGTTGCCAAACTGCCAGCAGGGCTTCCCTTGAACATTAGCAATGGCTGTGTGCTCCAATAAAACTTTAAAATAAGGCCTGAATTGCCTCCAGGTACATGAGTCTGTTTACCTCCTCTCCTGACCGCTACATAAAAGGTAACGGTAGTCCCCTGTTCAAACATCTGGTCATTCCTGACCCATGTGGTGTCGTCACATCCTGACGTTTACCAGGCAGACTTTGTTTACGGGGTGGTTTGCCCGTGCCTTCCCCAGTCAGCTACACTTTACCCCCAGCAAGCTGGGTACTCATTTGACCGACCTCAGAAGGATGGAAGGCCGAGTCAACCTTGAGCTGGCTACCTGAAACCGACTTCTGTTGGGATCGAACTCAGGTCGTAAGCAGAGCTTTTGACTGCAATACTGCTGCTTACCCCTCTGCGCCACGGGGCCCACTTGAAGCGGGTCAGTGCGTTTCAGTTGACTATGCTCTTAGAATTGACCCCTTCCTGAGAAGTGGTATGTTACCTTATTCAGTTAGTCACCTACTAAGCAGGACTCAACTTATTTACTCACAAAAGTAAGTCTTTTTATTGAATAGCTTCAATGTAATAAATGTGTATATATATGTGCTTGTGTGTATATGCAAGTATTACAAAGTCTTAAAAGCAATAACAAAGTATACAATAAAGCAAGTTCTACATAAGATTTAGTTTTAAAATCCAATACTTAAAATATAAGTTAAAGAAGTCTGATTTAGTTAAAAGAATCTGATTCACACTATCTAGAATAGTACATAAGTAAATCAATGCATACCCCAAGCCAATCTCCTTTGAGATTCTCAGCCCAAAGAGAGATATCTAGATTTCTAGCCTTTCCTTGCCTATATTTATACTGTCCAAAGTCACCATATTCCCTTTACCCTCAGCAAGCTGGGTACTCATTTGACTGACCTCAGAAGGATGGAAGGCTGAGTCAACCTTGAGCCGGCTACCTGAAACCAACTTCCGTTGGGATCGAACTCAGGTCGTGAGCAGAGCTTGGACTGCAGTACTGCAGCTTACTACTCTGCGCCACGGGGCTCCTTATTTCTTAACAGTCAGTTTTTAGCTTTAATATACCTCTATAATGATCGATATTAGCAGCATCTTCATCTCCCAAAGAGCATGATCAAAATGAATCTATTTTCAGCATTCTGTTACAATTCTTTCATGTTTAAACTTTAAAACCCAATGTAGCATTACATAACACCATTTGATAATGTCTGCAGTCGTTATTAGTGACAGATTGGATTCCTGAAGCTTAGTTTTTCAAAAGAGTGGGATTCCAGAAGAGTCTGGACTCCAGAAGATTCTGGATTCCAGAAGTCTCTTGGCCAGTATTCCAAAAGGAGTTACTTGGTCAGGCATGTATAGGATTGCCTAGTTTCAAATGAAAGAGAAGCCTCTAATGGTCTTTATGAAAAATATGGTTTTACATTGAAGAATCCTGCATATGTACAACACTAATACAACAGTTCATATGCTCTAATATGTCAAAGCCTGTAACACACTGACCACTACACCCACACAAACAAATACACACACATATATATATACACATGGTTAGTATTTGGATGGGAGATCACCAAGGAATACCAGGGTTGCTGTGCAGAGGAAGGCACTGGCAAACCACCTCTCTTAGTCTCTTGCCATGAAAACCCCCAAAAGGGGTTGCCGTAAGTCGGCTGTGACTTGAAGGCACTTTACACACACACACAAACTGTCCTAAGCACTGTTCGAGTACTGCAACAAACTGAACACACACACACAAATTTCCATCTACGGCAAGACTTACGCTTTTATATAACTTCAAAACTTGTAGGGACGGGTGAAAATCAGAGTAAAATTCATCTACCAGTACCGACAGTCGACAAATTTCATCAGTCATGGCAGAGGACACCTGGAAAAGATGTAATGTGCCAGAGGACAATGAGCAGAGAGTAGGATCAGAGCAGGATCTTTTGGAGAAATGCAGCGAGGTGGTTATCGTTGCCACACGATAATGTTTTTGGCAGTTGAAATTATTTGCCTAGAGACGTCAGGAATTGAATCCCGTGCTCCCTGCATGCAAAACATGCCCCTTTATCTTCAGACCCTTTGCCATCCTTACAAGCACCCTGTAAGGTAGGCTGGCGGCATTTCCCATACTGCAGATCAGGGCAGAGGGGGCTGCGGTTATCAGGACGCAACAAGACCTGTGTGGCAGTCAAGTAGTAGCTGATGAAGTAAGTAGCTGTGGACCCAATTCTGGCGCATGATCGCACCTTTTCCCTCAAGCCCTGTCCGATTTACCTTGTTTGCTACTTCCTCCGTAACCTCTTTGATTTTTAACTTAATGTCGTCCGTGAGAAGGTTGAGCTGGTTCCGGACGAACTCCAGCCTGTCTTTCTGCTCCTCTCGCTCCTCCATGGAACGTACTCTAAAGTGGTGGAAAGGGCATCCCGTTAGTCCCTTGACCTCTGGTTACCCCAGAAACTCTCCAGAGGAGACAAACTCAGACTACTTGCCTGGTCCCTTTAACTGGAGATGCCGGGGATTGAACTTGGGACCTTCTGCATGCCAAGCAGATGCTCTACCACTGAGCCATCTCTGCGACAGCAGCACATTACATAGCAAAAGGTCCCCCCGCCTATGGTGCCTATATCCAAGGAGGATGCATGGTCATTGTTTCTGTCACTCTTCTAGACTTTTTAAAAGATGCTCATCAAGACCTGTACTACTACAGATCCCGAGCAGCCATCTAATCTCACTTCCCCATATGGAGGAAACAGGGACATAACATCCAGATCGCAGGATGTAATAATTCCACTGTACAAAGCATTGGTCAGGCCGCACATAGAGTCCTGTGTGCAATTCTGGAGGCCTCATTTCAAAAAGGATGTGGACAGAATCGAGCAGGTGCAGAGGAGAGCGACGAGAACGATCGGGGGCCTGGAGACCAAACCCTATGAGGAAAGGCTGAGGGAGTTGGGAATGTTTGTCTGGAGAAGAGGAGGTTGAGGGGGGACAGGATTGCTCTCTTTCAGTATTTGAAGGGCTATCACGGAGAGGAGGGCAGGGAGATGTTCCTGTTGGCAGCAGAGGATAGGACTCGCAATAATGGGTTTAAATTGAGGGTGGAAAGGTACTGGCTGGATATCAGAAAAATTTTTTTTACAGTAAGAGTTGTTAGACAGTGGAATTGGCTAGCTAGGGAGGTGGTGAGCTCCCCCTCACTGGCGGTCTTTAAGCAGAGGCTGGACAAGCACTTGTCAGGAATGTTCTAGGCTGATCCTGCGTTAAGCAGGGGGTTGGACGAGATGGCCTGTCTGGCCCCTTCCAACTCTATGGTTCTATGATTCTAACCCTCCAAAGACATGAAGCTGCCTTATACAGAGTCAGACCACCGGTCTATCAGAGTCTGTCTTGCCTCTGCTGACTTGCACCTGGTCTCCAGAATCTCGGGTGGTGAGATTCAAGCCGGGGATCTGACGAAGGGAGCGTTGACTCTCGAAAACCAATACCCCCGAAAATGTTGTTGGTCTGTAAGGTGCTCCTGGACTCAAATCAAGCTCTTCTACTGCAGACCAACAAGGCCCGCTACCTGACCCTTTTAACTGGAGATGCCGGGGATTGAACTCAGGACCTTCTGCATGCCAAGCGGATGCTCTTCCACTAAGCCACGGCCCCTCCCAGACCAGGCACATGGAGAAATCTTGTACTTACCTCTGGTCATCACAGGCCTCTAAGGGCTGCATATCTCATGGTAAAGGGGAGGAAGTTCAGAAAGGGACTCTACTGTAGCTGAAGAAGGCGATTGTGAAGGGAGATGCCTACCTTTGGTCAGCTGCTGCCACGTTTATGGAGTCCATAATGTTTTTCACAGTATCTAGGATCTGTTTAGCTCTGATAGTGTGCTGCTCGAACTTTGTTTTCACGGCTGACTGCGAGATACACTCCTGCGAGGGGCCCAAGGCACAACACATTACTGCAATTCCGTAACCAACACAATGGAGGAATTTTTTGGTCAGAAGGCACCTGTTGCTGCCAGGAGCAAAATTAAACCCCCCAAAAACCCAAATAGGCGCGTTGGAAACAAAGAGCCAAGGGGGAAATGAAAAGCACATAGAAATACAACAGAATGTGAAAAAGGAAATCATGTTGGTGAAATCATAAAGAGTTAGTGTGCTCCTTGACGGTGCGTCAACAGTAATGTGCCGAATACAAAAGCAACGAGAGTGTTATCGAAAGCAATTGTGATTATTAATGGAAACTCGCTTGGGATTCACCGTTCAGATGCCACGTCTCGCTAAAGGGCACTTGACACCATAGAGTTTTTTTTAGGTGTATGCCGAAGTGTTACTCATACACCTAAAAACGAAATGTGCAAACACAGCCATCATCTGCACAGGCTGCAGCTCCCTGTGACATGCTATGCTCTGGGGCAAATCTCAGCTTGCCTCAGCACAACATTCGGAGTGGCTCTTCAAGATTTCATAACCGAATCTCACAGCCTGTTCGTAGCCTGCATGAATCTGACGAAGGGAGCGTCGACTCTCGGGAGCTCGGAACCCCAAAAATCTTGTTGGCCTCTAAGGTGCTACTGAACTCGAATTCTGCTGTGCTACTGCAGACAAGCCCGGCTACCCTGTGACACTATCTGCATGAATCCCGTTAAATGTGAAAAAGCATGTTCTGTGTGGTGTAGTGGTTAAGAGCAACGGACTCTAACCGGGTTTGATTTCCCATTCCTCCACATGAGCGGCAGACTCTAATCTGGGGGACTGAGTATAATTCCCCACTCATCCACATGAGCGGTGGATCCTGATATGGAGAACCAGGCTGGTTTCCCCACACCTCCGCATAAGCGACAGACTCTAATCTGGGGGACCAGGTTGGTTTCCCCACTCCTCCACATGAAGCCAGCCGGGTGGCCCTGGGCTAGTCACAGTTCTCTCCGAACTCTCTCAGCCCCACCTACCTCATAAGGTGTCTGTTGTGGGGAATGAATAAATAGATCCTCCATGCTCAGAGATAAGTTACCCTCTGAAAAGCAGTGCTAGGGAGAGAGCAACAAGGGGAAAGGATTTGGCCCCCTGTCCTTGGGGAATGCTTCCCTGTGCTTGGGGGACTTCTCAGGGCATCTGGTTGGCCATCGTATCCAACAAAATTATGGTCCAGATGGACTGCTGGTTTGATCTAGCAGGGCTAGTCTGATGTTCTTATGAACAGTGGAAGAACTCCCCCCAAATATCTGAAATGTTGGGAAGGGAATTAGGAAGAAGAAACATGTATCCTTTATGCCTTAATCCCTGTCTTCCCTTCCACCCAGGGCTGAATTTAAGAACATAAAAACATAAGAAAGGCCATGCTGGATCAGACCAAGGCCCATCAAGTCCAGCAGTCTGTTCACACAGTGGTCAACCAGGTGCCTCTAGGAAGCCCACAAACAAGACTGCAGCAGCATCCTGCCTGTGTTCCACAGCACCTCAGATAATAGGGCATCTGACCCTGGAGATAATAGGCATGCATCATGACTAGTATTCATTTTGACTAGTAGCCATCAATAGCCCTCTCCTCCATGAACATGTCCACTCCCCTCTTAAAGCCTTCCAAGTTGGCAGCCATCTCCACATCCTGGGGCAGGGAGTTCTACAATTTAACTCCCTGCCAATGTTTACTTCTTAACGTTATTTATAGTCCACCTTTCTCACTGAGACTCAAGGCAGATTACATAGTGTTAAGTCCAAAACAATCGACAGGATGTGACATCCAATGGACAGCGCCGCCGGGTGTAAAACGATTTCTCGTTTGAGCAAGAAACAAGCGACATTGTCAATTTTCTCCAATCTGTTTAGGCCAGAGACCTGTTCTACTGCCTCGGCAACAACAAAAGGATAGAATTAAAAACAAAAGGAAAAAAAAACAAAAAGAGAAAGAATGGTTAAATGATAATCCTTGTTCCTCGATAAAGCAGATCTAGAAATCAGCAATGAAAAACAAAGAGGCCCACAGATAACAGCACATTGTTAGAGCTAGCCTAGACGTATCAGAGATTCCAAGAAAGGCAAGAAGATGGGAGGCAAACTTTACCACGCACCCTACCTACAACCAGAGAACCTGTTGCAAAACACTAGAGAGAGGACAAAAATTAGTAACATTATAGAGAAAGAGAGAGAAGGCAAAATGTGTAACTCAAGCAAAGTTCGTTCATCGCCCTTACAGAACATACAAAGCCATTTTACACTGAGAGCCAGCGTGGCGTAGTGGGTAAAGCGGAAGACTCTTAATCTGGAGAACCGGGTTGGATTCCCTGCTCCTCCACATGAAGCATGCTGGGTTACCTTGGGCTAGTCACAGTTCTCTAAGAACTCTCTCAGCCCCACCTACCTCACAAGGTGCCTGTTGTGGGGATGGAAAGTGAAGGTGATTGTAAGCTGGCTTGAAACTCCTTACGGTAGAGGAAAGCTGGGTATAAAAACCAACCTTCTTCTGAACCAGGCCCAATTAGGTGAACGTTGCCCTCCTTGACCGACAGCAGCTCCTGAGTATCTCAGGCAGAGAAAAATCCTTCCCAGCACCTGCTACGGGAGAGCCTTTAACTGGAGGGGCCGGGGATTGAACTTGGGACCTTCTGCATGAAAAGTAGATGCTCCACCACTGAGCCGCCACTGGGGTGGGGCCCAATTTCTGTAACATTATCTTAAATAGATACACTAAAGCAGGGGTGTCAAACATAAGGCTTGAGGGCTGGGTCCGGCCCCTGAGAGCTCTTATCTGGCATGCGAGCCACTCTTGATCAGGGCTGGCAAGGCCTGGCCCGACCAAGTGACATTTATGTCATATCTGGCCCTCCTAAAAATTGAGTTTGACACCCCTGCACTAAAGCATAAATGGTAGGTTCACTGTCAAATTATTAGGCCACAGTGCAAATGGTTTTTTAAGTGAAATCTCTTGCCAGCAATCGTTACTTTTCTCTTTCTTAAGTCCAAAATCCAGGCTACAAGCAGTTTAAATTCAACAGGCGATAACCACACCACATCAAAACATTACATTAGACGCCTCCCTTGGTAACGAAATGAATACGAAGTATCCTGTTTACTCTCATCCCCCCCTTCTGTCACAACCCGAGTTCCCCGTATGATAGCCAACTTCCTATTAATGTGTCTTTCCTCTTAAAACTCAGCCTCGATACTGTCATTAAAACAATTAAATGTTCATTTGTACCAAAGCGCTTGGCATCAAATCACTGGGTTGTAGCCACGAGCCCCATTCCGCCTGCACGCAACCAGATTTGCGGGCTGATTGTTTTGATTTCTATCGTGATGACAACTTTATGAGTTGGGTTTTCAAGCCTGCCCTGAAATTCCTTTCACGGATGGAAGGGACAGGATAATTTTAAAACACGCATACATAAGCTTAGATCCTAGATAACGTGAGTGGCTTGCGTGAAAGCAAACATTCTGGCTTCCCCTCTTCCTGCACTCTCCGACATCGTATCTGCAGGGCCAGTGGACCTGGGAACAGCGTGGGAAAGTGAAAGGGGTGGGGGAACTGAACCCGGGACCTTCTGCATGCCAAGCAGATGCTCTTCCTGAGCCACAGCCACTCCCTGTATGACTTTTGTCTATGCAGGTCCCATGATCTCTGGCAGAGCTTTTTTTGGTGATCAGAGGGGACCCCTGCCTTCCCTTTTCACGAGTGGAAAAAACAACGTGGATCAAACCTGTTTTCCACAACAGCGGGAACACTGCCACAGGCTCATGCTTTTTGACAGCCTTCGAGCGGGGGGTGGGGCATAACATTGACAATTTGCCCCCACATCATATCCGTTGCTTTGGTTTTTCGAAAGAAAGCCCCACTCTTTTTGATGGTCAGGAAAATTTACCTCAAACACTTTCTCGAAGTGCTGGAATTCCTGGAACCGTGTCTGAAATCCCTCGGCGAGCGCACCCCCTGCAAAGCATAACAGAATTGCTGAGCATAATTATCCAAAGCTGTGAAGCCAAACTTCTCCTTTTTTCCCCCAATTCTTCTAACCAGATCAACGTTTAAGAGACTCCACAGGAGACATTTGGTACGCACCTCCCTCCGGCATTCCCTGAGCTTTCTGTTTTCTAGCACTAAGGACCTCCTTGGCTGAAACAAAAAAGATTCGGTTCTGGCCTTCGGAAGGGTCCACAACTTTGAGCTCCTCCACCAAGAAAGTGAGGCAACGGTCCATGTGCTGTTTCCGTACCTGAAAGAAAACAGGAGTGACGGGTCAGGACAATGCCAGCGGCCTTCAAGCAATCTGAAAAAGGGAATGTGGCCTTCACAGCAACATGTGCACAAGCTTCCCTTAGTGGAAATACACACTACAAAGTCACACGTTTTTCACCAAGTCTGGCATCAGGGCCATGGGAGCCAGTGTAGATAGTGGCTAGATTAGGATCTGGGAGACCTGTGTTCAGATCCCCCGAACTGGCTGTCCTTGGGCCAGTTTTGTTGTGAGGATAAAACAGAAGACAGAACGATGCCTGCTACCCTGAGTTCTGTGGAGGAAGGGCAGGATGAAAATAAACTACATGGTTAGTGGAAAGACCAACAGTCCAGTAATGGAACTCCAGCTTTTCATATAGAAGGTCCCAGGTTCTTCTTCTACTGGCACACAGGGCCACAGCTGGCCCGGGGAAGCAGTCAGGGTCCCTTTTAGAAGATCTAATGAAATAAGCAGCGAGGGGGACGGGAAGGGAGGCCAGCTATGTTGGAAACCGTAGCTGCCCTCAACCACAGGCCTGGCGGAACATCTCGGTCACAGAGGCCCAGTGGAACTGCGTTAAGTCCCACAGGGCCCTGGTCTCACTGGAGAGAGAGTTCCTCCAGGCCGGGGCCAGAGCCAAAAAGGCCCTGGCTGAGGACAGCCAGACACTTCTCAGACCAGGAACCATCAGCAAGTTGGTATGTGCAGAACGTTGAGCTCTCGGGGGGAGGGGTGCGCGTACTGGCAGAGACGGTCCTTCAGGTACGATGTATCTGTAGAATCAAACCCACAGATTGTTTTCAACCCACAGTTTTTATCGTCATTGATCCAGAGCATCAATGGCCTCTATTAAAACAAAACCAACGGAGAACCGTAAACTCACATCCTCCATGTACTCAGGCTCTGAGGCGGAAGCATCCCAACGATTGTTCAGGATGAAGATATTTGGCTTAGAAAGTTTCTCGTTCACTTTGTGAAAAAAATGCTTCTCCTAAGGGGGAAAAAGGCAACAAAGAAAGTTTACAAACCACAGCTTTAAAAGAAATCAACAACAACAAAAACAAGCACAGACCCCCTACACGACATCTCTAGGGAGGGAAGGGCTTCCCCCTCCTGTTGCCGTGCCAAATGCCACCTGAAATGCTGCTCCTGAGGAGGGGAAGTGTATGGTTGGCTTCTCTACTTTTTTACCCCCTTCTGCTGTGCTTCTATAGTCTGGTCAATTTCCCTCTCCGGAGCTGCCCCACCGTCTTCAGGAAGCAGGGCTTGTACATCTTCGATTCTCCCCTTTTATTTCCTTCCTTAGCAGCAGGTAGTTTGTTAGGGAAACAGATCAAACATTGTTTGTATTTAACATATACATTTATTTCCTATCTGTAGGGCCTCTATTTTTATTTACTTTATTTTATTTGGTTCTCCTTCTGTTAATTCATTACATTTCTTTTCTTGCTTAAGAAGCAAATTCCCCTTCATTTCTTTTGAATGTTGGTCTGTATCTCGACCCCTGGTATACACAGGGTAGAGGGGCTGTGGCTCAGTGGTGGAGCCTCTGCTTGGCATGCATAAGGTCCCAGGTTCAATCCCCAGCATCTCCAGTTAAAGGGACTAGGCAAGAAGGTGATGTGAAAGACCTCAGCCTGAGACCCTGGAGAGCCGCTGCTGGTCTGAGTAGACAATGCTGACCTTGATGGACCAAGGGTCTGATTCAGTATAAGGCAGCTTCATGTGTTCAGGGTTAAGATCTTGGTTATTAATACCCCATAATACATGCATTTTCTCCTTGCATAAGGAAGCTTTTGCTAGCTATAGGGGCGTCACGTGTAATAGTGATTTGGGCAACAGAACAGGCATCTCCGTTTCAAGTGACATTTCAAGACTTGAAACTTTACTGAAGCCTACTCCGCAGGACTGTTGAGAGAATTACTTCCATACACCACTGTGCTCCTTAGAGAAGAGGGGGCAGGGAGCACGTACCCCAATTAAAAGTTGACCTCCCCTCCCCTACCAATTACCGTATTCATGAGAGTCGATTCTGAGTTGGCAACTAGAACAAAGACATCAGCGTCCAGACAGAATTTGTCAATCCAGCTGTCAAGCTCGGTGGTGACATCCGTGCCGGGGCTGTGGGGGCGAAGACAAAGAGTGTGACCAAAGTTATCTCTTCTGCCAGTTTAGAAATACAAAGGGAGAAATCAAAATTCAAACCAAAGACTTTCCGTCTAGACATTAGGAAGAACTTCCTGACTTTTAGAGCGGTTCCTCAATGGAACAAGCTTCCTCGGAAGGTGGGGAGCTCTCCTTCCCTGGAGGTCTTTAAGCAGAGGCTAGATGGCCATCTGACAGCAATGCTGATTCTATGACCTTAGGCAGATGATGAGAGGGAGGGGGCATTTTGGCCATCTTCTGGGCATGGAGTAGGGGTCACTGGGGGTTTGGTGGGGGAGGTAGTTGTGAATTTCCTGCATTGTGCTAGATCAGTGGTTCCCAAAGTGGGCAGTACCACCCCCTGGGGGACAGTGGGATTACCTAAAGGGGCACTAAGAGGCAAGAGGGCAGCATGGGGGGGTGCTAGAGGTGGGCCCCTTCAAGTGTGTTGTTCACTCATTGACAATGGATCAAGCGATGGTGTCAGGCTGTTATCTCGGTTTCGATGTTGCCTCTGTTCCGTTGCTGAACCGTCCAGACTTCAAGGACAGCTCCACATACCAAAGCCTGGGAACGCTACTCCTGGGAAAGTGTGCTCTGTTTATGCTTTGTAATCTCCCGCCGTTTTCATGCTTTATATTGCCAACTAACTAGCAAGACACTCATAGCTGTTATCTTATCCTCAATGCACTGTATTGCCTATTTGACCAGTAAAAGCCATCTGCTTGGATTCTAAATGTCTCTGTGGTGATTCCTGGTTCTTTGGGTCAAGAGCTCACAGATGGCACCATACTGGCAAATTTGGTGGAAACTAAGAATTTTTTTCCAGACTTTGAAGAGCTGGTACCACTGGATCAAGTTAATCAGTTTTGTTGAATACATTTCAACGAAAAAGTTTTAATTTGATTTCGTATAGATGTGCAATTAATACTGTTTTGAAATTTTATTGTTATTATCTTCTTGAGTGAGTCATGCAAACCCCTATTTTGAATAATGTTTTTTATAGGATAGGGGGCACTGGGGTTGAGTTTGTGGAACCAAGGGGGGCGTGGCCCGAAAAGTTTGGGAACCACTTTGCTAGATGGACTAGATGACCCTGGTGTTCTCTTCCAACTCTATGATTCTATGAAATAAGTTTGTATAGTAGGGAGGAAAAATAATAACAAAAATGTTGCACAGGTCATCAGGTTCCTGCATGAACCCAGTTTGGAATGGCTGGGACGAATCAACCGCCGCCAAAACACTGGTGCGCCCTCAGGCTTTCTAAATGGGGAGGCAGGGATTTATGTGAAACCCCTCCCCCCAGTTCCACTGCAGTCCATTCAGCCTGCTGAAATCTTGTTTCTGGGGGCGGGGTACAGTCAGCAGATCCTCAGGAACAGTGTGGCAGAGGGTTTGGCAGCGGGAGGGTAGAACTGGTAGAAATTGCCAATCCCCCCCCTTCAAGAAACCTTAATGATACTTAAGTTGTCTTATTAAAAATATTGTTTGATATAATCACTGAATTAAGTATCCAAAGGTCAAGAAAAAAATCAACATTATAGGCCAAAGGATATACAGTATAAAGGTTATGTCACTACAAAATATGTATATACTTATGGCAGGCTAAAATCAATAACATGTATAAGGCCCTGCGATAGCCTACCAAACCAACTTGTTCATGTAAATATACAACACAGAAAATCACAAAATTAGACTTTGAACAGACCAACTGCGTTTCGGCCCGATGGCCTTTCTTCAGTGGTCAAAACTATCACAATCCCAGACTACAAATATACATAACTTTCTAAAAATCTTTATGGCCGCAGGAACGTTGTGTTTGCAGGATAACAATTAATATATAACTGCAATTAATATATAACTGAAGAGATGAGTCAGTGCTCGGCTCTCATGGCCCTTTCTTACATGCCCAGGGTAAGGCTGATCGCCACTTTGGGGTCAAGAAGCAATTTTCCTCCAGCCCAGATTGGCCCAGGGATCTTGGAGGATTTCCCCCCATCTTCTGGGCATGGAGTAGGGGGTCACTGGGTGTGTGTGTGTGTGTGGGGGAGGTAGTTATGAATTTCCTGAGTTGTGCAGGGAGTTGGACCAGATGACCCTTGAGCTCAAGCCCTTTAACTGGAGATGCTATGGGACCTCATAAGAAAAGCCCTGCTGGATCAGACCAAGGCCCATCAAGTCCAGCAGTCTGTTCACACAGTGGCCCACCAGGTGACTCAAGGAAGCCCACAAACAAGACGACTGCAGCAGCATTGTCCTGCCTGTGCTCCACAGCATCTAATATAATAAGCATGCTCCTCTGATATTGTAAAGAGTAGGTGTGCATCATGACTAGTATCCATTTTTACTAGTAGTCACGGGTAGCCCTCTCCTCCACGAACATATCCACTCCCCTCTTAAAACCTTCCAAGTTGGCAGCCATCACCACATCCTGGGGCAGGGAGTCATCATAACTCTGTTAGGCGTGTTTTAAGCAGTAAAGGCACAGAGCTTCCCGTGCCACTTTAGACATGGCTCAGCATCTGCCGTAAGCTGGGTCGCCACCCAGGCAAAGCACCGACACGGGCTTAGCAGGGCAGCACAGTTTCTGCCACAGATCTCCGGGGAGCTCACTCAGCACCTGTGGCTGCTTTGCACGGGCTGCAGCTGTTTAAACAAAGACCCCGCCGTGACCCCAGGCAACTCCGCACAAGGAAGCTCTTTTGCTCCCGTGCCAACCTTCCATGTAAACCAGGCCTTTAAGCAGAGATGTCAAACTTAAGGCCAGTGGGCCTGATCCAGCCTTTTGAGAGTTCTTGTGTAGCCAGCTGAGACCATGCCCCCACTCTTGATCTGGGCTGGCGAGGCACGGCTTGGCTCCCACCAAATGATATTTATGTCATATTCGGCCCTCGTAACAATTGAGTTCGGCACCCCTGCCTTAAAGCTTTAAGGCGCAACAGGATTCTCTGTTTTTGCAGCATTCTGGCACCTGTCCCTGTTTGGAAGCATTCGTCCCGACATCCGTGTTACCCTTCCTGACAGGCACAGCAGGCCCTGCTCCCTTTCAAAAGGCTGGGCACAGACGACTCGACAACGACAGAGAACGCTTTTGTGCTCACGCTCGTGTTTTGCGAACCCAGAGTTTAAGAGCGGCCAAGAGCCAGATGCCGCCTTTAAGCTCGGTCGTGGGACTTCCTCTTGCTTCCGTTGGCGCTTAGCCAGCTTGTGTACGCCAGCTTCGCATTCGAAGAGGAAGAACCACCGCCGAGAGAGAGACCAGAGATCCACTGCCCTTGTGGCATCTTCTGGGCACCGGACTAAAATCAACTGCCGTACCTGTCCACCAGCACCAAGTCATCTCGCAGGAGGGCACACTTGGCTTTCGGCCAAAAGACGTGTACCAGGCAGCCGGCCTCTAAGTCTTTATCCATATGGAGGGCATGGGCAAGCTGATTGACCGTCTGCAAAGAAATTAACAAGTTAGACCAGTGGTTCCCAAAGTGGTCAGTGTGTGTGTGTGTGTAAAGTGCGTTCAAGTCGCAGCCGACTTATGGCGACCCTTTTTGGGGTCAGTACTAGGTGGGATTACCTAGGGAGGCCCTAAGAGGCAAAGGGGCAGCAGGGGGGGCACTAGAGATGGTACCCCTTCAACTGTGTTGTTGGATAGGGTAGGGGGCACTGGGGTTGTTTGTGCAACCAAGGGGGCGGTGGCCCGAAAAGTTTGGAAACCACTGAGTTAGACGAAAGGCAAGATATTTTCTGGCGGTACAACAAGTGAAAAGACAAAGAAGCTGATTGTTACTTGAGCTAGATTCCGGTCCAGGAGCACCTTAAGAAACCAACAGGATTTGGTGTAAGCTTTCCAGATCCAAGGCTCCCTGACGATGGCAGCATTGGCTCTCAAAAGCTTGGACCCCGAAAAATTTGTTGGTCTTTACAGTGCTGCTGGACTCGAACCCAGCTCTTCTACTGCAGACCAACGTGGCTGCCCTCTGAAACTATTGTTACTTGAGGGACTTTACTGAATGTTATGGAGTATGTAACTGTAGTCTCATCATAGGGTTTTCAAGGTAAAGGTTGGTCAGAAGTGGTTTACCAGTGCCTTCTTCTGCGCAGTACTAACCAGGGTTAGCCGTAGTGGCACTGCCGTTGTCTACAAAAGATCTTCCGCCAGTGTCACCTTCCACTACTGCTGCTGCCCAGTAGATAACCTTCACGGATTCCTCTGCCCCCATCCCCATTGGAACTGCCTGTTCTCTTCTGCGGATGTGGCCATTGATCCCTTAAGGGGGTGGATGCATCTTCGTCTGGTGTCTCAGCTGTGACCATTCCGTCTTGAGTGACTCTGCTAGGAGTTTAGTCTCTTGATAGAGTCTAGACCCCTTACGGTATTGCTCTCAGCTTCCCTGACACACACAAACCCCCTCACCACGTTAAGGTGTGCATCCAGAAGGGCGTCATGAGACGTCATGAGACGACAAGAGTCACTGGAAAAGACAGTCATGCTTAGGAAAAGTTGAGGGCAGCAGGAAATAGGAAGACCCAACAAGAGATGGATTGACTCAATAAAGGAAGCCACAGCCTTCAATTTGCAAGATATGAGCAAGGCTGTCAAAGATAGGACATTTTGGAGGACTTTCATTCATAGGGTCGCCATGAGTCGAAAGCGACTTGACGGCACTTAACACACACACACAACTGTAGTCTACAATTGCTGTAATCCACTGGCTTCCGCTTGGCTTTCATTGGAGTCAGAAAGGCAGATATAGAATCATGGAAGGGGTCATACAAGTCATCTAGCCCAACCCCCTGCTCAACGCAGGATCAACCTAGAGCAGCCCTGACAAGTGCTTGTCCAGCCTCTGCTTAAAGACTGCCAGTGAGGGGGAGCTATCCCAAAGTCACCCAGCTGGCTTTATGCATAGGAGTGGGGAAACCAATCCAGTTCACCAGATTAGCCTCCGCCGCTCAAGTGGAGGAGTGGGGAATCAAACCCGGTTCTCCGGATCAGAGTCCACCGCTCCAAACCACCGCTCTTAACCATTACACCACGCTGACTCTCAATAAGGTTCGCAGACCCTAGCTCGGAGCCCCCGAGAAGGCCCTACCTTGACGCTCTTCTTTTCTTCGGAGCCTTCGGTCATGAGGTAAGCCTTATCCCCGTCCGTTCCCTCCACGCTGAGAAAGCAGTTGGTGGTGTGGCCAATGCCGCTGGGGAGCACTTTGTCCCAGAGCATGGCATTGATCACGGAGCTCTTGCCACTGCTAGTTCTGCAGAGGGAAAACGCGAAGGTCAGCACACTTTTCAAAAGGGGCCGTGGCTCAGTGGCAGAGCATCTGCTCGGCATGCAGAAGGTCCCAGGTTCAACCCCCGGCATCTCCAGTTAAAGGGACTAGGCAAGTAGGTGATGTGAAAGACCTCTGCCTGAGACCCTGGAGAGCCACTGCCAGTCTGAGTAGACAATACTGACTTGAATGGACCACGGGTTTGATTCAGTATAAGGCAGCTTCATGTGTGTTCAATTTTAGGCAGAGCTGTGGACTTTCTTTTTTAAGTTGCTATTCTGAGACTGGGGGATCCAAGCTCTGCCCCCAAGAAAGATAAATTCTTTTCTGGTAGGTTTTATGCCAACTGAGAATATTTGCGTCATTTCTTCTTTTTCGGAGGGGCTACCAAGCCATATAAAGCATCGAAACTCTCCCCGATAGAAATTTTATGGCTGAATTTATTTATTTAAAACATTTCTATGCTGCTTTTCCACCCCATTCAGGGTCTGCCAAGGTGATGAACATCAAAACATTCCCAATATTAAAGAGCTTTTGTTTTATTTATATTACACACACATAATTACATATTAATAAAATTTCTGGCAGGGTATTAGCTTTTGTGAGCCACACCTCACTTCTTCAGACACCATCAGAAGAAGATACCATCTGAAGAAGTGAAGAGGGCTCACGAAAGCTCATACCCTGCCAGATATTTTGTTAGTCTTTAAGGTGATACTGGACTCTTGCTCCACTACACCAGTGTGGTGGTGTAGTTAAAAGCTGTGGTTTGGAGCGGTGGAGTCTGATCTGGAGAACCGGGTTTGATTTCCCACTCCTCCACATGAGCAGTGGAGGCTACTCTGTTGAACCGTGTTGATTTCCCCACTCCTCCATTCCACATTAATTCTACACTTATGCAGAATCGCGATGTGCAAAGAGCTCCGCTCTCAGAGCTTAAGACGCATGAACATATGAAGCTGACTTATACTGAATCAGACTCTTGGTCCATCAAAGTCAGTACTGTCTACTCAGACTGGCAGCGGCTCTCCAGGGTCTCAGGCAGAGGTCTTTCGCATCACCTGCTTGCCTAATCCCTTTATCTGGAGGTGCCGGGGATTGAACCTGGGACCTTCTGCATGCCTGTTAGTCAAAATGGACACTAGTCATGATGCATGCCTGTTTTCTCCAGGATCAGAGAAGCATGCCTATTGTATTAGGTGCTGTGGAACACAGGCAGGACAGTGCTGCTGCAGTTGTCTTGCTTGTGGGCTTCCTAGAGGCACCTGGCTGGCCACTGTGTGAACAGACTGCTGAACTTGATGGGCCTTGCTCTGATCCAACATGGCTTTTCTTATGTTTGTAACGCTCAAAGAGTACTATGTAATGCAATATGTTGCCACTGGACGCACTAGCACATTCTCTGTGTTTTGATTAACCCCTATTCCTCATGAGGAGACCCGGGCAGGGGCGGCTCCCGGCGGATTGTGCCCAAAGGCCGAAGCCTACGCACATAAGCAGAGCACGCCAGTTTAACCCCTTACCTGCCGAAAAAGGCCACTTTCATGTGCCGCCGGGCAAGCACCTCGCCAATGACGGCCAGCTTGTTTTTATACGCCTGAACTTCTGCCAGGGCATCCTCGGTGACAATGTGTTCCAACTCCGGATTTCCATAGGTTTCTGTCGAGAAACAACACCTTTACACAGTGACACATAGTAGACTCTTGCCTAGCACAAAGGCTTTTCGATGTATCTAATGGGACGAATGAATATAATGGGGAGAGGGAGAACAGGGGACTCAACTTTTGGTCCCAGAAGATGAAGGCACCTGGCTTGTTATCTTAGAGACTGTCTGCCTGGCAAACTTGGAGACCTAGACCAAGTATTCCAGCAATAAACAGTTTAATCTTGACTCACTAAACTACAGACCTACATAGAATCAGAGGCTGCATTCTCTTCTAGGGTGCTCAGAAAACCCACCGAAGTTAAAAGGTTTTGCCTACTCGGCGCAATAATTCAAACCCCTTCCCGAAACATTATTATTTAGGATACCTTATAGGACACTTTTCCATTCAAACATGCTCGGGGGGAGGGCTCACAAATAAAATCAAGGATGTGACAACAACCAGTATAATAAGAGACATATGAAGCCTTAAACAAAAATCTAGCCAGGGCTGTGGGGGATCCATGCATTTAAACCGGATAGAATCTTTTTTAAAGTAACTGGTGTTGGAAGTCCTGCCATATGGGCTCCATTCACAGACCCAGGAAACAGAGTTATGAGGAGCAGGGGCAGCTGCCGAGAAGGTCCTGCCATGGGTCCTCAACAGATGTCCCTCTGGGTTTCTGAAGGACAGCCTTCCTGCCTGACCTCAGAGCTCAAGCAGGTACGTATGGGTGAGTGATGTTAACTATTACTCTGCTCATTCCTACCTCTTCTCCCTCAGTTCCTTGCACTTACCCACGTGGTCGTTCCTCTTTGCTCTCCCCTTACCCAGTATGGCGGTAAGGGAAAGATAACACTGCTGTATCTTATCCGTGACTGGTGAAATACATTTGCCCTCTAACCTCTGCTGACTAGGAGGTCCAGAAAAACCTAAGAGGTCCTGGGAGTCCTTTGGAAATCTGAATCTCTTTCCCCAACAGTGAAATATTTGGAGCTTTGCTGTCCTGATTTTGCATTTTAAAAAAACATGCCTAACATTGTTCCTCATTTACTTTATAAGCTGCATGTGTCATTTATCTGACCCCCACCCCTGAAAGGGTTCCAAAACATTCAACCGGTTTGTACCGCTCTTCAAAGCTCGTTAAGCAAATACAGTTATCAAACATTCCTCCCCATTCCAAAGCCCCCATTGGTTGGCTAGTTGCTGTGATATCAGACCAGTTACTCCGCGGCAACCAGAACTGCTGTGACACCCGCCTGCCCAGGGTCGTCGGAGCAGATCAGCCAAAGCATTAGGCACAGAAGGAGAAGTCAAGACACAGAGGCAGCCAAGTTATGGGAAAATCACACAGCCCACCATTTAGCTCGATCCTTTACTAGTTTTCCAGCGTGTGACCAATCCCCAATAGTCTTGACCAACCTACTGTTTTAACTTTGCCACCACCAACACTAGCACTCAGGCAGAATCCAATGGTCTGGGTGCCATCCACTAACTAGCTAAACCAATCACATTATTTTGCAAATGCATTACCCAAATATATGAGAGTGCAATTCTCAAAGTTTTCTTATTGCTTCAAAGACAGGGTCTTTTTCTCGTGGCTCCTTTTTTGGGGGCCCTCCCAAACCCTTAGGAGGGGGGAATTAGTGGAAATCGGTGAAATCTTACGCGTACCAACACCTTCTCTTTTTTACAAAATAAGCACTGCCGCAAAGGGGCATAGCCACCATACATTTAAACTAACCATTAACAAAATCGGTTCCTTCTGTAACATAATCCAGCAGCTGTTCAAAAATGGCAGTAATCTTCTTCTTTGCCAGCACAAAGTGTTTCAGAGGGGAGGGATTAGTGTCTGCCATCGTGGAACTGAAAAAAAAAAAGGAAATGGGAGAAAAGTTAGCGGGAACATTAATTGAAATTCAACCCCCCCCCCATGTGTGCAGTCGAAACAGAAACCGAGGCAGTACTTAATCATCTTGATTAAGAAACCTGCACTGCTGACGTCCTTCCCTTACCATGGGAGGAAGCAGCACTTGGCAAAATCCAGAGAAGAGGTTCCAGATGAACCCCTACTGTTCTGTGCCTGGCATAAGAGGATTTGACCTCATCTTCTGGCTAGGGAAAACAGCGACAGCAGGTGAAATGACCACTGGGACAGAAACTCCATGCTCTGGAGAAAGTTATTCCAGAAATTGTCAGCTACTGAGAACAGTTCCATTGCAGTTGACAGGTCACAGGAAGTTGGAGAGCCAGCATGGTGTAGTGGTTAAGAGCGGTGGGTTGGAGCGAAGGACTCTAATCTGGAGAACCGGGTTTGATTTCGCACTCCTCCACATGTGCGGCGGAGGCTAATCTGGTGAACCACTCCTACACATGAAGCCAGCTGGGTGACCTTGGGCTAGTCACAGCTCTCTCAGCCCCACCTACCTCACAGGGTGTCTGTTGTGGGGAGGGGAAGGTAATTGTAACCTGGTTTGATTCTTCCTTAAGTGGTAGAGAAAGTCAGCATATAACTAACTCTTCTTCTTCTCTACAAACATCTTGTTTTATGAATGGATTGGGTTCTTCTAGTAAACACTGTCTCAGTTCTTTCTCATACATTATTACCTTGCTGGCGGAAGGGTAGGAGGAACTCACTCTATTTAAACAAACCTATGCCATTCACAGTTCGCAAAACCAAGCTTGCTTTTAAACATGCCATTTAATTTGGGACATCTTTTGCAGCAAAGTTGGATTACAGTGAATCAACTTTGCTGCACCACAAATTTGAAAAACTTTACTCTGGTGATCGCGGTTGTAATCCAGGAAAATAAAACACTATTTACAGAACTGTTTGCCATAGTAAAAGGACGTCAAGAGAATAAAAATACACCTAGTGCCCCACTACATTTAATGAAATCACAGTAAGTGGTGTTAGTGTTTATTCATCCAGTAAGATAAGCACAACATAATGAACACTGCCTTCTAACCCAAACTGGGTTGTTTTTAATTTAAGAGATAGGATGTAATCCAAGAAAGAGTTATATCCTTCTAAGTCTGTTGACTTCAACGGGCTTAGGACTGCACTACTAATGGATCATGCCTTTGTTATACATGTTGCATGTTTCTTCTTATACATTTCTAGTCATAACTCAAAGCAACGGTGGTTATCTTCAAAGGCCTATAACTATTTGGGGACAGGGCACTGAAGGACTGTATGCTCTTATGGGAACCTGCTCAGCTCTTAAGATCTTCAGGCGAGACATGTAGCCACTAAAGTCAGGGCAATCTTCACCTGCAGCCCCCCTTTGGAGAAACTCACTCCCCACATCTGTCCACCTGGCCTCTATTCTGTTGTGTTTTAGATACCAGGTGAAGTTGCTTTTACTTTCTTGTTTTTCCTCCTCGACTTCTGTGATGCATTGCTTTTAAGCTGGTGTTTGTTTTCATGTTCCTCATTGTTTCCATTGTATTTTGGCTGTAAGCAGACACGCTGTGGAGATTTTTCTGTCAAGAAGCAACACAAAAGCACCCAAACCAAATAAAATCCCCTCTTATATGTCCCCAACAAAAGGATAAATTCTTACCAGAAAAATCAGCACAGATCAACTAACAGACTTCAAATCTGCCTACATCACGCAAGATCTCTTGAAATTTGGAGCTTATCATGATAGTGGCCTTGAGCTGTCCTGTTATAATTATTCGCATTTTCTTTTGAAGTCAAGCTACTACAAGTGTCAAAAACAGATTGAAACTGACCAGTAAGTAAAGAAGAAATTCCAGGTAGCCTTGTTGGCCCAAAGAAGAAGAAGAGTTGGCTTTTATATGCTGACTTTCTCTACCACTTAAGGAAGAATCAAACCAGATCAAAGAGGGCTAAAGAAGAAGACTTGTAAGTAGGTTTATTGATACGGTCTGTTTGACCAGCCAAAAGTTATGCATAAAATTAACTGACTTAATAAAACTGCAAAATTAAGATAAATTACAAAATTAGATAAAAATCTAATGCTATTTAAAATGTAAGATTTTAACACAAATCACAAAAATTAACTTAGCATCTTAACATTTCTAAAAATATAGCAAAGTTTTTTTCCATTCTATTTTCCATTCTATTTTTGCGAGCTTTGATTGCAATGGCACAGAATTTGGCTGCTGGGAGCGAAAGTGTGGAGAAGAAGAGTTGGTTTTTATACCCTGCTTTTCTCTACCTTTAAGGAGTCTCAGAGTGGCTTACAATCACCTTCCCTTTCCCCTCCCCACAACAGAGGTAGGTGGGGCTGAGAGAGGTCAGAGAGCTGTGAGTAGCCCAAAGTCACCCAGCTGGCTACATGTGGAGGACAGGAGAAACCAACCCGGTTCACCAGATTAGAGTCCACCGCTCTTAAGAAGAAGAAGAGTTGGTTTTTATATGCTGACTTTCTTTACCACTTAAGGGAAACTCAAACCGGCTTACAATCACCTTCCCTTCCCCTCCTCACAACAGACACCCTGTGAGGTAGGTGGAGCTGAGAGAGCTCTAACAGAGCTGTAACTTGCCCAAGGTCACCCAGCTGGCTTCATGTGTAGGAGCGGGGAAACAAATCCAGTTCACCAGATTAGCCTCCGCCGCTCATGTGAAGGAGTGGGGAAGCAAACCTGGTTCTCCAGCTCAGACTCCACTGCTCCAAACCACCGCTCTTAACCACTACACCACGCTGACTCTCAGCGTGGCTCTCAAAGGAAATGTCTATAAACAAAACCCATGTAATACGTAGTATTAATACCAACCAAAGAGATACGATGCTGTTTTAGCAACTGTCATTGGTCTTCAGAAGCTGTATTAGGCAGATTCGGTTTGGGCCAGTAAAATTTAATAATAAGTCTTCTACTTGAGACCCAATAGGGTCACCACCAGACAGAGTAGACCAACCAATGACCTGACTCTGTATATGACAGTCTTATTTGTATATCCAAGCTGATGGTGACTAGGTTCTTGTGGTGGGAGGGAAACAAACAGCCAGCGAGGAGCATCCATTAATAACAGTCCTTTCCCAATTGTGTAATAAGGACCTAGAAAAATATAAGGAGTTCCTTCGCTGCAAGCCCTATGCTACTTCTCTGCGCTACACGGAATCCAGATGTATTGTGCTGAAACAATGCCCCACTGTGTGTTGTTCAGCAACAGTTTCTTACTGTCTTCAAATGTGCTCCGTCTCCTGAAATCATGGCCTCAAGGATGACTAGAATCACACTGCCTACCTGAGAGTGCGCGTGTGAGACTCTGAACTCATCCACCAAATGTTCAGTTTCAGAGAAAGCACCATGAGCCAACAGGACCAAAAGTTAATCCTGGAAAAGACCTCTCATGGAGCAATGCCACCCCCCATATCCCAAGTACCATGCAGAAGAAAAGGGCAAATGTTCACATCTGACCTTTCTACAACAGACTCCACGGATGTTCTTGTTTTCAAAACAGATGATTCAGCAAGTTTTTCTAGCAAACGCTGCCAAGAGGAAGACTTGGGTATTCGATCCAAACTGACTACATACCTAAGCATGTACTAAGAACCCACTACGTATGCTTGTGGAAGTGGGCTCTAGTCTACAAAAGCTTATACCTGAATTAAACCAGAATTAAGTGCTCCAAAACTCCTTTGAACACATGGGGCTGCCTTAAACCAAGCCAGACCATTGGTTGAATCCAGGTCAGTGCTCTCATCTCTGATTGGCAGCAGATCTAGTCAAGCACAGCCCGAGGTCTTTGACATAACTCAAACCCTTTAACTGGAGATGCCATGAGACCTCATAAGAAAAGCCACGCTGGATAAGACCAAGTCCCATCAAGTCCAGCAGTCTGTTGACACAGTGGCCCACCAGGTGACTCGAGGAAGCCCACAAACAAGACGACTGCAGCAGCGTTGTCCTGCATGTGTTCCACAGCACCTAAGATAATAGGCGTGCTCCTCTGATCCTGGAGAGAAGAGAATTCACAGTGGGTCGCCGTGTTAGTCTGTCTGCAGTAGTAGAAAAGGGCAAGAGTCCAGTAGCACCTTAAAGACTAACAAAAATATTTTCTGGTGGGGTATGAGCTTTCGTGAGCCACAGCTCACTTCTGAAGAAGCTGTGGCTCACGAAAGCTCATACCCTGCCAGAAAATATTTTTGTTAGTCTTTAAGGTGCCACTGGACTCTTGCCCTTTTCTGCTCCTGGAGAGAAGAGGTATGCATCATGACTAGTCTCCATTTTGACTAGTAGCCATGGATAGCCCTGTCTTCCATGAACATGTCCACTCCCCTCTTAAAGCTTTCCAAGCTGGCAGCCATCACCACATCCTGGGGCAGGGAGTTCCACAGTTAAAGTACAACTCAACCTCCTGCGTGCAAAGCACATGGCTCTGCCAATGAACCATGGCTACTGTTTATTCCTCCCCTCGAGCCCTTTTCCAGTTGTGGCCTTCTAGCAAATACAAGAGGTTCTTCTTCAAAAGAGGGTGTGTGTGTGTGGGGGGGTGATAGAGGGGAGGTCTGCTAGGGCTTCCCGACCCCTCCGGGGTCCCCCATCGCACATAACTTGCTCGGAAAGTTTACTTTTTAATACATAGGAGGCGCCCAACCATGGCCTCGGCGCTGGACAAAAAAGTTAGCAGGGAACTTGGGCCTCCATTAGATTTGGCCGAAAGAAACGCCACGCCGGACCCCCTTCCCAGTTCGTCCTCAGACGCGTCGGTTGCAAACCCCTCCCCTCCCCCCAATTAGGGGGCTGGCTGAGGGACGACGTCTCCCTCGCCCCCATTAAGGAGCGTCGAAGGTCAGGGACCCCCCACCCACCCCCCGGCCAATTACCTGGCAACGGCGGCGAGGCTCGCTCGCGCCCGCCTCCCCCCCCCCTCTGCGCCGACCTCCGCCTCCTGACCTCACCCGACCGGGAGGCAACCGACACCACTTCCGCCTCCTCTGACCCTCTTCCTCCTCCCCGCTCTGCGCGCCGACACCTTTGGTGAGGGCAGAGCGGCGGGCGTCAGGTTCTCCTCCTGCGCCTGCGCCGACCTTTGGTGAGGGCAGAGCGGCGGGCGTCGCCGACCTTTGGTGAGGGCAGAGCGGCGGGCGTCAGGTTCTCCTCCTGCGCCTGCGCCGACACTTCCGCAGTTCCCGTCGCAGAGGTGGGAAATTCACAGTGGGTAGCCGTGTTAGTCTGTCTGCAGTAGTAGAAAAGAGCAAGAGTCCAGTAGCACCTTAAAGACGAACAAAAATGTTTTCTGGCAGGGTATGAGCTTTCGTGAGCCATGGGCTCACTTCTTCAGATCTGCAGTAGTAGAAAAGAGCAAGAGTCCAGTAGCACCTTAAAGACTAACACAAATATTTTCTGGCAGGGTATCCGCTTTCGTGAGCCACAGCTCACTTCTTCAGATACAGCTAGAATGTATCTAGAATGTATAGATACAGCTAGAATGTATAGAGGTGGGAAAGGCATTGGTTCCCTCTCTTGAGTTTTCCCCCCTGCGCAGAGTTAGGAAAGGACAGGTGTTGCGCGCAGAGCACTCCCGCTTTGTGTGTAAGGGGGGTAGAAAGCGGCGAGATAAAGTTTAGTCTTCATGCAGGTCAATGAAAGCCTAACCTAGGGTTGCCAACTCCAGGTTAGGAAATACCAGGATATTTTGGGAGTGGAGCCTGGGGAGGGGAAGAACTTCAGTGGGGCTATAATGCCATACAGTGCACCTTCCAAAGCGGCCATTTCCCCCTGGTGAACTGATTTCTGTCGCCTGGAGATCAGTTGTAATCACAAGAGATCTCCAGCCATCACCTGGAGGTTGAGAGAAAAAATGTACTGAGCAACTAATTATGCAAACACAAATTCTTTAGTGACAAGTGAGAAGTGCAAACATAACAAGACTTAAATAGACAAGTACAACAAGCAGCAAACAGAAATACAATTTATACAAGCATAGCTCCCAAACGGGGCCAAGAATTTGTTTGCA